>NC_090924.1:1178765294-1179074511 GCF_040938575.1 Ambystoma mexicanum
GTTACTTCAGTCTTTTATTTCCTGACCCACACACACACACACACACACACAAACACACACACACTGACTGATCTCAGTCTGTTTTCACTGCCTATTGGCAGACGCATGGGATTGGCTACTTTGAAGCTTTAGCTCCTGCGGTGTCCACTCTTCAACGGATACTTCAGGTATAGCTGTGGACCCCTCTGCTCCTTCTTATTAGTGATTTTACAGTTTTATTCCACGTGCCGTTTTCCTTTAATGTACCAGGTTGTTTCCTGGGCCATGGTGAGTATGTGGGCACCTTCCTTCACTCACGTATTTTTATTTGGTTCATATTATTTATTTTAATTAATTATTCTAATTCAAATTGGTTTCCTTGAAGCCGCTTCATCAGAGGTTGCCTGGCCTCTTTGCACACCGGGGCTTGCGCTTGGTTACTGCAGTCTTTTATTTTCAGACACACACACACACTGACTGATCTCAGTCTGTTTTCACTGCCAATCAGCAGTAGCACAAGATTGGCTGTGGTAATAACATGTGCCTATTTAGAGATACAGTGCAAAGGAAGTGCAGTGCATGAGCGCAGCGGGAATGGGCTAGTTGCGCCGAAGTTGCGCCTAAATTAAACCTGTCTGTGCTTGTCCATGCAGAGGTCAAGCAGGTTGTCCCCTTTATACCTTCTGGCAATAAACTGACACGTGAGGGCATTTTGAGCTTGGCGAGATGCTACAGTACTGCCTACTGCTTTTCAGCGTTCCAATCTAGTTAATCCACTTGTTAAGCAACATGCAATTAACCCCTATGATGGATACCTGATTAATGGATGATCTTTGGTCGCGCATGCAGCGTCATTTAATTAACTCCTTTCTGAACGTGATCCGGATGTTCTCTGTGTCATGGAAACATGGCTTGGGGACTCCTCTCAGTGCATCCGGGTGGGGGGGGGGGGGTGACAGTTATTTTTAAATACGATCTTTCGATGTCAGACATACCTTCGGCATATTATTTTCGAGTACATTTTGCATGTCAGCCTCCTTTTCGTCATATATATCAATTGTATATCGCTCACCTGGCACAGCTCTGTGCTTTTTTAACTAATTTTTAGAACATTTGGCAACTCTACACGTTAGGCGTTCTAACCTGCTAGTTGTAAGAGATTTTAACATTAAGTACAATATGCCCAGCTCCCTGGCATTAGCTCAATTTATTTAGTCCATGGCCTAATTAGTCCCAATGCAGCATGTTCAGGAGCCTACACATCGCCTGGGCAATATTTTAGAACTCATTATCTTATTTTTTCTGTGGGCTCGTTTGCTTTCATTTTCAAGTTCTTTGGTCTGAACAATTGGTGGTGCCAGTTGAAATGCCATCTCCAATGGCACCTGTTGTTCCTCAGGTACAAAACATCGTTAAGCTTAGCTGGCACTCAGCAGAGATTGGCATTATTACGGCTTTTGTCAATGTTGATCTGTCATCTATATCTTAGGTGCTTAGTCTGGCAGCAGGTCGCTTTGCTCCTCTCAAAGCAGTTAGACCTTGTGAACGGCCCTCTGAGCCATGGTTCACTTATGATTTGAGAGCTTTTTGCCTAAAGCAGAGACAAGGAGCACGTAAGTGGCGCTCCTCCTATGGGCTAAATGGTAAGGTGTTATTAGGCCATCTTACTAAAAGATATCATCAAGCTATATTTGAAGCTAGATGTGCTTTCTACACCAAGAAAGTGGAAAGTCCCCTAAACCAACCAAAAGAGTTATTCTCATTGGTTCAGTCCCTTTACTCTAATGTCTCTTCGTCAACTGGAGTGATTCCTACCCAATTACTCTGAAACTCATCTGACTTCTTTATCACTAATATTGAGGGCATTCATTCAATATTCAACTGGCTAGTCTGGGTAATGACCACTCAGCTTCAGTCACACAGGACTGCTGTTTTGTCTCGGCCCTGGTCTTCTTTTCCTATGGCCACCCCCAAAGCAATATTGATTGCCTCCAAGGGACTTAAATAAACCCACTCAGATCCCAGCTTTATTCCGGCTGAGTGAAAACATGCCATTGTTATTCCCCTTCTCAAAAAACCTACTCTTGACCCGACTGTTTTGGTTAATTTCTGTCCAATCTCATTTCTTCCTTTTTTGTGAAGCCTTTGGAGTCTCTGGTCTCTCCTGTTCTCTTGACCACTTTTAGTCTGGCTTTCACCCTGGATGGGGCACTGAACGTGTCCTGTGGTCTCAGTGGTGGATGGCCTGGCATGGCTGGTGGATCAGGGCGGAGTGGGAGCACTGACTTTATGAGATCTTTCTGCAGATTTTGACACTGTCGACCACTCCCTCCTGTTGTCCCACCTGGCTGGTCTTTCCGGTCCTGTACTATCTTGGTTTGAATCTTTCCTGACTGATAAGGGCCAATCTCTTTCTCTTTTCCCTTTCCGCTCGCACTCCCATTCGTTGTTTTGTGGAGTACCTCAAGAGTCCTCCTTGTCCCCTATTCTATTAAAGATCTATATGCAGCCTCTTCTTTCGTTCATCCGCTCTTTTTTGGGGTGTCTCAGTGAGAGAAGCATAAACCCCTTCACTCCAGTATTCACTATTAAGGAACACTAAGGTGAAGCGGTTCAACAGCATTTCAGGAACTGCAAGAGAAGACTTTGTTTGATTATTCATGAAACTTTATATTTGATGTGGATATAACTAGAGTGGATACCTTTACACTTCTTCAGTCCAGTGTTTTCTTTCTTCTATCATACCATTATCAGAGGTAGCATGAACATCCTGAAGGGGTATTATTGGACTAGTTATGCTCTTTATATCATTATTCGTTATTGTAATAATACATACTTTGACATGTCTTCTCCTCAAATAGATTCAACTACCACCAACCATGCTGAAGTATTGGGGTTTAGCGAGGACAAGGCTTGAAGGATCCTAGGATTAGTTAAACATACTGGTGATAAATTGGTATTTAGTGATAAACCAGAGACACTTATGAAACAGCTGGAGTGGGCCATACATACAGAGATAAACCTTAAATTTTATGCAACTACGCTTGCTCAATACCATAGAGCACAGCAAATTCCCATAGGGCTGAGGGTATCATAAGAACAGACTCTTTGTAAGAAAATCCGCTTTTTGTAAAATGGTGGGGAAAGATTTTGACCAAGTGTTCATTGGATTTAATTTTACTGGCAATTGAAGAGTTAGTGAAAAGCCTGAGCACACCTGATGCGGAAATAAACAAAATTAATGCAAAACTTAGTGCAAGTTTGACAACAAAACAAATAGCTACCATCCTAGAAGACACAAAACATTAAATTGAATAAATATATTGGAGGCTAAGAAAATGTGCAAATTTAGAAGAGACACCCAGGAATACAGACTAGTCTACAGTTGGCAGGAATAATACCAGCAAATGAATTCAAGACCCAATAATCAGGAAGCACAAAAACCGAGAGACCAGAGGGAAGGGGCATCAGATACTGCCTCCTCAAACGCGTCTAGCACTGAGCTAGAGGCAGTTGTAGAGGCGGGCCTGACTTTTCTGTCTTTCCTGAACATTTTGGAGTTAGCCCATTAAAGAAAGGCTGGAACGGCCACATCCAGTAGCTCAAAATCAAGTAGACTAGTCTCTTTTTTAAAAGAAGACAGACTAGAAGAGGGGAGAAGAAATATTCCAATCCGGAAATCCGATGTGACAAGGAAGACTTAGGGCCTGATTCATGGAACGTTTTCCTATGGGATTGCACCATTATAAAACACATTCCATGAATCAGGCCCTTAGTGGTCAATATATTTACTTACCAGATATCTACATTTGAACAGAAGGTACTCCAGAAAGGTCTATCATTTGTACCACAGCATTGCTTGAAGAAATGTACTCTTTAAGGCTAATGAGAAAGCTTAAGCTCAAGGTTTTCTTTGACACTTTCGAACAACAGAGCGACAGTGACGAAGAACCAGAGTTGATCAAAATGGCACATAAAAGTACTTTTTATCCTCCGGTACAAAACTCCATCCTTAGTTCCTTTGCAAAGCTGGTTCTGGATAGTTTCAAAAAGATTTGCTTTCAACAAAGAAAATATGGGAATTTCAACGCCAGGGAAAGACAAGTTTTAAGGGGCCTATTGAATAAGCAGGTCTCATTTTCAAATCAGCAGACAAAGAAGGTGCACTGGTGTTGATGGATAAGAAAGATTATTAGGATTAAGCATCCAGACAGTTGAGAGATAAAGAAACATATTAGGGGTTTCTGCTGTATGACCCTACAGGTAAAGTAAGAGGTTATCAAATGGGACATCATTGTTTTTTTGCTGAAACCAAGTGATCAATATTTATTGCAAGCCTTCTTTTGGCGGTAAATTGTTTTCTAGAACATACATCAAATATTAAATGTTTGTTTTTGCCTGTAATGTTCATTTGTCTTAATTACTGATAAAAGTGGGTGACATCTGAAAACACACTGATCAAGTCGTTCTGTGTTAAAGGAAGATGCTTCTCTTTTTAATGTACTCAAGTCTTTGCTACATTCACTGTTGTAAATTGAGTCAGTTGCTTATGGAACAAGTGACGGCTTTCTTCACATTTCTTTGTGAGATCTACCATGCGAACATTTCTTTGGGATTAGTCCTACTGGAGTGCACACGGGGTTACCTGTTGGAAACAACAGGTTTGCATAACCGTTCCTTAATAGTGGACTTTAACAGCTTCCTTAATAACTAAGAAAGATGTAACTTTTCTTAAGACTATGCAACATCATTTGTTGACAAGGGGTCTGGATAGAACATGATCCGTTTTTTCATGGTTTTGCAAGTTTGTTAACTGTTGCAAAAAAGGGAGCAAGGGGGCGGCCTTCAGGAGGTCTATTGGTTGTTCCCAATTTCTGTTTCTGTACTAGCTGCAACAGCATGCTCTTACTTACCTGCTTTAAGTTTTAGTTGGACTAGTTCTCCCTTCAATAGAGAGTAGTGTTTATTTAATGTGTATGGACCTTCAGATATGGAAAGAGTTGAACTGCTAAAAGGAGCCTTGGCGAATACTCTGGAAAAATGGCTTGAGTTTGCCTTGACAGGTGCAATAATACTGATTAGCCACGTTAATGAAGGATGCCCGGAATTTTAAATGATTTTTACCAGCCTGGTTTTCTTCACTGACTGGAAATTGCACAAGCCAACTTATTTAGACAACATCGAATGTGCCAGGTCATCTTTGGGATGATCTGTTGCACATCTGGAAACTGGTGATTTCAAATGGATGGGTGAAAGGTGATATCCAGGGGTCATGGTCCTGGTCTCGAGAGACTATTAAATACATGATGGATCACGCATACATGTCACTATTATTGTTTGAGGCATATTGAAGCCAGTGACCTTTCCTGATTAAGTTTGCTCCTGGCTGTTTCAGGCACTGACTCTTTCAGTCGAATCGAGCAATGCGAAGGTGAGGAAGGGAAGGAGAACACTATGGTCACAGAAAAACATGGTTCGAATTTCCATGAGACTTCACAAGCAATTATGATTCTCAAAATGAAACAGATTATTGTAACTCTCCCCTGACTTTTCTGTCTTTCCCGAATCAATAATGATGTGGACTGTTCTACCATTAACATCTGGGGAGTCATTTCCAACGTAAAACATTTGAGAGCTCAGGGGCCTGATGGTTTAACTAATGTTGGGGCTCATTATGAGTCCAGGGGTAACTGTGCCAGTACTACCGGCAGGTTGCCGCCAGACCCGTAATGATTTACTTGCACCTGACTTGCCAATAACACCGGGGGATTACAACCCAGGCGGTCCAGAAAGTCAGGCACCGGTAAATAGTAAATCCCCATTCCCATAGAGTCCCGTAGCACTCTATGGGAATGGGAAACACAGAAGCACCGGCACCATTAATAACGGTGCCGGTGCTTCCGTGATGTCTGCCTACCATGGCTGCTGTGCACGGCAGGGTGTGACCTGTCAGGCACAGCGGCTCCGGCAGGTAGACCTGTAATATGCTGGTCTAGAAACAACGGTGTCAGTAAGCTTACCGGACACCGTTGTTTCTAGACCAGCATAGTCGTAATGAGCCCTGTCGGCAACCATGGTACAATCTTTCAAGCCTCCTTTTCTTTTGATTATTTGTGACTCTTTTTTGCCATCTACATGGTTAAATTCTCATATTATTTCAATTCATAAAGAAAGGAACCAGAGAAATTTCCGACAACTATAAGCCAATTGCACTTTTAGATGTTACAATTAAAATGTGTGCTTCAATGAATTTAGAAGAACTTACGTAACAAGCAACTCTGAACAACATCTTTTCTTTGTTACAAACTGGCTCAGAAAGAGGCTAGGTATTAGCATCAACAGAGTTGTCCCTAATTATCTCAGGTCTGACACACTGGGCCTCATTATAAGTTGGCCGGTCTGGTAACAACGGTACCGGTAAGCTTGCCGGTACCGTTGTTACCGTACTGGCAAACTACCAGTTCTGCTCGCGGGTTTCCTCCCGCCCGCCAGGTGTATCCTGGCGGGCGTACCGGCACCCGCGAGCAGAGCATGTCGGATGCACCGGCACCATTCACCATTTTTTTCCGGCACCCGGGAATGGGCAATTACCAGGTCTGGCGGGGCCGTAATGTCCCGATAATTGGCCATTAGCGGTTTTTCCGGCAAGGCTACTGCCAAACTTGTAATGAGGCCCATTATAACAAGAACTCCACCTTGTATGTTGGTTTTTTGGACTACATTGCAGTGTAGAGTTTGTTGTGGCAGAAATAAATGAGCTGGGGCACACCCCAAGGTGGACACAAGCTGCCTATTGTATTACACTTAAAGTCAGTAGGTCTGCTTCCACTAAATGTGGAGGGTGATCTTTTAAAAGAAGTTGGTACAAAATGGGGTTTAAAACAGGATTATTTAGTGGCGTAATGCCTTTTTAAACGATAGCTGACATACAAAGAATATTGGAGAAGTTGGGGGATATGCCGCTTAAAATAGGATGTATTATATTTAATGTTTTTACTTATAGCGGGAACCTAGCTCAGGAGCAGCGGAGCACTTTGCAACAGGATTGTGCCGGAAATGGAGTTGGCATTTTGTACAGTATGGCACTGTTGGTGATGGACTCATGCATATTCCATCGCGCCCCTATGCAGATGATTACATCATATTGGATCACACACCCATTGGCCTGCTATTTAGTTTAAAAACAACTGGGACACATTCTAATGTAAACCATCTGAAACGAGTTTATATAAGGCATACCTTCTGAGATTCCCTCGTGCCAGCTCTCAAGTCACCAACTAAATACATTTCTTACATTGGTTTTAAAATCACCAATAGCAAGACCGCTGTGATGGCTTAAAAAATAAAAATAAAAATGCTCCTAATTAGACCATGTATCGCTGTGCTTTGCTGTTATATCCGGAGGTAATGAACACAGCTGAACCCGTTCTGATGCGGATTTCTGCAGGCAAGTTTTTTGCCCTAGTGCTAATATCATCCCGGATTAGCACCGGATTAGCAGTAGGGCACACTTTGACTTGCTGCAAAAATGCATTGAAAGTGCATGTTTTTGCACTATGAACAATGTTTTCTCTAATGCCTATACCATGAAAATGTGCACTTGTCACAGTGCAAATGTTTTCTACTATGGCCCCCATGTTTTTGCCACTAGCATCTCTGCACTTGCACCGGTGCACAGCTTCTGTAATCTGGCCCCAGTTGCTCTCTAGCCCACCTTCCTGAATGGAGATAACGAATTCAGGGCCTGATTTCCACAGCGTTTTCCAATGGGATTGCACCATTGAAAAACGCTTCTGTAAATCCTGGCCACACTCTCATACTGGCTAAGCGTCTTTGCATCTGACCACTTACAGGCCGTTTCCCTACCCACTGATGTCACTTCTGCTTCTGCGGCTTGCGGAATAGTTCAGGAGTACGCCCCCTAGTGACTTTTAATTAAAAGAACTGTGTTTGTAATGGGCCACGTCAGATTCCACAATCCTGGCCATTTTATTTCTTACATATTCGCTTTTACCAGGCCTGTTGCTGTCTGCAGAACATTATAAGCACTCTGTGCCACTTGCAAGATGAAATCTACATTAGAAAGGCTTTAGAGTGCATCCTTACCTACCTCAGGAAATAACCGCCTAGCACAGATACATAGGGCCTGATTAAAAAAAAGATGTAACGTGCAAAAGTCCCATTGAAAACATGTTTGTAAATCAGGCCCAAAGACACTAATTATAGACATTTTCCTCGGCATATTGGCGCATGGTAGATCGCAGCGCTATAGTTTATACGAGACATTTCTACAAATATTTATTGGACATTAAAGAAGAAGATATTTTGCTCCCTCCATCTGACATTTGAAAATGGAATGGGGGGCTACTCGTACTCACCCTATTAGATTTAATGCACTGCCTGTTCCTATTATCGCATCATCAATGATATGTGCTGTTCTACCCTCTCCCTTTGTGTAAGGAAATAAAACAAACTCTGTCTCTTCCCATGTTTTGCTATTTGGCTTAGCCACAACCTACGTGGGCTTTCAAGATCTGTAGACCAGTGGTCGAAGTGTACGAAAAGAAGTAGTGGAACTATGTTCCCTGCTGGCCTGACACCCCTTCCCATGTGCCAAACCCCCAAACAAACACAACTGCTGTTTAAGGGAATATTGAGTGCAGTGCATTGAGGTGCACATTTCAACTTCTTCCAACACTTTGATTTTAAAAGGAATCCATTCCGGAACCATATTTTAAAAATTAAAGTTTGGGAACAGTAACATTTTTAAGTAGAGGGGCTCTGTTCCCAACCTCTTGCGCCCAGTTCGACCACTGCTGCAGACATACCAGGTACTGTGGCTACAGAACAATATTTAGAAAGAGCCGGATCTTGGCAAGACTACCTACGTCCCTACACATAAACAGGTATACTGTAGGAAACGTCCATCTCCTGTTAAAAGCTGCGTTGGAGGCGAATAGTGTATTTACCCTCTTCATTTCTCCCTCTCTTTGCAGTGCTCTATTTGCTGTGACTGCTTCTCTGGCCTCACTTTCCAAGCGAGGAAGGCCAGGTCCTTGTATGGTACTGGTCTCATGTTCCAAGCAAAGAAGGCCAGGTACTTTCATAGTACTGGCCTCATTTTCAAAGCAAGTAAGGCCAAGTCCTTGCGTGAGACTGGCCTCATGTTCCGAGTGAGGAAGGCCAGGTCCTTGTATGGTACTGGCCTCACGTTCAAAGCAAGTAAGGCCAAGTCCTTGCGTGGTACTGGCCTCATGTTCCGAGTGAGGAAGGCCAGGTCCTTGTATGGTACTGGCCTCACGTTCAAAGCAAAGAAGTCATGGCACTTGTATGGTACGGGCACACAGAGGGATGCCGGGGTGAGAGCAGGGGATCTGTGCTTATTAGACAAGCACAGCATCCATGCTTTCCCCTGCATGCAAGGGCTCCCCTGGCATGCTACTCCTGCATTGCTCTCATAGGCATTGAGGCCTGACAAGCAGGCACTTCACTACTCTGAACACCTTCCTAAATTCCACTCACTGCCAATGCAATTGGGCAGCTGGTCTGTAACCGCGAGGAGCAGAAACGTGCCTCACCTCTTCAGTCGCTACCCACCATATACGATTGTGAACTCCTACTAACACAGGGCCTGCCCAACAATATTAGCACTTGGCCACATAGATTCATAGCATTTGGAAGACATTGAAGATAACATTTTTGTAAAGAAAGGCGATGTGATTAGGTGAGGAAGGCAGATGCATATGCGCCGATTGAAGTCAGCTCGGAATTTGATACAATCAACCGTGATGTTCTCTGGCATACGTTTCGTTCGTGGATTATATCCCCAGGTCTGTTAAAGGTGATTATAGCACTCCACGAGAACTGTGCGATTGAACAGCAGTGGGCGTGTCAATAATGTCATTCCAACGTAGCGGGTCGATCCCCCACTCTGACCCGTCCCTAAACAGTTTGATAAAACAATGGGAGCAGGGTCCAATCAGTAATGTAATTAACAACGCAGAAACAGTTGTAAAGTTTGGAAACACAGAGATTGCAGTTTGTTGGAGCACAGAAATCGGGCAGTCCCACCCACATAGGTAAACAAGAGTATCATCCAAGGGGTGACCAGCACCACTCCCCGTTTGCCATTGCCAAAAAGCGGCCGTCGGCTTCTGGTTTTCAGAACTTCCAGTCAGTCTAAAGAGCGGATGTCCGCTTCTGGTTTTCAGAACTTCCAGTCAGTCTAAGGAGCGGATGTCCGCTTCTGGTTTTCAAAACTTCCAGTCAGTCTTTGTCAGGACCACTGACTTCAGGTGACAGAGTCTCAGCTGTCCCTAAGGGGAGTCAGTGCCCGTCAATGGGCTTTGGCTCGAGCGCGGCCATTCCGGAGCCGCTCGTTGCCAAAACCACAGCATCAAAGTCCTCCTCTCCGGCTCGGACCACCACACCACTCCGCATGTGACAGAAAATAGGTGTTAGCACATAAATACACAATCATATTAGTCAAACAATTTCACATATTTACACAGGTACCATTAACGCTCGCCAGTTTCACTACCGGACCTAAACGCTACTCCAACAATGCACTACAGTACCTGAAATGGAAACATTCATCAGTTTGCACACTTCACCTCTCAAGGAATCCCGTATCTTATCCCACCAACAAAACCAACCCTACATTGGCAGCCACAGCAAATGGTACCACTGGAGAGGTGGGGTTGGACTTCAAGCGGCAGGGGCTGCAGGAAAAAGTGACCGACCCTACCCAGCCCCCGCATTATGAGCGTTCCCCGGAGCCCGAGACCGGATGTGTCAGACCCGGGGAACACCCACTTCTGCCTACAGGTGGGAGGAGGATGTGAGATGTTGGCTTATCCCAGTGGCCAAAGGGGTTGCCCGCTATGTAGGCTGTCCCTCTAGTGCCCCCTATGGGGGCTGGCCAGCCTCTTATATAGGGCAAATGAATGATGCCTCCTGGATCCCACATTGTTCAATTTATAACTGGAAGACTCACCACAACACTTACTGGTGATAAGGTGCATGACCCGAAAATGTTTAATAAAAACATACAGTGACTGTGATACCCAGATGATTTCATATTAGTAGATTACATTCCAGTCAAACTACAACAACTGAACCTGTTATGTAATTATTCAGTGAATCAAGTTTTAAGTATTAACACGAGTAAGACAAAAAACATGATTTTTCTTTTAACACTAACAAAATAACTTCACCTGTCAAATACATTATATTGAAGTTGAGGTCGTTTTGCCAACCGCAAGTGTAGGGACACACCCAAACCAATAATTGATTCATTTACAATAAAACTATTATCTACCATGACACGTGATGGTGAAATGTGCTACAAAGCCAATGCTGAAGAAATGGCTAAATTCAATGGCATCTGGTTAAAAAGGTACATGTGTGTGGAGTATGGGTTAATGATGATGACGTATGTGTTGTTAAAAAATAGACCAAACTATGCAATTCAAATTAGGATGGCTAGGGAATGTACCTTAATCTATCAAATAGGGAAGTCGTATTGTACAGATGTTAATGCACACACAAACACACTAATGTGGGATCTCATGCCTCAGTGTGAACAATGGTGTGTCACAATGGCCATAGAAGTGACAGATAGCACTGATTAATAAATACAAAATAGGATAAAACAAACATTGACAGAGGTCTCCTAAGAATGACGTTCATCGTGCAAAAAAGAGGTATGCATGTAAGTATATCGCGTATGCAACTAGACGAGGAAAAATGCCACTGTATATGTAGGCGTTTCCAAACATGCTTGTACGACGTGATTATATGTGCCTGAAATTTAAAATATTGGGCCAGATTCACAGAAAAGTGTGCATTGATCCTGCAAAGTCCCTGCACTGAAAATGACTCTGTGCAGCCCTACGTGCAAAGTTACCAATGCACGGTCCACGTATTCATGGAATCCAAATCACAAAGCAGCCCGACCCGCAACGAAAACTGAGCTGCGGGAGGAATGCTCACAACATGCTCCCTCGCAAACCAAAATCATAGCCATGGACCAACCTTTGCACAAAGCTCTGTGTCCACCTCTGACCCACTATCCAGCACCACAGCGACACTGCACGCGGACCCCCGTAAGTCAAGACTGCACCCCTAAGAAAATGCACAAGGTCCACCCTAAGTAAAGGCTTCACCCAGCTAAACTACGCAAGCTCTCCCGTAAGTGGTGGCTGCACCCCTGCAAAACTGCGAACCACTGCCCCACATCCGAATTCACCCAAACTGCTGGAATATACCCCTACTGCACAGCAGACCCCAAGCCCAGACACCTACCACCAGCCCCCCTCACCTCTGACACTACGCCCATGCATCCCCTCAGGTCTTGATACCACCCACTAGCCCCCCTGACCTCTGGCACCACCCCCAGGCAGACCTGACACCACCCACCAGGCCCCTCACCTCTGACACTACCCCCAGGCAGTCCCTCAGGTCCTGGCACCACCCACCAGTCCCCCACACCTCCGACACCACCCCATGCAGCCCCTCAGGTCCTAACACCACCCACAGCCCCCTCTCACATCCGACACTACCCTCAGACAGCCCTGACACCACCAATCAGCCCCCCTCACCTCTGACATAACGCCCCACAGACATTCAGGCCCTGACATCACCCACCAGCCCCCCTCATCTCAGACACTACACCAAGGCAATCCTTACACTACCCACCAGCCCCCTCACCTCCAACACCAACCCCAGGCAGTCCCTCGGGTTCTGACACCACCCACCAGCCCCTTCACCTCCAATCTAACCACCAGGAAGCTCTGACAGCACACACCAGACCCCTCTCCTCCAACACTGGCCAGGCCTGACCCTGCCACATAACATCCCTGTCAGTCCAGTGATGACCAACAACTTACCTCAACTCATTTGGCCTGCCGCCAACATGAAGCACACCGGCCACATATCCTCCCCTAGCCTGAACAGCTTGGGCACCGCTGTAGAATCCGTGTCCGCAGCTCATCACATGACTCCCTGCTACATCACACTCAGTTGCACAGCATCAGGACAGCAGAATCTAGCACCAGTTACACTGTAAACACACCATTTACATGCAACATAGTAACACAATGTAATGCAATGTGACGTATTATTATTCCCATGTGCCATTGCAATGACCTCATAGTGCTGAAGGTGAATGACCTTGGAGGGCACAACTCCAAGACATCACTGATAGGACAGAGTCACATGTAATTTGTGTGTGCATGGTAGGATGTAAAAATCAATGAATGAAAGGAGGCAGGTAGGAAGGCATAGCTGTCAAAACCCCTGCAAGTAACACAAGTAGAACAAGCATGTGTTTGGGTAATGTGAAGGCTGTCTGTGAGTGTGTGTGATGGATGATATGTACAGCCAGACTTAAACACCTTTCATGTGAAGATGTAGCATTTGAGTGGAAGATCTGTAGCATGACATGAGAGCATCTTCTGGGTGATAGCTGATATGTGCAGTTGGGTGGCCATGCATTGGGAGGGACATACTTACAGAATAACGACTGCACAAGTGATGAGTGTATCCCACACATCCACAGTTAGGCCCCCAACCCATGTGACAGTCACAGAAGAAATGCATTCCAAAAACATGACAAACCAAATTCAGCACATGAATAAAGAGACAGCAACAAGTGTGTGATCAAGAAACTGAAATGTGTATTAGTGTACACTACAACAAACTATGCAGAAGGTGGAAATGTCCAAGGATCAAAAATGAACAAAAATAAAAAAAGGAAATCCAAACGAAGAACCATTTACACAGGCAGCGGGCTCAATTGTCTCTCATTACCTCCTCCAGGACAGAGTCACATTCCTTGTCCTAAACCTTAAGAGAAATCCAAGGGACTTCTCAGTGACACTGCACTGTGGATGCTGTGTGTCACTATACAAAAAGCAGATGCCTATGGAGTTTGTCAGACTCCAAAAACTATGAAAACGTAAAATCCTAGTCAGGGAAAAACACAGGAGGGAGTGATAAAAAGGTCCCACTCACTCAGGAGTTAAAATTAAAAAGACCTAAATCCAGCAAAAGAGCTGGGGGTCTCTAAGTTGGGAGGAAATTAGCACAGAAATGAAAATTCTTGCTAACACATACCTTTTCTTTTGTGGGTCCAGCACACACCACTCTATGTGGAGTGCTGGAGGTTTACATAGTAACTCCTTAACCGACTTCTCATGTAACATTTGTTTATACTAACTAACTTGAATGTCTGGTGGCAATGATTTCTTTTTTACTACTTGTGTGCCATGTATCTGCAGGCTGATTTCTCAGCTGCAGTACAGCACCCAAGGGTCACCCTTTTCCCAAAATGGCCCCTGTCTTGTTTGTTTGCCATTTCTTGACAGTAAGTTATTTCTGGGCAATTACTCTGTTGTTGAATCAGGTTTGAGTCCTTTGTGCCTTTTGCGTTTGGCAGGCTTCAGAGGACGATTGAGAGCCTAGGGCTGTGAATTAATGGGAACTTGCTTAAAAGGTGAGGTTTTTGGGACTAGGGCAGAGTCGACCACTGGAGGACCACATCCAATGAAGAATATGTGAAGAGACACCAGCAGCCCCTCCTGGACCGCAAAGTGCCCGGTGAAGCAATGCAGATGTGCTGACCCCATTTTCGTTTCCACTAGAAAGACCCGCAAGGGATGACTTCCTCCCTTTGGCTGGTGAGACCAACTAGGCTTGAGACAAGCTTCATTTTGGTGCAAACCCTGACTTGCTGTGACTTTCCAAGGCTGCAGAATCCCAATGTCCAAGGACCACTGACCATCATTGAGTGCATTGTCTTTGGAAAGACGAATCCGGCCAAACCTTGGTGGGACTCGAGGAGACTCTACAGAAGCAGGAATCTGCTTCCAGTGTCCCCTCACCAGAGTCCAGGACGGAGGGATCAAGCAACTTCTAGCCGGAGCTGTTCGTTCTTCGTTGGCACTGAGAAAAAGGTGCCAATACCACAAAAGGCTGCTGAATCAAGGAGAATCCATTGCTGCAAAATCCCTCTCTTGATTGCTGCTGCAGAAGCCCACCAGACATCCTCCCTTTCATCAACATGACCAAGGACCAGGAACAAGTGTCTGCTACACTGCAACATGAAGGCATCCCGCTGGAACCAATTCTTCAATTGACAGATACTGTGGGCCTTGGGGTACATCGACCTTTTGCCAAATGTGGTGCTTCCTAGCTTGGGGATTATGTTTTTAAACCCTTTTGAGTTGACCTCAACTCACCGGCATTGGCCTTCCAGCTTGTGCTTCTTCAAGGTGTGCTCCTCTTGAGCTTGTGTGATTTTATACTGAACTACTGATTGTTTTAAAACATTTTCTTCTAAAAAAAGAGCATCAGAACTTTGAACTAGCCCATTGACTTTGTCTGTCCTGGCTCCCTAAAGGCCCCCTTCTGAAACTATTAGCGTTGGCAGTACTTGTTCCCTTGCAGGTTTCAATTTTTGAACATTGTTGTTGCTGGGATAAAAGCATGTTCTGTTCTAACTGTTCCCTCCTTAAAACTCAATATTGTAATGGTGATCACAAATAAGTGTTATTACTGACCTCAAATGATGTCACTCAGTGTGCTGGAATATTTATAACATAAGAAAAGTTTACTCACCTACTGTAATGCTCTTGTTGAACTAAATCCTAACTTTTGATATTGATGTTACTATTAGTTGCTGCTTTTTAAAACATTTCTAATTACACTTGTGTAAATATAAATACATATTTATAATATAACTTTAAGTGTGTAAGTGTTGACTTGGATACCAATATTTACTAATTTCATTGTACAGCTCTACAGCTCACATTACCCCTCTTAAGATAAACCTAGCTGCTCAGTCACTCTACCAATTTGTGTAGTACAGGCCTATATTACAAGGTGCGTTACCTAATACCAAGAGATAGGTCTTGTAAATTCCCAGAACCAGTTGGACTCTGCAAATTCTTACAGAACACACCTTCATACAAGCTGCATACAGAATGGGGCATCTGCAAACATGCATGGCACACATACACTGTAGAGCATTGCTCAACATGACTACTCAACAGCAGCTTCCAGACAACTTCTCCACGCACAGATCTAGGAGTGAAGGTCCCGATAAAACCTCTAAAGGACACGCAGCTCTAACTGGGAGAACCGGTGGCAGCCCACATGGTATACTTCCATGGTGGGCTCCTTGGCGAGGGCTGCCAACACCTTGGAATGGCTACTGGTCTTGAGGTCTGTCAACGTTTCCAGACTGTATCCCTCAGACGGTCTGCCACCCCCTCTGCGTTGATGGCAGCTGTGATGTTGTCTCAGATCTGTTGCCGTGCGTCGTTGCCAAGCTGAGTTGCTGGGTTGAAGAGGGCATTATAGGCTTCAGGACCTGATATACCAGGATGTAAACTTCAGTGGTGGTGAAGTTGGCTGCCCTCTGGCTTGCTCACGTGGGAGTACTGCATTCTTCAGAGGATGTCGATGGTCCAGACATGGCACCCCCGAGATATGTAAGTCTTTGCTGGGTCCTGCATGGGTGATGTTTAGCTGTGGTGGTGTTGGCAGGGAGAGGTGGAAGTTCCAAATACAGAAGAGGTGGTTGCAGGCCCAACACAGGAGCAGAGGCAATATTAGGGCAGCTGGCACTCCGAGATAGTGCTCATTGACAGCAGGCCCTGACACTCAAGCAGGCAGCAGCAGATAAGGAGTGTGTGAGGCAAATCAGGGCCAGAGGAGGCAAAATGATCCGTTGGCGTGCAGAAGGAACTCTGGTGTGTGTCTCTCATCCATAGTAGCAGAAAACAGAATAAATGCTGTTAACGTGTAAGTTACGATCTACGTACTGGTACTGGACGCAGCACACCTATGCAGCCGACATACGCATCATGCCTACACGGCTCACGGCAATGATGATGTAATATAAGGCGCATGACACACATAACTGGTTGTGCTCATGAATGTACGAGATGGACGAGTAATTCATACACATATGTGGGGGTGCTATGCAAGCCGTTTCCTTCAGGTAACTCGTACTGCATTTTTATTTTTTGAGGTTGCCGCTGCACATATGCACATGTCATCTTTTCCATTTTGAGGCCTACAGAGTGTCACATACGTAATTTTCTGTTTTGGGCTTCCTCTGCGTATAACGGAACCTCTTTTTTCACCTTTTGGAAGCTTTCTTGGTATTGCGTCTGCAATGTTTCTGTTCTGGGCTGCCTCTGCGTATCGCGTTCTGCTTTTTTCATCTTTTGGAAGCTTTCCGGATATCGTGTATGCAATTGTTGTGTTTTGGGGTGCCTCTGCATATCGTGTACGCATATTTATGTTTGTGGGGCACATTGGACCCTTGCTGGACCACACATCTACATCATACATCACATAGACTGTGCCCTTCTTGGCTCGAACAATATCTTGGTGTGCCCTCTATTCCTCCTTTACATCTGAAACATGACTGGAAAGGCCCCAAAATGGAAAGTGAGTAGACTGGATTGGGGACATGCTGAGGACACATCTGCTCCAGCCCCAGGAGGATGTAGTGGGTCTCATAACACACTTGAAGCAGCACCTGAACATCAAACTTGTCGCAGCCAGACAGGTGAAGCAGCACTACCAAGAGCCACTGGGGCCAAGAAGGAATGTCCTGCAGAGCAGGAAGATGCTCCAACCCAAGACACGGCACAGGAGACGGGTCCGCAGAGGAAGAGGCACTTCACTGAGGAGGAGCTCCAGATCCTTGTTGACTATGTAAAGTATCACCATTGTGAGATGTTCACGTATGCGGGGAGCACTTTTACAAAGTCATGATTGGTGTATTGACGGCATGTCACTGACCTCATCAACTCTTTAGGTGTCGAGAGGTGCAATGTTGAACAGGTCCAGAAGCAGAGGAATGATCTCACATGAAGGACCAACCATAAGCTCAGTGTCGACATGGTCTCTGCACTAGCCACTGGAGGGGGTCCATCAGAGGAGGAGGAGCTGATTCCAATTGAAGAGGCCAGGAGTCAACTCATCAGCATTGAGCAGGTGCAAGCCATGGGAGGCATGGAGACCCATGAGGACAAATCTGGTGAGTGGCATTTGTGTGCATCGTATGTATGGACAATCATGGTTGACCTACCCATACTTGTGTAGCAGTACAGCTGGCTGCCGTTATCAGCCATCCATGGGCAATGCATGTTTGCTACTGTGTACACTTCTGTCACATGGCCTGCGTTCAGTGAATTTTTCTGCATGGTCCACATGTGTGGCACATGTTAGCGTGACTTTTCACATCACTATCTGTTGGCCCAGATAGCCTTGCCAGTACTTGCATGCAGGGTTTGAATTTTTGACACACGTGCAAATTGCAATACCCCATGATGTGCACCCCTGACAGGCACACATCACCCACAGGGCACACCTCTATGTCACACAGAAGAATGTCACATCCACATGTATGGTTTATTGCCACAGTTGTGGTGCATGTCTCATTACATTGTACATCAAGTACATGTGATATAAGTCGACCATACACATCATTTGCTGCAGAGTTTCATGTTTGTATTGTCACCTGCTCTTACGGGATGCCTTTTCAGTATGCATATCCAAGCTTCCTGCCATGACACTGTCTGGTGTGACCAGCCTGTCAGGGAATCCGTGCCCATTGACCACTGCCTTGTGTAGCAGGCCTTGTTAATATGCAACTTGACTTGAGTAATGCAAGGGGCAACACTAGACAAAACATGGTGTATAATAACGTATGATGGATCATCATGGGAAGGCGGGCAGTCAGGTATACTCCAATATAAATGTCTGTAGACATCCCTTGCAAAAGGTTAATGCCAATTAGTGTGCCCGTTTGCATTGCATGTCATGTAGGTGCATGATAGATTTACAAATGTGTTCATATGGTTCAAATTGTACCACCTGTCTGACATGATAGCCCTGTATGTGTCCATCAGTCGATGCCTGAGAGACAAATGCCTTATATCTTGCTTCATTGTGTGTGCCACTTCAGTTTGTCTATGTGTCCACTAACGGCATGGACTGGACATGGGGTGGGGTGGTTCTGCATGTCAGCAAGGCCATATATCCGTGGCTTATAGCTCACAGTGTGGCAAGTCATGATATCAGATGCATTGGTGTCCTGCAATTATGTGCCTGTCTGCCCTTTGATGCACATTTGCGTTTGTCAGGACACATGACTTTAAATGTCAGTCTCTGTCCATGTGCAGGTGATGATGCAACAGATACAGAGGAGGAGGAAGAAGAGGTGGTGGTACATCAGTCGACTAGTCGAGGCCATGGTGTACTGCACCATGAAAATCCACAGGTGCTACAGGCCATTATCAGCCATGCCCCAGCCTCCTCAGACTCTTCTGACTCTGCTGATTCGGATGCAGCACCAGAAGTGGAGTACTCGCTGAGGGAGAATGTGAGTGGCCCAATGGGCAGGTCAGATGGGGCCTCTGGGTCTGCGGTGTTGCAGCTGCCTTCACAAGGCCAGTCAGTCAGTGGTGGACCTCACGTCTGCGCTGGTTACGGCTGAAAGGCCACTCTCCCATGAGATTGTGTCAGATTCTAGGGCTCATGTCCAACAGAGGGATGCAGACCTGCGGCCAATGACAGGGACATCACAGAAACGTGCCTGATCCCTTGCATCACACCACCGTGGGCCCCGCACACCTGGTGGATGTGTGCAGGCTGGAGAGACAGTGCAGCACATGTTGAGTACTGCCATCCGATTCAGCAATGCGTTGGATCGAATTGCAGAGGGCATGGATAGACTGGCTGAGAACATGACCCCACCAGCAGCCCAGGATGTACAATGGCTGCAGATCATGCAGTCTTCAAGTCACTCTCACAGACTAGGCATGGAGACCAACATCAAGGGTCAACGGGCTGATCTAAGGTTTCTGCAGTAGTCCCTGCATGCAGATGCTTGGGCACATAGAGAGACCCTGTGGCTTGAGATGTAGACATCTCATAGATGAAATCGCTGTGAGATGGAGAGCTTGAAAACTGCACTGCATGATGAACTCCCAGCCACAATGGCACAGCTCCATGAGGAGATGGATACCTTGAGGCAGACACTGTCCCAGCAACTCAATGTCTGTATACAGAGTTTGTATCCACTGGTGAAGAAGCGCATCGTGATCTCACCGCCATTGGGTTTCTGGTGCATGCATCTGTGGCACGGCTGGCCCTGTCCAATGAAGACCTGGCCTTGGCACTGCATGGATGGGATCCACCACCAAAACCACATGCAGATCAACCGAAGGATGCGTGGCCCAGCACACCTGCATCTCCTCATGCACTGTTGCCGTGGAGGGTTAAAAAAAATCTGTTTGATTTTGTGCTCCACTCATGTGGATATTGACATGCACCCTCCCTCTGCCCCTCCAGGGTGGACATTTGTTTTACTCCCAGTCCAGGATGGACATATATATATATATTATATTTTATTTTACGTGAACGGTGTGGTCTGATTTTTCTTTTTTTTTTTTACCCCTTGATGGACCAACCTTTCTCATTTTTTAATTCCCCTGTCCAGGATGGAGGCATGTGTTGGTTTTTTTCCCCAATTCAGGATGGACCTTTCCTTTTCTTGTTTTTCTTCCTTGAGAGACATGCTATTGCCCTCTCAAAGGAATGATGAATACAGTACTGGAGATGCAGCCATGCCTTGAGAACAACAGGATGACCTGTGCAGGTAACAATTGGTTGATGGACTTCTTCCACATATGTGCTGTATGCATGATTTGCTACTATGGCTGGTGACATAGCATATCCCATGTTGTTGCAGTGATCCTGATTCATCTTGTGACTACACTCCATGGGAGGTCCGCACTGCACCCTATCAACTCCCTAGTCCCACAAATGTGGAGGTGCAGTTTCCTGTGGAGGTGATTAGGCAATCACATCAGGACAGCTCTGCCAGCAGGTAAGTATGAGCACAGTCTCTCATGTTATATCTGTATTCTCACACATTTTCTTTCTGGGGGTGTAATGATTGAGTCACGGTAAATGTCAATGCAGATGTGTTTTTGTCCACATGCATGTGTGTGTATGTGCCCTTCCACTTCAATACGCGTGCATTGTTTCTGACACTGAACTTCCACAATTCACTGCTAAAATTATGAGAATGTGCAACACTTATCACACTTTAGCCATTTGTAGTATTACACTTAACATCATTGGGAAAAGTTGTAAAACGTTTATAGTAGTGATATAAATGTTGCTAGGAGGTGGGAAATGGGTCAGTTTTAACTTCAAACTTTGTACAATGGCCATAAATGCTGCTCTATAAGTAAGTATAATATTTGGAAGATGTAGCAAATTAGGGTGCACTGTTAAAACCCATGAAATTCAGTGAATAAACATTGTTAAAGGGACATTATGGTTACACTTAAAATCGATAAACCTCAGAAATTCACCAGTTATTGTAATCATTAACATCTTGCATTTTCTGTTCATCTGGACTATGTGTATTTTCGTTGTTCACCACATCCTTAACTGACCGTCATGATGTCTTCTTACTGCCACCCTTCTCCCCACCCTGCCCCATGTGTCCTATGGGGCCCTGCAGGTGTTCTCCCTGGCCACAATACTCTTTCACCTGTGCCCGTGCCCACTCCACTCCCATATCCGCTCACATGACCTGCCCTGCTACAATTCCACAACTGACACCTACGTCCATTATCAGGTCTACACAACCTCAGGTGCTGTGCTTCGTGGCCTTGCCTCTGGTGACACAGATCAGGGCATTTGTCTACATTGACTCCACAGGACAGTTTTATCACACTTGGTGCACCTATGGTTGTACAGCTATACGCATGTGTCCCTCTGACAGAGTGTTCCTGTGTTCCCCAATCACGTCACTTGCTGTTCGTTATAATTTTCAGTATGTACTCTCCACCTGGATGTAGTTTAAGACTTCTTTTTCCATTACTTGTTGTTTGTGGGCACATGCATGTGGTACATCATTCACTCCCCCACCTTCTGTTCATCTGTATTCCCTGTAGGTCTTGTCACTGCACACTCTGATCCCGGCACACTTACTGGGATAGTCACGTCCAAGGTCTGTGGTCCATTGGAGGGTGATTGAAGAGCTTTGATTTGTCTTCATGTCCATTTACAGGGGTGTCCAACGGGATACCGGGGGAGGGGGATTGGTGCAGGATATGGGGATGTGGTTGGAGGCACTTATTTTGTTGGGATGTTGCAGACATGGGTCTCTTTTTGGCTTACATTGCATGGCGGGTTGTGCATGTTGTTTCTGTGCTGTGAAGCTGCTGATTGACCTTACATAGGTGGCCTTTGTTTTCCAGTCTGCCCTTCTCCCTCCCCCACTTTTGTCTTTCCTCGCCCCCAACATGTGCAGGTTTTCCATCTATGTGGCTTCCAGAATCTCTGACCATGCTGCTTTTTTCATGTGTTTCTGTCTCTGGCTTCCTCTCTTGCCCACCTTCTCTCTGCACTCAACCACTATAATATCCTACATATCTCTTCTCATCTCCCCACCAGTCAGTCTCCTTCCAGCACGATTCCCCTATTCCTCTCTCTCTCTCCACTCCACTACTATACATTCATCACTCTGTGTCCTGTCTCACTCTTGCCCTCTGTCATCCTTCTCATCAGCTACCACACTTGTACTTCCACTCCCGAGACCATCACTTCCTCACTTGGAGTACTTTTCCTCCCCTGCATTAATGGGTGAGCCACAGGCACACATGACACCTGACAGTGTGTGCACAACTTGTATGCCTGCAATCAATGTCCCCACTTGAGTCTATATCCCGGGGGTGACTGGCACCTGTTTCCAGTGTACATGTCGTGCTTGTAATCTGTTTGCTTCACTGCCAGGGATTTCTCTGTTGGTGAGTTTTGCTGTTGGTATGTTGATAGTTGGGGAAGGTTGGTTTTTGTGTACATCCAGACATTGACACTGGATGGTGCATGGCTATTTCCTTGTTCCATAGGGGAGTTGACATGACTGTCCAGCATCTTTTCATTGATGCAATGCATATCTTTGTAAGGTCAGAATGTTGTTTCAGGTTGGATGTTGTGGATAGCAGACAGATGGTTACCTTGTGCAGGTAAGTCAAAGGCACTCACAGTAGCCCTTGTCATGGTGTTGTTGGTGGGATTTTGAGCCAATGGAAATGGAATTTTTGTTGTGCAGAAGTGGGCCTTTCGGGCCCTGAATTTGTGTGCGTGATCAAGCACAGGAGCCTGCCAAAGTTGGATGAGTCGTCATGGGCACCGATCGGCCTCCTTCAAAGACCCCCAGGGGAGCCTCACTGCTGAGAAGGAGAGAGGAGTTGGAGGTAGGTGGTGGGTTTAAGGGCTGACAAAAGAACCCGTGGAGGCGGCGTCATGACCTAACGCTAACACCATTACCATTGCAAGCGACAGAGCCAGTATTAGTGTGCGTCACGGAGGTGAAGATGCCCACTGAGAAACTTGCAAGCTCATGCTAGATGGACGCATCGACAGTGAGAAAAATATCAATTTGCTGAACTGTCATTTTTGAGTGAACCCGCTGTCCTACCTCGCTGTGGATTTCGGTGATAACAAATGAGATAGGAAGTGAGAGTTGAGTTTGAAAACTCCCCATTGATGGGGGTCGTGTGCTGGTGCTGATCCTAACCGTTATCAGCTATTAGAACAGCTGTAGTTTGTAACACTGCATTTACAAGGTGCCACCTTAAGGGTGCCCATTATGTATTGATGCTAATTGGTGTCGATTATGTGTTAGTTGTCCTTTGACTAGTTCCGCGACGTTATGCACTGGA
This sequence comes from Ambystoma mexicanum, assembly GCF_040938575.1. Lineage (NCBI taxonomy): Eukaryota > Metazoa > Chordata > Amphibia > Caudata > Ambystomatidae > Ambystoma > Ambystoma mexicanum. The sequence goes on from NC_090924.1 coordinate 1,178,789,042, forward strand.
GGTTTTATGAGGAGACCATGTTGACATGCCTGAAGTGATGTCGCTTGTTTTCTGTTCACACAGGCATTCGTTACATGATCAAAGTGTTCTTTTCACAAGCTTCAGGCCCGAGCTGCAGGCTGGGGATATAATACATGATGTTCTGGGTGCTTCCAGAACGATGCACTTTAGGAAAATGAGTACCCATACGAGTGGAGTATCTGGTATGTGAAGAATGGTTGTGAGTACCCAGCAGATGTGATCTTTTGGATTTGTATATGGATTCATATTTCAAATGATGCATGCAGTTGATACAGTGTAATTGCCCTTTTAGTGTTAAACTTTTGTGTCACATCCACACAATCCTCATCCAGATATTGTAAGCACTCCTCATGCAAGCAGTCGTCAACCCACGGGCCCTAAGTGTACATCACATGTAAGCCTTCAGAATCGCTCTCTGTTTGTGTTGTGAGTAGGTATCACATTGCTTAATTAGTGCATACTACACACCGATGTCTTCATTCAGAGAAATACATGGTAATGACGTTTCTGTGTGTTAAACATTTTTGCACCAGCAATATTCATATGAACAATATTGCATACATCGGAGTAAAATCATCATTAGTGTCATTAGTACCTAAAACCTAACGCTTTTGTTGTGAAGTTTTTGTGAAGTTGTGATGTAAACTGTACATTTTGGAGCCTATTTTTCCAAATGTTTTACCAGGAGGTTACCTTCCCACTAAATTGTGGGGTTCAGACCTGCACGTTGCTCGTGGTGTAGCTGAGAAATTCAGCGGCCAGCATTTACGCATTTATGCCCCACCCATTTACAAAGACACCAGCCGCCACTGCTACTGCCTCTTTGACCAGTTTCCTTGTGCTGGATCCTGTCTTCACTGTAATTGACCAGATGTTTGCATTCCGTCGTCTTGAACTTTCCATTATCGGCTCCCCTGCCAGTGTTTACTGCACTGTCCTGATGCCACGTTAATCAGGGGATGCCATTTCATGGCATTGGGAGTGCTTCCAAGAGGATCCTGGGTTTCCAAACTGTCAGTGATCTCTATTTTGGAGTCTTCTCAGTGTCATTCTGACTCAAGCCGGATCAGTATGTTCACAATGTCCCCTCACCAGGACTAGGGGTAAGTGGTACCTTGTCCTTCACTGCATGACACTGTGGGGGAAGGCAGTGTAGGGGTTGTGGGTGGGGAAGGTGTCACTGTGGGAGAGGGGGCGGGTGATTGAATTGCATTAGCCTGAGGTGAGTGGATCTGACTGCATGTGTGCGGGGACACATTGTTATGGGTGACTGTAAAGTTCTTTTTTTTGCATTTGTTGCATGGCACTCAGTAGGGACATGTTACAGTGTAATTGGGTGCATGGATGTGTTACCGCCCTGACCTAGTTTTCTTCTCTCTACTGAGGCATTCTGGTGGGGAAGTTGATTCCTGCAATTGAAGGGGACATTGCTGTTGGATGTGTGCACGGGACACATATTCAGAGATGGTTGGTATGCAGACCTAGGGAGGGGAGCATCCATGCATTGGATGGTATAGCTGGTGCAGGCTCAGAAGGGGAAAGATGTGAGGTGAGATATGCAACGTTCTTGCAGTGCACTTGCATTTCTCAAGATCTGCATGAATACCTTTATGTGGACGTGTACTGTGCGCGTGCGTGTGACACACATAGGGTAGCCAGGGCAGTCCTGACATTTGTACAGTGCCTTCCTACTTGTGTTTTCCTGTGTGTTGTCGGGGTCTCCATGCACAATAGTTGGTGGTGTCCATGTGACAGTGGTCGGGAACTTAGTTGTTTGTGTTGTGTGCTTTGTTGTGGACAATGTAGGGTAACCTCACACAGACAGACATTGAATTAATTAACAACCCACTAGGCAAAATAGGCTAGGCGCACCCTTTTTCGGGAAGAAGAACTTTGTTTTGTATACAAAAAGGAAAATGGGCAACAGGGTATTATTGTTCACCTGCCACAGAGCTCCCTGTCTTAATCAAAGCAAGCAGCATGTTATAACCATGTAAGTCATCATGTGTGACACATTTCATGTACAGTGTTCAGCCACCACCGTCATTGACAGCCGCCTATTTACATGCTTAGATTCACATATTGTCCAGTATCTCATTGGCCGTGCCATCTTATCCTCCAACGTCTTCACTAAAGCACTTTAAAACACATTGGGCCTCATTACGAGGTTGGCAGTTCGGTCATAACAGAGCTGGTAAAACAATACCAGCATCCATTACCGGGCTGTAGTATTACGACCCTAGACGCCGGTCCTACTGGCATCAACAATGACACGCTGTGGCCGTGCACCACCGTACCGGCATGCGCCCATGCGCACGAGCACCGTGCCAGTAATACCGGCATCCCGCAAGGAAGAGGACATCACGAGTCGCACGGACATACACATACCGGCATCCAGATGCCGGTAAGAAGGGCCACCATCAGGGGCGTTGCTAGGGGGGGGCTAAGGGGGCTATAGCCCCTGATCTTTTGGTTGTAGCCCCGGATAGAATCTCAGGAGCTACAGCCAAAAGACTAGCTAGCCCCCAGTCCCAACAGTTCCGACATCAGCGTAGCCCCGGGTCTTTTCCAGACCTAGCAACACCCCTGGCCACCATGATGCCGTCAATACCGGCATCGCGGATCACCCGTTAATAGGAAACTGCTGTGCACCCAACTGCCACAGGTGCACACAATCAGCACAGGTGGAGGCAATGGAGCCAGGCCCTACAAAAAAGGAGCACACCCACACACCACACCACTTCCAGGACCAAAATGATACCATCCGCACTCGCCATACTGGAGCTGGAGGTCATGCCTGCACTGCTACTCTTTGAGTAGGCAGTACAATAGGCAACACAGAGGAGACGCAGGAGGAGAAGGAGGGTGAGACTGGCCCAGCAAATCCCACCAGTGCAGGCAGTTGTTCCCCGCAGGCAGCCACCAATTCCACGTATAAGGGCCAATCCATTCAACTTAACCCCAGCACAGATCCACACCCTGTACCGCCTGGACAGGGACACTATCACCACCATAGTGGAATTAATACATGACGACTTGGTCAGCCTGATCAACATCTGCACTGCCATCCCCCCTCTGCTGAAGGTGGCATCTGTGCTCCACTTCCTGGACACTGGCACCTACCAGCACACAGTGGGCCAACTGCATGGCATCTCGCAACCATGCTTCTTTGGTGTGCTAAACCAAGTGCTGGGTGCACTCCTAAAGCACGCAAGGGCCTACATATCCCTACCATGTACACCACAGGAGGCGAATAAAACCAAAATAGCATTTGATGCACTGGCAGGCATAACCAATGTAATTGGTGCCCTCGACTGCACCCACGTGGAGTTGGTAGTCCCACATGCAGTGGAGGTGGTGTACCACAATCAGAAGCTGTACCTCTCCATCAATGTGCAGATGGTGTGTGATGCCAGCAAGATGATAACACATTACTGTGCCAGATACCCAGGATCCACGCATGATGCCATGGTGCTGCGGAACTCCTCACTACCCCGCTGCATGGAAGGAGACATTGTACGACTAGGCTGGCTGTTGGGTGAGTCTGCCCTCTGGACCATGGGAGAGTGTTGGGGGGAGGGGCGTACATGCATACGCAAGGAGACTGCCCTCTGGCCCATGGGAGAGTGTTAGGGGGTGTGTACATGCATACACAAGGAGACTGCCCTCTTGCCCATGGGAGTGGCCACAATGGGGTATCTGGACACTGTCCATGCTGCCAAAGACCGTTCCCATAATCAACCAAATATGATGCATGACACAGAAAATGGATTCTGATGCACTCTGGCCGCACACCAATGTTTAAATGTCACACACACAATCAGCCCACACCCTTGAACATGTCTACCGGGCATCACCTGACCATGCCCTCAGCACAACAATGCACCATCACATGCCCACGAAGCTGAAAACACATGATCGCATTGAAGCACCTACAAGCATCCATGAGTGTGCAGTTCAATTCCACCTCAGGTATTTCTGCTGTCACTGCCCCTCCTTAACAGCAACACTGCATAACACCATGGCAACATGTGCAGATGTAAATAAATGGCAGTACACATGCAACAAGGATGCATCAAATTGAACACATCAAGTAGCAAGCAACACCTACATCGGTGGATTGACATTTCCCACAGCACATGAGTACCAGCATGCAAGTCGACACCATGAATCATCTAAGGTACTGTACCCAACAATGGCGGACACTACCAACATTCATATTGTGCCATTTAATGTGACGAGTGTGTAGACGGCGAGGGTCACGTGCATGGTGTCTACAATGACCCATATGCATCATAGTCTGAACAAGCAGTATCATGTAATACAGCAGCCTAATGAATCAAACATTGCCCAACATGCATATGGAGTCATCCCCTGCCACACAGCCCTCACATGTGTGTACATCATGGACCTTGTCAATCCATCTGGGTGGCTGGTGGTTCCAATGTCAAGGCCCCTAACTCATGTACATCACCCAACGCCAGCACCTTGGATTGGCAAGTACTGTACAGGGCAGATTGTTGTGCAGATGTGAAGTCAATAGCTGCCATCGACGGAATACTGCATGTGAACATGAACGATGTACAGCCCGAGGACATATGGAAACTGAGCAGTATCCTTAAACATACCTTCTTCTTCTCCCATGCAGGTGATGCTGGCTATCCCCTGAAGGCGTGGCTCCTCACCCCTGTCAGGAATCCGTAGAACAGGCACAAAGAGGTCTTCAATCGTGCTCATACATGCAAGAGTGTGGTCATTGAGCAGACCTTTGGCCTGTTGAAGGCACGGTTTTGCTGCCACAGCAGGTAGGGTGGTGCCCTCATTTACGGGCCTGAGAAGGTGCCCAAGATCATCATGGTATGTGCCATGCTGCACAACATGTGCATCCGGCAGAACGTACCCTTGCCACCTGACATGGACCAGCCACCACCAGGTGAAATTGAAGGAGAGGAAGGAGTAGATGTTGGACATCGACCAGGATGCGATACACTTGAGGGACGTGCTGTGCGCCAATCGGTCATAGACCAATCATTCGGATGTACTGGGATGCAGAGGCTGCCATGTATGTGGGACTCTGGGCACTGGGTGTGGGGGTATATGGGCACAGTGCACTCTAAAGCAATACATTGACACCCACCAAAGAAGCAATGTCCACTTGTGAGGTTTTTTACACAACGGGTGTATTCAAGTGATGGTTTGTACAATGTGAATGAACCCTCCACCCCCCCAGCCTCACCTCTCCCCACCACCCACACACCCCCACACACCCTCCAGCCCCCTCCACGATCCCCCCCCAACACCGGCCACATACACCAACACCCTCCACCCCCTCTACCCCCTTCCTTCCCCCCTTCCCCCAAAACCGCCCAACACCCCCCGAAAACACCCCCTTCACCCTCCCCCATCACCCCTAGACATCAATGGCACAACATGTGTCTGGATGGGGTGCAACTCAACATGTGCAGGTGCCCCTGCTACTGTGGACCCCCGTATGGAGGAGGGGGTTGCATCTCTGAGCAATGCGCGCTGCGCAGGGCCCTGTGCACAGGGCTGGTCTAATTGGAACTTGCTGGCGTGGTAGATACAGATGATGTTGATGGTTGTGTCCCCGAAGCCGCTGTTTGCCGCTGCTCCATACTGTTTGAAATCCTGGTGAGGATCTTGCCCACAGCAGCGAATCCATCGTGGAGCTTAGTATTCCGGTTGATAGCCTTTATAACGGCCGCAGTGGTGTCACACATTTCACGGTGTGTTGCCTCACCTTCTTCAAGGTACTGGTTCACATATCCATGCATCTCCTCCTGTCGGCCCTCCATCCTGCACAGACATCCTTCGAGGTCCCGTATTGCGGTGGTGGTGGTGGATTGTAGGTTTGATGGTGTGTCTGCAGCCAATACAGGGCTGTGCAGTGTTGGAGACCACTCTCTATGGCTGCCCTGTCCTACAGATTCCTGGTGAGGGGTGATCAACATCTTCTGAGTGGAGGACTCCTGCATTAGTGTTGTCATGGACCCCTTCCTTGTCGCCACTATGCAGTGCTGATGCAGCCGTCTCCCCTATCGAGCTTGTGGCTGTGGACTGTGAGCCCTCAGGGTCATTTTCCACATGTGTCCTCACCCTGCGTGGGTTGTGTCTCCAGGGGTGCAGGGGCAGATGTCTGCTGGTCCTGTATAGGTGGCTATGTGGCTGGTTGGGCACTGGTTGCTGACTTGTGTGGCACTTGGACCATCCTTGATTCCCTCGACGTGGATGGCCTGGTGCCATCATATTGGCCCCTGGGCCTTTTGGCTGGTGTCGTGGCTTGTCCACTTCTATTACGTTCTTCAGTGTCTGCATCCGTACCTGTGGGGGACAGAGAGAGTCAGGGCATCAGTGATAGTGGTGCTTGCACCATGCATGCATTGGTCTTTGTGCAGTTGGTTCCATGTGATCAGCTGCATGCCCCTTTTTGCGGCAGGCTGGGTACTTGCAAGGTTGGGGAGGGAGTATTGCCATCCCTCAGGTGTTCACATGTTCACCATGGTGTCTGCTGTGGGGCCTACGGGTGTGTTGTGTCTTGCGTGCTGTGTGACACGTGCAGGTCATCTGTGGGTCGGGTGTGTATTTGTGTATGGGAGCGGCATGCAGCATGCATTTGGATGTGACAGTGGTGGGGCCAGCATCGGGACAGGATATGTGTATGTGTGTATAATAGGCCATGTCTTGGCTCGCATTGCTGTCACATTTGTTGGTCAGCTGTGATGATTGGTTGTCAGGTGTTTGTAGGGACAATCACCTTCATCTGCCGATGATGTCAGTCCAAACTCCGCTCCACCGACTCCTTAGATGGACTCGACATCTATCAATGTGCTGCATGTTTCCTCCCATCTTGCCAATTTAATAGGTGAGTGGGCTCCGCCACCTGTTGCCAGCCCCTGGCTCCGATTAGCCGACAGGATATTCCTCACTCTTAGCCTCAGGTCACCCCAGTGCTTTTTGCAGTCTCGCACTGTGCGTGCAGTGGTGCCAACCGCACTTACTTTCCTTGCCACTTCCTCCCAGATCTCCTTCTTTCTGAGTTGTGCTGGACGCCTGAGGTCAGCACAGAAGACCACGTCCACATTCTCTACAAGGGTATCTGCTAGCATGTTCCGCTCCTCATCCTTAAACTTCGTTTCCGCAGGCGGGCACCTTTCTGGGTAGCCTTTGACATTTTCTCCAGGGTGTGTTTGGAGTTTAGCCTGAGAAGGTCCAAGGGTATCTGCTAGCATGTTCCGCTCCTCATCCTTAAACTTGGTTTCCGCAGGCGGGCACCTTTCTGGGTAGCCTTTGACATTTTCTCCAGGGTGTGTTTGGAGTTTAGCCTGAGAAGGTCCAGTCTGTGGAGGATGGCAATGGATTGTGTTTTTAAAGATGGCCGTCGGTGCATTTCCCGTTCGGGCGCGATGACGTTACTTCCGGGTCAGGTAATAACGGGTCCGTTCATACCACTATGTTAATACCGGTACCGCTATTTGGGGGTTGCCGATGGCAGAGGAGTTATGTGTGCATTTGATGATGCCGCCCTCTGGGGGTTTGAGGGTTGTTACCAGCATGCCGGTACAGCCATTACCGGCATGCAGGTATGCGCGTGCTCGCACACTCGTGATCAGCTGCTGTTTGCAGGATGGAGGCTACACGGACATGTTGTCTTTTTACCACAAATCTCTTTACCTTGGGTCACTGTGAAATGATTGGTTAGGCTTTCGATTACTCCACCCTATCTTGGGGTCTAACCACGTGATGTGCGCCTGGCCATCAACATGATCTCAGTAGACAACTTTGAGGTCAGCCTGGTCCTTGCAAACAAGGCGACTGTTTACGCACCCCATACATGAAGGCACCCTCATCAGGCCTCCCTGCCGCAATCTCATTGACATTGGCATTACCCATTGCTCTCCCTGGTACAAATGATGGACCTTGTTGTTCTCTGTTGCCCCCTGTGTCCGGTACTCCTCCCACGTGGTAGGTCTGGGGTTCCTGCATGTCCCACTGATCCGATTGATTCATGACAGATTTAGGAGCTTTATATCTAGGCATCTGGTGATTGAAATGAGATGACCATTATGCTGGGGAGTGCTAGTGCACTCAATCAGGCTCGTTTTTGGCAGCTCAGGACCTCTACCCTGGCTCCCATGGGTATGACCTTCACAATCAGCCACAGCCCTACTCCCGTTTGAGTGCTTGGATTCGTGACACTTCTGCAAAGCAAGCATTTCTTTTCACTTGAATATGTGTGTGTTTCTACAATACAGATTTCTCCTGCCATTCACCTCTACCCACATAATTCCCCCTTCCCCTCTATGCCCACCCCTATACATTCCCCATGTGTTATTGTTTATTCCACAATACAAATCATTTGGGAGGAGCTGGGATCTGAACATGCTTCCCAACAACAAAATGGATTGTGTTGTTTCCATTTGATATTACTGAGTTGGTGTTTGGAGCATGTTATGTAATGTCTAGTGGAAACACACAGTGTGCCTCTCACAAACACACATTTTCAGGGTAGTGTTATGGGCATGGAGGATATGCCCAAATTCATCATTGAATGGCACCAGGGCTGTGTGTGCTCCACAGGGGCAGGTTTTCAGGTAAAGTATGTTGGCACCAGCTGGTTGCATGCAGCCTCTCTCTGTGCCCTTTGGCCAACCAATGGCAAGGGTGGCGCCTGTGGCTGAGGGTGATGTCCCACCTGCATATCAACTGGTTTGTCACGCTGTGTGGCTACATTATGTATTACATATGCTGCAACAATGATTTTACGGACTACTGGGAGGTCATGTAGCAATACCCCACCAATTGTGTGCTTCACTATGCCCCTTGTGGCCACATGTGCTCCATTATATCTTACCTCAGATGGTGTGACTGGATTCCTGTATGGCTCCATAATGAACAGTGAATCATTAACAGTGATATTGGGTAGGCACTGTCCTCTGAAAATGTTTGCATGGTTGTTATTGGCAGTTATTGTCATGGTCTGTTGTTCATTGTGTGCCGTGCGTGCATGCATGCATGTGTGTGTCAGTTCATACTCACGAATGAGCCAGGGGTTGACATATTTTCCTGATGCCATGGCCCGGTAGTGTGCTGACTAGTGGCAAATGTAGCAGTCATGCATGCTGCCAGGGACATTTGCATTGACTTTCATGATCACTCCGTTTGCATCACAGACAAATTGCACATAGATGGAATGCCAGTGCTTGCTTGCGAATGCAGTATATGTGCTCCGTCAATCAGGTTGGGTGTCGTAGCGAACCATATGTACAGTCGATGGCTCCACGTACGCATGGAAAGTTTGCAACCGCATAGAAATCCTGGAACACTCTCTACATTTCTCAGCATATATATGTGCCCATGCAGACATGCACGTGATGTTATGCAGGCTAAGACCTTGTGGAGACAGGGGGATTGTGTCGCCTATGATATCCCACCAACTATAGCAGTGGTGCGCAGGAAGGAGCCTTTGGCAATTAAATGTAGTGATGTCAGCACCTTTTCAAGGGGTGTAAGGGCCTGGGAGCAGATGGTGGGTCTAGGATGTCATGGGGTGGGAACCAGTACCAGGCATGAACCTGGTCATCAGGCATCCTAATCATCTGGGTGCGGTTTGCACTAATACGGGGTCTGGGCATCGTCCTCCTCCTTCTGTGTCCATGTACAATGGCTACTACTGCAGTGTTTATCATGCCTGTGTGACATTTCTATTGTGTGCATTGCATGCTTTGTACGAATTGGATCCTTTACGCATTGAACTTTACGCCTGCTATCATGTGGCAGTTGGATCACAGGGTTTGCGTGTGACTTTTCACAAGGTAGGTTTACACGTTAGAATCCATGAATTCAGTTGGGTTTGTGGTGGAGTGGGCGTGCCATTGCATTGTGTGTCCTGTCCTCAACATGCCCACATTATTCCTAATTCTGCATGGAAAATGAGGTACATTCATATTTCGCCCCCCCCCCCAGTTTTATCTCTGTGCAGGACCCACCCATGCTCTGCGGGAGTCTTGTGCAATGTGCTCGACTGCACGTAGAGGCGTGCCAGTCCAGCACGGAGTCCCCGCAAGGTCCAGAAAAGTCCTGCAAAGTTGATTCCATGAATCAATGAAGGGGGGTTTTGAGCCCAGAATGGCCCGCAAAGTCCCTATATTCCCTGCAAAGTATTACATAAATCAGGCTCATTATCTCCACTTGAAGTGACTAGAGCTTGAACCAATGTTGCCAGAAAACATCAGCCAGCTATTCAACTGCCCAGTGATAAATGAAATAAGAAAAAACTAAACATGCAACTATATGATTAAGAATAATTGAACAGAAAAGCATGGGTCACTCTAATGGGTCACTCTAATGGGACACTCTAATGTCCGGCTTTGATATTTTTCTTATATATCATCTGGTTACTCTATGGTATAAGATTGAATTTATTTTGAATGTACAATATTGTAGATACAAATATATGTATCGAAAAAAACTGTCCATGATAACACGGGAATGGACCGCACTCCAGTAACCCCATTCAAATAACATTCAAATAACAGGCACAAAAAAGGGTCAAGGATTAAACAAAATGTATTCAAAGCTAAAAAGCCTCAAGGAGGCAGGGCAAAAAACTAATATGCATTTTGCATCGCTTGGTGGTTGATCACATATTACAGGGACTGCAGTAGCGGCCCTGTAGTTATGGTTAAGTTGCGCAACCTATAGGAAGAGAACTTTTTGGATGGCTTACAACTTCACCCACCTGGACAAATCCTCCTGAAATGTTGTAAAGGAAGTATATGGCCCAGTCAAATTGATTATGCAAAGTTTGGTGAGGTTTTGTGCAGAGGGTGGCAAAGTTATAGGGGGAGGTCACAAAATGTGTGGTTGGTGGCAAGACGCAATGGAAAAGATGTTTTGCTCATGCCTACAGGCCAAACCATTAGATGGATTTTTAGCAAATTTGGACCAGGAGCCACTGCTTGGTCCCGAAAGTGTGCTTTTGTAAATTTAGTGTAAATCCGTCCAGTAGTTTTTTAAATGGCCAAAAAGTTAAATTATTGGTATCCAGGTTCGTTCCGTGGACTCACTTCCCTGTTTGCTCTGCAGACGGGCCTCCGATTGGAGCAGAGGCCGACGTGATGTCTGCGGACATCGGACGCAAGCACTTATTTGGGTGGTGAAAAGCGTGAGGTGCGTCATATTTTGGGGAAATGCCCGCCATGTTGGATTCGCAGATAGGGGCCGTTGTCAGCAAACATCACAGTAAAAGCATATTAAAAAGCACAACATTGCACTTGTCAAACTAATGAAACAATCTCTGGAGAGGTAAGGGGTGATGGGAATGGGCTAGGATGTGGCCATCCTAAAAACAGGTGGTTTTTCATCTCCGATGTCTGCCAACAGTTTGGGGACAGCCCGGTGATGTTCGCGAACATCTCAAATGTTCGGGGCATCCATGCATATTTTTGCATTACAGGGTTGATGGAAAGTAGTTTTTAGATGGCGTATAACTCTGGCACCACGCAATGAAACTGTATGAAACTGTAAGAAATACATTGTGATATTATTCTAGACGTGACCTTGAATGGTTCTACAAAGTTTGATGCTGCTTTGCCAGAGGGAACAAAATGAGAGGGGAGTCCCAAAATGGTTGAAAGGCTTATACATTTGGTGGATTTTGTCAATTGGGAGCTAAATTATATGACTATTTTACGAACATACATTTTGACACACTTTCAAAAAATAAAACATGGATGGATTTGCAGGAAAGTTGTGCAGAAAGCATTGGCATGGTTTTGGAAATGTGTGTGTCATCATGTTGGTACAAAAAATTGTGATATATCTTTGGTGACTAAGGTATAGCCGGTGACCATGGGCAGTGGTCAGATTGTCTGAGTCATGGCCTGTGGCCATGGGCAGTGGCCAGATTATTCGAGTCATGGCCAAAGGCCATGACTCGGATAATCTGGCTACTGGCCATGACCATGAGAGACTGGCAATGAGGTTAAAGTGGGCATGGTGACCAGGGACTGGTTATGCGGTGAAGTTTTTTCGAATTCAGTATAGTTTTGAATGGGACAATAAATTCTGCCGTGGCTAAAATTGCGTCCGTGGCTACAGCCCAAAGTACTGCATAGGATTGCATCAACAGATCGCTGTGGATATTGCTGCCTACACTCCAAGAAAATGCTATTCAGCAGATAATTACCAAGCATGCCGAACCAGGTGCCCACCAGCCCACCCCTTAAAATCATTACCCACCCTTATATGCGACTATAGTGGGATAAGATATTGGGATTGGATTCTGGACACATATCCACAACCTCGCAGCAATGGCTGGCCCACAATTCACATGCCTTGAGAAAGACTCTAGAGAGTCAAATTACGTGTCGACTGAGTTCTAACAATAAATATAGCATCAAGAATGGTTTGAAGACTGCTTCATTACAACAACCATTGAATACGTAGAGGGCACCTTCACAAAAGAACCCCATCACCAGCAGCAGGGTAATCTGTTTAAAGTACTAGATGAAACGCAGTGATCTACCTATTCTATGGCCCTGCAATTACTTGATAATTGTGTACTTTGATTTGATTATTGGGGCATGCAGCATGACCAAACTCTTGGTTTGAATGGGAAGACATGTTTTGCTTGTGGCTACAGCCTGAAGGGCTGTACTGAATGACAACAAACCTGCGCGAGAAGCATCAGCAAGGACCTGAAAGCATGGTTTTGCAAATCTGTTTTGTGTTTTGTTTTTCCAAAGTGTCCAAATGTAAGCACGAAAAATAGTGATATAAATGGGCGCGAGGGGCATCAGCAAGGACCTGAGAGGATGCTTTTATTTTTTTGAAAGTGTGGTAAGGCAAGTACAAAAAATAGTGATATCACTTTCCTGCCGTGGGTAGTGGCACAAAAAATAGTGATATAAGTTTGGTGCATGGATAATGGGCCTGGGCCTTGGCAAGGACAAATGGCTACTTTGATTTACTTATTGGGGCATGCGGCATGGCAAAAGTTGTATGTTTAAATGGAGGAAAGAATCTGCATCCGACTGCAGCCCGGAGTGCAGGACGGGATTGCAGCAAAGTTGCAGGCATGCAGCATGGATGAAGCTATAGGTTTAAATGGGAAAACCAATCGGGTTTTGTGGCTGCAGCCCGGAGTGCTGGAGGGGATTCCAGCAAAGTTGTGCGAGGAGCATCAACAAGGAGCTGAAAGGATGCTTTTGGAAATCTGTCCTGTGTTTTACTTATTTGAAATTGTCAAAATGTAAGTACAGACAATAGTGATATAACTTTTCTGCCATGGGCAGAGGGCCTGGCCTTTGGCAATGACAAATGCCTACTCTGATTTGCCTATTGGGGTGTACTCTGCTGATAATGACTCACCAACAACTCTGCCATTCCCCACCTTATAGCTTTTTAAACACTTCTATACACTTTTTACTACCTTAGATTTAACACATGCGCAACATCTTCCCCTGTCAACCTGCCCCACCAACCCCATATGTGTGGTTTGTGCCCCTTCCCTCATTTCCCTCAACACCTTACTTTCTGGCCTCACCTGCAAAAAAAGAAAATAAATAAATAAGAAAACATTAAAAAAGGTTCCTTTAGGAACCACTTTTCACACATAAAAAAATAGAACAAAATAAATGAGCTTACAGACGCCATCTACTATACATTTTTCAGTAAAGTATTTAGAGTCAATAAGATTCTCTAACATTCCCATTAGCATTTTCTACTATTCTCATGGAAATAATGGACAATTGTATACTAGAGAAAAAGCAAAAAGCACAGAAACAAATTACTGTCTGAAAATCTTCTCTCTTGTATACAATAAACACCATAATCCATTGCCGTTAATAACTATCACCAATCTCTGCATTCCCCTGTCTAGCCCATGCTTTATTAGAAAACCTGGATTACAGATGTACACCATCCCACAAAACAGCCCTTCTACTCTTTTTACTGTTATGTTTGTAACACTCCTTCATTGCCTGCTTTAAACCACGCACAGATACATCAACCAATCACTTAAAAAACTCTACATGTAGCCTATCAACATATTAAACTTCCACCCACTAACTGACACTTAATAATGTTCTACAAATCTTTTGCATGTACATTTCCCATACTTATACCAACAAAAATGTACATAGTACTCCTATAAATGCACAAATGTATTGTGCAGTGACAGAAGTGCACAAATAAAAGGGGAAGTACGGATGGTGAAGTGCTCATGGGAGCCCAGGATGGAAATGTCAAGGAATCCTAAAATGGGAGGCCGCTAGCTAACCTCAGAGGAGTAGAGGTACATCTTAACCGTAATGTCCCTTGAACAAAGTTTTTTCTGACAGTTTGATAGGTTTTTATAAGTGAAAATGTTTCATGATGTTACATCACTTTATATACATTATTAATAATTCCTTGTTTTAATATATATGAGAGAACTATAAACCTCTTTTAACAAACATAGTTTTTACAACTCATACTTATGTCAAACGTTACACTGCAATGCAATTCTGGTAACGTGCCTCAAACTGTTCCCTGCACAATGGACACAATGATGTCCTCATGTTTTAAATGAACCATATTCTTACAAAACAAGAGTAAATCAGCCCACTTCATTCCTCGCTCTCCATTACATAACACTTCAAATTCATGGAATCCAAGATTTTCAGCCAATCCACAGTGCTCAGAATAGACCTTCATTCAAAGGATTCAATAGTCCCCCAAAATCCATACACTATGCCTCCTCAAAGACCTAGCCATATCCATCTTTAGTGTCCTCACCAAAAAAACTCCTGCTATCCTCTCTTCCTGTAAACCACACCCAGGACACCCGATTGGCTAATCCCCTGATATCCGCAGACTACTGCGTTGTCCGCTGGCGCCGCGGCCAATGAAAGGGGCTTGGGGAGTTTTAACTCAATTTCAGTTATTTATTCTTTAGTGTTGGCTCACAAAGGAACCTTTGTTTTTGTGTTTCTGGAGTTTGTTAACACACACCTTCTTTTTTCCTTTTCTTGCTTTTTTTGGACCGTAGCACTGTGCCTTTTACATTTTCCCTTTTAATTTTTTTACAGAAACTGTTTCAATGCATTCCTAACATTGTAATGAAAAATCCCATTTCTGACATCTGTGAAATGAACTCCATCTCCACGAAAAGGATTCACACTATCAGACCTGGTATTGTCATTCTCAAAAGGTGACATTCCTGCAGCATATAAAAAAACAGATACAGCTTTATTCACAAGCTTCTGCAATTTCTCCATTTGTACAATGAAAAAGTTTCACCTCTCCATGTTTGCCTGATTCATTTGAGAGAAAATAATCTTTGCAGCAGGAAACAGTTCCATTAGGCTTTTGAAAAAATCCTTCAGGGCAGACTGTAAATACATTGCAGTCACATACCACAAACTATTCCCTTCACAATGCACAGCTATAATGCCTGGACATTTAAAGTATGCCATACTTTGACAGAATGAGAACACGCTTGCCCAGTTTAACCCACAAACTGCATGCCACAAAACCTCTACTTCTTGCATTCCAATACTTCCACAGACACCATGATTTTCAGCATAAACCTTCAATGACTGGATGGAAGAATCTCTCAAAATCCAGGCATTCTGATTCCTCAAAGCCACAGCCATGGCCATCTTCAGTGCTCTCACCAAACAAAACTCCTGCTACCATCTCTTCCTGTACACCACACCCATGAAACCTGATTGGCTGATCCCTGATGTCTGTGGACAATTGCTGCAGTCCCTTTCCATGCCAGGCACCCTCAAAAGACCTGGATGTGCATATGCCATGTGCGGACTACCGAGCAGTCTGCGGACAGATCATCCAATTGAAGGGGGTGGTGAGGTTTACACTCAATTTAAACTATTTAATCTACAATTGTAGCTCTGAAACCATCCTTTTTTAAAGTTTTCAATTATTTTTGTATCATTGTTATATCTTACACCATCTAGCAGATGCTTTGCTGGATTTCCACATTTATCCCATTGAAGTTGTTCATATGAACTTTTTCAAAACATTTTTAACATTGAAAAGAAAAGTTTTATCCCCAACATCATTTAAATTCACTCCATCGCTCCGAACACTATTTACACTATCCATCATGATATTTTCATTCTAAAAAGAGACCATCCCTGAAGCATATAAAGAAAAACACAAACACCTTTATTCACAAGGATCCTTGCTTTTTCCATGTCTAGGCACAATGTATTGGGACATCTCAATATTTGTCTTGGATTAATTGCACATAAAATAATCTACACAGTTGGAAACAGTTCCATTAGGCTTTTCAGGAAATCATTAATGGCAAACTGCAACAATGCAGAAGTCACATGGCCCAAACTGCTTCCTCCACAATGCACAATAATATCTGACCAGGGGGCGTGGCTAGAGGGCCATGGAGTAGGACGTGTCTTCCGAGCTGCTGCCGATGATCCGATATGATCCTGCGTGAAAGTAAGCTAGAAAAGGCATGATCGTGCTCAGAAATACACTATTGGATGTGTAAAGGCGTGGGGCAAGTTTAATGGATAGCTGAGTCCTTGATGGCTTCAGGAAGATTGGCAAGAGCAACTGAAAGTTTGTGGCCACGGTGCGACGCCCCTGCAAAATGACCGGCACGGTAGAACAAAGGAGGCTGAGGTAGGCCCAGCAGACCCACGGTGGACGAAGGCTGGCAGCGAGAGCGCAGCAGGTGGAATGTGAAGCGGGAAGCAACTGCGGCTGAGAGAACTGCACTGGGAATATAAAACTAGTGGGACACACCGTTACGCGGCACGCCTGGCATCGAAGAAGCCCAGCCGCGAGACGAAGAAAGAAGGGGCCCGAATAGCCCCACGAACAGGGCGAATAGCTGAGGGTTTCGCTCAACCACTTGGCGTGGGGGACCTGTAGAGACATGGAAAGAGAAGCGGACTGCAACACAGTGCACGAGCGGCTCAGGACGTGCATGAGCTGCAACATACTACCTTTGAGAGCGAGAGGTGTAACCCCCAGAAAGCGGACCGGGATAAGGCGCAGGAGACATATAGCCTGGCGATGCTGCAGCGTGCCACAACCACGGATAGGAGGAACAGGGAAGCAGGACCTGCATGCTACAGAAAAGCTGGGCCCCGGTACATAAGCAGGGCTGCACAATGTCGGTGAGAGGAGGCAAGACCAAGAGCAAGCAGCCCACTATGGACATTTTTGCCAAGCCGCAACAGACTCTAACCACCCCGGTACAGGGTGCGGCAGCCGCGCCTGCAGAAATATCCCCAACAAAAGAGGATCACTTGATCCTAACAGCCATTACGGAGTTGAAAGCCTCATGGGTGACAGTGATGGCGGACCTAAGAAGCGCCTTGGAAACCAAAATAGATGCGATTGGGCTAGAGGTCAACCTGCTGCGACAAGATGTCAGAAAACCAACACGGAAACCAGCAAAAGCAACGCAAAGGAAGTCCACATACTGAAGCAACAGGTCGCCAACTTGAAGAACCGCGTGGAGGAGGCTGAAGGGAGAGCGAGCCGGAACAACATACGGGTGGTCAGCCTACCGGTGGGAGAGGAAGGACAGGACCCCACGGACTATGTGGAGAATTTGATCCTGCAAGAAATAGGAGCTGACAAACTTTCACAAGGATTTGCTGTTGAACGGGCGCATAGGGCCCTGATGAGGAGACCACGACCTGGAGCCCCCCCTCGGGCGATAATAGCAAAGATCTTGAACTATGAAGATAGAGAGAAGATCCTGGAGTACTTTCGCAAAGGTGGAACGATTGAAAGGGCATCTGCAACCATCACAGCATACCCTGACTACACCATGTTGGTGCAGAGACAGCGTTATAGCTATGTGGAGATCAAGAGAAGATTGTGTACGGCTGGAATCAAGTACATGCTTTGTATCCCACAAAGCTCAAGGTCCTGCACAAAAGTAGGGCGTACTTTTTTGACACCCCGGAGGATGCGACAGCATGGCTGGATATGCAGGGTTCTCCGGGACAAGGCGAGAAGCACGATCACAAAGATCACGATAAGTGAGGGGGTTACATTATGTAGGATGCAAGGATGGAGAAGGGGGGGCCCCGGGGAAAAATAAACGGATTGTTGCATGGGTAACAAGGGCGGGGTGAGGACATATAACATTGAAAATTGCAATAAGAGACATTTGGACTTGTTGGACTAGAATATAAAATGTGAATGTATGTTGGGTAGAATTAAGCGTGCTCACAAGGAAGCAAACGGGAGTGGCGAAATGGAAACAACCTACCCCCAGGAGTTAGAGTAGTAGGGCCGCCATTAGGGCGACTTCACCCTGCTGAGCCGTGAGTAAAGGCAATTGCCAGAAAAGGGCTAGATGCGGGGGTGCCTGCGATCCAGGGTAGGAGCTGAGCAACAGTTGGGTAGAGTGTTGGGGTGGGAGGAAATAGAGGGGAGTGAGTTGGGGCAGGGAAGGGAGGCGGGAGGGAGGGAGGTTGGGAAGTTTGAAGTGTTTGTTGTTTGGGGAAGTTTATGTTGGGAAACGAGCCCGCATAGAATGGAAATGTACTTGGTCATGGACTGCACTTGTGGTGGGAGGAGAGGGACCCTGATATGCCATGGGGGATCTTAAAATAATTACTTGGAACGTCAGAGCGCTCAATAGTTATCTAAATAGAAATAGGGTCATGCTATACTTACGCAGACAGAAAGTAGACATAGCCCTGCTGCACGAGACTCATTTTAGGCAAGACAAGATAGAGATGATCCGGAAGAAATGGAAGAGGACTGTGGTGGGGCGTCATATTCAGCCCATGCCACGGGAGTGATCATTTGGGTGGCGCCACATGTCCCGTTCCAACTGTTACAGTTCACGGTGGAGGCAGACGGGAGGATGGTCACGATGAGGGCTGGTGGAAAATAGGGAGATAAGCATCATAAACATGTATGCCCCGAACCAAAACACGGCAGCATGTTTTAGAACCTTATGCAACAAACTCAGTACGTGCTTGGGAGGGGCAGTGATCTGGGGAGGAGATTTCAACTGCATGTTAAACCCCGGGGTGGATAGGTCAGATGGTAAAACGGATAGACCCACCCCAGCTGCTAGAGCACTGCATACGCTGTTGGATGATTTCAGGTTTGTGGATGTATGGAGGTCACACCACCCCCAGGAGAGGCAGTATTCGCACTACTCAGCCCCACAAAACATGCATACTAGATTGGATTATATGTTTGCCACGCAAGAGTTAATGATTGAGATAAGGCAAACGGAATATAAAGCGCGGGTCCTCTCAGATCACTCGCTGCTAATCCTGAGGTGGCAATACCGACCCCCGAGGGAAAAGATCCCAACATGGCGCCTCAGAGCAGAGGCGCTGAAAGACACCATCTTCAGGGAGGACATGAGGAAGGAAATAATAAAATACTTTGAGATAAATACTGGCAGTGTAGAGACAGCGGGTATGCTTTGGGAGGCCTTTAAAGTGGTAATGAGGGGGTTAGCTATAGCTAAATCCAGAGGGCTACAAGGAGGGATCCAGGCTGAACTGCAGGTAACGTAGAGGGAGCTAGAAAGGGCACTAAGGAAGTAAGGTAATACCAAGGAAGATAATGAAGTAATACTTAAGCTGCAGCAGAAATGTGCGGGGCACTGGGAGAGATTGTGCAATCTTAACTATAAGAAGTATATAGAGGGACAGCATGCAGGGGGATACACCAGGGAGGGTCTTGGCATGGCTATACAAGAGTGAGACCCCCAGGCCCACAATCAGAACAATAACGAGGCAGGATGAGAGCGTAGTGGACATCCAGGAGGGAGTTAACCAGGAATTTGTGGAGTATTATCGACTTCTGTATGGGGATGATGAAGCCAATGATTGTACAGAAATAGTAGAAACACTGGAAGATATAGGAATGCTGCAGATCAGTGCCGAAGAGCGGGAGGAGCTGGATGCCCCAATTACCTTAGAGTAGTTGGACGAAGTAGTGAGACAGTTGCCTACTAGCAAGACTCCGGGGCCTGATGGACTCCCGAGTGAATTTTATAAAACATATAAGGATGAAGTGCTTCCTCCGCTTTTAGAAATGCTGAACGAAGTGTATGAAGTGGGTAGGCTGCCAGTGTCTCTTAGAGAAGCGACAATTATACCGCTGTCTAAACCCAATAAGCCTAGTCATAACTGTGGATCAGACAGACCCTTGTCAATGCTCAATCAAGACAGTAAACTATTGACAGCTGTTCTGGCAAAAAGAATGAGGAAGGTTATCGCTAAACTAATACATCCCGACCAGACTGGCTATGTTCCAAACAGGAACATATCCAACAATCTTAGGCGACTCCATCGAGTTGTAGAGCATGCAAATGAGGACGAAGGCGAACTGGCAATTGTATCGCTAGATGCAATAAAGGCCTTTGATTCGGTCAAATGGCCGTGGCTGATGGCGGCCCTGGCTGGCTATGGGATAGGGCCCGGG
Source organism: Ambystoma mexicanum (assembly GCF_040938575.1). Taxonomy (NCBI): domain Eukaryota; kingdom Metazoa; phylum Chordata; class Amphibia; order Caudata; family Ambystomatidae; genus Ambystoma; species Ambystoma mexicanum. The sequence goes on from NC_090924.1 coordinate 1,178,809,529, forward strand.
TACTTACAGTGGGCCAAAATACTATATAGCGTGCCGTTGGCTAGAGTTAAAACAGGAGCAGTGATATCAGAGAGGTGGCAACTTCGTAGAGGTACTAGGCAAAGATACCTGTGGTCTCCTATCTTGTATATTCGTGCTCTTGAACCCTTGGCCATATACCTGAGACAACAGTACGACCCGATAGGCATTACTGTAGGAGGGGAACCGCATCTAATCTCTTTGTATGCGGATGACATGTTGTTGTATTTAAGGCTCCTGGAAGAAAACCTCCAGTACATTCTGGAAGTGATGGAGAGATATGCAAGGCTGTCTGGCATAGCTGTGAACCCCCAAAAATCTAGTAGATTTCCACTGGGCAGGTACAAAGGGATCCTGTTAGAACAGCTATCGGTGCTACAGATATCATGGGAGGTGCACACGTTCCGATTTCTAGGAATAGATATATACCACATGGTAGAAGAGGAACACCAGTATAACACAGAGGAGGCGATCAGGAAAATTGGAAGTAGCATGAAGTTTTGGGTGAAGCTACCCCTAGTGATGATGGAGCGAGGGGTAATGTTGAAAATGGTGGTCCTACCAATACTTTTGCATTATTTTGGAAATATCCCACACCTTATAACAAGGCGTACCTTTGCTAAGATAGAAAGCATGTGCAGGGATTTCCTCTGGCATGGGACGAGGAATAGAGTAGCCCTTTGGAAGCTACAAAACTCATATGAAAAAGGGGGCATAAAACTGCCAAACTACGAAATGTACTACATAGCAAGCCAGCTGCAATATTTAGCTAAATGGCTCTCTGAAGAGTCAACCTTGGAGTCCAGGCCGCTCCGACAGGTTGTGTCCCATACTTCCTAAAACTGTGTGAAACTGTAAGAAATACATTGTGATATTATTATTAAATGATGTGGCTGCCTAAGGTAGATATGGAGGGGTGCCCAAGGATGATGATACTAGGGTGGAAGATATGGTGCAGGGCCTGCCAGCTGATGGTGAATTCATTCCCAAGCTCCTCGCAGGTACCACTAGTGGCGGTGGCGGGTGAAGACAAACAATTAACAGCCTGATTTGTGAAAAACGCAGATTTGCCCGCCTTTCTGGCCGAAAATACTTGTGTGAAGTGTAGGGATTTTTGGGCAGAAAGTCACGCAAATCTGCGTTTTTCACGCAAATAATTCCATGAATCAACCTCCAAGGATGATGATTTTGAAACACTGGGAACCGGTGTGGATAGCAACCATGGGTGATATATGGCAGGAGGGGAACATAAGGGACTCTGCGGTGTTAGAGGAAGAAACTGGATGACATACGGGCCAGTACATTACATACCACAGGGTGGTGTGGAAAATCAGGGAGACATGGTCCTAACTAGTACTAGAAGAAGAACCGGACACTACCATAGACACAATATATGACATCGCAGAGGGGACACACGAGATATCCAGAATATATGAGCTGCGGATGTCCAAGGTGGGGAAGGAGGTGGCACAACTGAGACAGGACTGGGAAGAGGAAGTGGGAGCCCCAATGAGTGATGGTATGTGGGAACGGGCCCAAGGGTACCACAAAAAAGTGTTGAGGAATACAAGATTGCAACAGATACAACTGTATGTAACCCATAGGGCGTATATGACGCCCCAGAGAATAGCCAAATTTAAAAATGTAGGGTGAAAAGCATGCCCCAAATGTGATGAGGAAAATGCCGGAATGGTGCATAAGTTCTGGTCATACCCAGTCATTGAGCGTTTTTGGGGTGAGGTGGCACACAGGTTGGCTGACAAAGGAATCAAGATTGTGGTAGATACGGTGTGGGCCTGTTTGATGGGAGGGTTTCTGAGACCACGTAAACTCAAGCATGTGAGTAAATTAAAGGATTTAGCGTATGCACTTGCAAAGAGGAGAATTGGCATGGGGTGGAAGCTATGACAGAGACCACGAATAGAGGTATGGTGGAAAGATCTACAAAAACGGGCAGAGGCGGAAACTGTGGTATGGCAAGATGCAAGTAATTTCGGCGGGAGGAAGAGGCTGAGACCCTGATAGCCTGGAAACAATTAATAGCAGAGTTATTTGGGTTACTACGAGACCCAACGGAAAACATGGAGGAGGAATCCTTATCAAGGATGCAGGAACAGAACACGGAAGGGAATATACTTGTAAGGGGGGAAGGGAAAGGAAGGGGAGAAGCAGTGGACATGTTGAAGCAATGTATGTTTATAATTGTATTGCATGCACTGCAAGTTTGGTTTGTATTGTTTGTTGAAATAAATTAATACAATTATTTAAAAAAATAATAATATCTGGCCAGAAACTGTATACCATCTAACTTCCCCTCCCTGCAATCCAATAGTAGCAGAGATGCCAGAAGATTCAGTATAACCTTTTAAGGAATTAATGCCACAATCTCCCACCATGAACACATTTATGTTTTTCCTAGCAATAGCCAGAGCCATTTCCCTGCACACAACAAACAAAACACCTACTACCATCTCTTCCTGCAAACCATAACCACAATACTGCATTGGCTAATACCCACAGACCCCTTTCCATACCAGGCATCTTCAAAGGACCGAGAAGTCACGCTCGCTGTCCGCGGACTGCCACGGAGTCTATGACCTCATAGTACGGGGGCTAATATGCCAACAGGTATCTAACTACATCCATAATACTCCAATAGTACTTTAAAAAGTCAAAATAGTTAGAATACGCCAGCAGGTATCTAACTACTTTAATGCAGAAAACAAGATAGGTGAGCCACCCCCAACTAAACAGCCACTCACTATTAGTGTCATCCGAGAATAATCAGATAATAAAAAACAAAGTAGAGACCCAAACTTGTGTTAATCCAAACAATTTCGTTACTTGTTCTTCTGAACATCACACAACTCTGGTTATTTCGCTATTTCGCACTAATCGTACATTTGCCTGCATACTAGAGCTACCTGATCGCATGTTATCACCAATTAATAACTCACAATGTGTGTGTGGTGGTCACTTTCCGTCCTATCATCCACTACAAAGTCAACAACTCGTTCCCAATCGGGCCCTGAGATTAAAATATCATCAATAAGGGAACTTCCATTATGCCCCTAAACGGCATCCTGGCCGGTTGATCCTTAATAAAGCGTCCATTGCATCCTCTTAAGTTTGAATTAAAAATCATACAGGGGAAGTCAATGGCCTGGGCTCTAGGGGGACAGTTAACCTTCGATAGTGGGATATATCAGGCCTGATCCTGGTGGTCCCAGAGCTCTGCTAACTCTTTTAGTGGTTCTATTTGGAGATTAAAATCCCCAGCCACAACAGTAAAATTATTAGAGGACAGGTGATTACAGTTTGTAGTCATGTGCTCTGCAAGCGCAGCTATAGTGGCTATACCCTGGGACGCTGATGGTCTGTTGTAGATGTTATATAATTGCACCACTTCCTTTTTGCCTAGCCAAATAACTAGTGCTTGGAGATCCAGGGAGCCAGATGAGCTCTGATCGATCTTCCAGGCAAATAAAATATCAACCCAAATCTAGAGACCACCACTAAGGCACCACCTAGCTCCCTTAACAGCTGGAATAGCACACTTCTGGAACCCCTGCAATAATGGTGGGTTAACTGCCCATGTCTCCTGCAGCATTATTATGTGGAAGCTACGTACAAAATCACACCAATGAGGGATATTTAGCCATCTATTCACTCCCGCTAGCATGGCATCATCCAAGCCAGCATCCTAGACCCACCCAAAACTTGCCAACGATGGGATGCACTGAGCATTCTGGACAATGCAGTTGGTAGGTGAAGTACTTGTCACCAGGGCAATCAGGTGGCAGGAAAAGGGTCAACCAACGGAAAGACAGGTTTGCAAAAAAAGGCAGGTTTGGTAAAACAGAGACTTTAAATCATATAACTTGAAATAATGAAAAAGCAGCTGGAAAGGTTGAAGTGAGAAAATAAATGTGCATTTTTGGGTAAAAAAGAACAGGACATAAATCACAAAAAAGAGGTAGCGGTTTGTTGAACATGCAAAGTGGAAGAGGGATTGATTGGATGGGGGTTGATAAGAGAGCTGTAGCAAAGTTTAGGAAAGACACCATAAGGAACACACAGAGATTGGATTTGTTCATGTATATAAAACTGCACAGAACCATAAAGACTATTCAGCTTTGTCAAATGCTGATTGAAGAAAGAAGGACAGATGTGGTAAAAGGGATGGGTGGGGCAGCGGGAGAGGAGGAGAAAGAGTGGGGAAAAGGCAAGCGGAGGAGGCAGGAGTAGTGGGATGGGATGGATATGTATGTAAAGAATGCATACTATTTGGCACAATGTGATGCAGGTGTGCCACCAGGTATTCATAGATGATTTACTCAATTGGCCACAGACTATTCATATTTTCCTTTCTCAAGAACTGCAATGGTAAAAATGTGTAGTGAAGTTGTGTGATTAAAATGGTTTGTATATATGCGCAAGATAGGCCATCTTGAAAAGTGCTAGTCTGCATAATTCCTCCTAGAACAGATTTACTGAGAATGCAACTAGAAAACCAGCAAAATGCATAAGAGATCTGTGCAGGGGAAAGTTTCTTTGGCTTCATTAAGAGACAGCTGACATGGGGCAGAAATGTAAAGAGATAAAGTCCAAAGATATGCACCGAACTAGAAGGGCTGGTGGGCTATTCATACCTAGCTTTGCCATTATTGTACTGAGATCGTTCAGTGGTAGGTTGCATGGCAGTTTCCATTTTCAACACGTTTGATCAAGAAAGCAATGACAGGATAATTGTGGACACCTTTTGTTCGGCCACAGCGTGCAAGGTGGAGCAGCACATCATTTTTGTGTCCAAGGTCTCCGAATGATTGAGGGTAAAAACATCAGATTATTGAAGATTTTGAAAATCAGAAGCTAAAAATGGTCTTTTGGGAGATTAGACTTCTAAACAGTGCCATGAGTTGTTTGGGTGAATTCAATAATACAGATGTAATTTGCCATTTTGAATGTATCAGGCTTCATAATGACCGACTCATGCTGAAATAGAAATCAAACTTTGCCCTAGAGGTGCAGCCTTCGGAGTGCTAATGGTTTAATGGGTGCTGTAAACAAGCTACTGGTGTAGTATACCCAGGTCTGTCTTCAGCCACTTGATTTATAAGCAGTATGTGTCTCCTTTACTGAAATGCTTTTAAAAACAAACATTGGTTATTAGATAGGCATTTGCCAGGCTGAGCTATCATATGCCCGGGTGCATGCACCATTTCCAAGCTACTATATTTAGTGGCCAGTTAGTACCATTATAGCTAAGCCTGGCAAAAACCTTTCCTCTATCTACACAAAAGCTCTAGCTGTTGGCATTGTCAATGTTTTGTTTGTACTAGCGGGTTCAAAACTGATGGTTGTTCAAAAGCCAACTTTGTTCCCAAAACAGTGCTAGTGGGACAAAGATGTTGCCATTCATGGTACTATTTGGGCACCACCTTAAGATCTGCATCAAAGGATAATTTCATTTGATGTTATCACAATTACAGCTTTATTCCAATGTTACACCAAAAATTAAATGTGTGTGCCAATAACACTTGGTTGGACATAAAATGTTTTATAAGATATATTCATGAAAATATTCCTTCTGATTGACGGAACTGAATCACAAAGCACACATTTCCACATGTTTACATGCATTCTTAGAAGTACTAAGAAGCTTTTTTTAATTATGGCTATTAGGTGGTGCCAAAAGCGGTAACTTTAGGCCAAAACTATTACCATTAAAATAATAGCTTTAAAGAAAAGCTTCAAATAGGAGCTGTGAATGAGGGTCTGTAATACTTTTCAAAGAAGATGACATATGAGGATGAATACATAGGGTGTTGGTGTTGTTTGGTTATGTGTCCACCCATTTAACTCCCATTGCTAAGTCAAATCTATGTAATTTTCTACCAATTGCCGCCTATCCCCACCCAAAACCCCACCCCTTTTGCACTCTTTCCCTACATTTGTAGTGTGTGCTGAATTTCGCAGCTATTTTTACTTCGTAAATGGCAGCCGCTATATGTTAATGTTTTTAAAAGTTTTTTTACTTTGTTTTTTATTAAAAAAATACATACTAGGGCATTGAGGTTATGTAATATATTTTAGTTATATTGTATTAAAAATAAACAACTTACTGTTATAGGTATGTTTTGTTGCAAAATGTCTCTGAAAATGTCCATGTACTTACTTGTGGGTGTTGGTAAGAAATACCCGATTGGATGTGCAGTATGTTAGTAATGTCAGAATTATGTTATTGGGTGTAGAGCATGTGCTTGTTCCCACAAGGTAGCCATTTTCTTTCACTGAATCCTAGTGTGCATCCAAGCAGGGCTCTATGGGCGTTACTGTAAGGTGAAATTGCTGGTTTAAGACATTTTTTAAATCCTCATCGTCCTTCAAAAACATGCCCATGTCAACTGACTTCAATGGCACCAGTCTTCAAAATCAACTGACAGTCACCCACATTGCAGACTCATTGGGTTGGCAGGCATGCTACTTCACACCTTGCCCTGAGGCGAAGCTGCCATGATTCTGACCAGTCCCCTGAAAGCTCTTGCTGACTGGGTACTTGTTGCAGACCGATGACCAATCCTACTTCCTGTCAGCCCCACATTGTTCAGAACATTTACTTCTAATGGCATCAAGTAATATTAGCCCAACAAATAATATCGCCATACATATGGTCACCGGAAAACGGCATAGGCAATATTATTTATGGGGATAATTTATGGGATAAATGTGTGCTGGGGCTGCGGGGGTGTCCCCTGCTCCCTTTAAAAATATATGAGGGTTGCGGGGCTGTCCCCTACAGGTTCCATGGGGTAAAATTGCTGCAAAAATATTGCGCCATTCTTGTATGGTGATATTTTTGCAGGGATGTTATTATATGGATCCCTTCTAAACTAGTGGTAGAGAGGAACTTAACATCTACATGTATGCTGTCAGCCGCTCACCACCGCAGGAAGTAACCCATGCGATGATGACCAGCACAGAGTTCTGTGCCGAAAACATGGAGGCCACAATGCCCAGATCTGCTATGTGGCACCCTTGTCCAGGCCTGGCAGCCCTGATGCCGCTCTCCAGGCAGGGAGGCAGCTAGAGTTACCTGCCTGGGAACTCATTCGTTTACAAGCTGTTGCCAAGGCAACGCTGAATCTGCTGCTCTTCCGGGAGCAGCACACAGGCCATGGTTTGTATTGCATTCATGCCTTGGCCCTGCCAGAAAAATAAAGTAATTTTAGACCTTCTTCAACATCTTGATACATTTCCAGGATGTCATGAAGGGAAAGTTGAAAACAAAGTTGAAAATTGTCCCTGTGTAAACAATCCCATTGTTTGCTTGTCAACCGCCTATGCAGGAGGCCCAACACTAAAAATAGCGGTTGTATTTTCTCTGTTTTGTCCATCTCAAAAAATCATCATGATCTAATCAGTTGTATAGATTCCTAAAACACATTTCACCAAGCTCTGAAAAGTCCCAAGACAATGGGATACCTATCTAAGTGAACTGAAGGACTGCATACAGACACAACAACATATGACCCCCGCGGAGTACCCAGAGTGGCAGCAGTTGGGCAGAAGAGGGTTTGGTGAACCATGGAAAAAGTCCTATTTTCAGTTTTGGCTATTAGATGGCACACTACCTATAAACCAAAACTATTGCATTGGAGTCCAGGTAGGAGGAAGGTAGCATATTAGGAAGGACATATAACTTGTGGGTGTTGTTTGGTTTTTTACCCTCCCATTGACTGCCATATTGCTTTTCCCATTTACCACCTGCCACTCCCACCAAAGCACATCCTTCTGAGATCGCTTTAAGCTGGCACTCTCGAACAGTCACCTCACACTGGGCTGCCAGTGTTATTTCTAAGCCGTCTGCTGAGAGGTAATGGATTAATAGCAGTTGTAAATGCATTAATGGTGTAATAAACATGTCTTAACCAAGTGTGCCTTCCGTCATATCACTTTTATCGGTCCCTTGCACTGAAGGCCTGTTAAAAACAAGCATTGGCAAAGCCAACATTTTGGGCTTTTGTGTAGGCATTTGCCAGCCACTGCTATTGTGTGATTAGGTAATCTAACCATTTCAATTTGTTTACATGTTATGGCCAGGAAGTAACGTGATGAAAGTGCCTGGCAAATGACAGTTCCAGGACTACAATAATGCTAAAATGGTTGGCTTTGCCAATGCTTGTTTTAATTACATACAAGCCCATTAGAGCCAACTCTAAGAAACCAAAAAACAGAAAAATAGTACTCTTTGTAATCCTTTCTCTTGAAAAAGTTCCAGATCAGAGTGAAACACTTTGTTGACAAAAGGAGTATAAATGAAGAACAAATAGGAGCTAAGACACATCCAAAGTCAAGATCCAAAATGTCCTTTAGCACAGCACTGGCAAACTCATCATCAATTAGACAATAAGAAATATATCAGATAGATAGGTTAATTAAGGCAAAAGAGGGGGTAATAAATAGATGATGCTTTTGCATGCTGGGCAAAGGTTAATTTGTAGGTATCGGGCAACAGAGATTGGTTTCAATAAAAACAATGACATGGCCTCATTTCTGTGAAAATACAATGAAAATAGGAAAATAAGTTGATACGATGGAATAAATCCCACCATTTCAGATTGGCAATGTTAAGGCGATATCCATAAATCAGGCAAGGACGTGCTCACACAAGGTCATTTAAATAAAATATGATACGAGAAGCATAATAAACTGACAAGAATGTAATGAGAAAGATATAAGGTCGATGATATAATCTCATCCAGTTAGATGAAATATGAACAAACACAGATATAATGAAGTAGAACTGGCAAGGCAGTAATGTGGTAATGGCACACTACGATGTGAGAAAGTGAAACGTTCAACGTAAAACGTTCATGTACAAGGTGACCACTGCCGTTGAAATTATCATTTATATTTTAAAACTTAGTAAGCGCTGCCTTTTTAGTTTAATTAATCCGAAAGACTAATTAAAAAGTGCACTTTATTTATTATATGAATAAATAAATTAAGGAGGAGAATATAACACGAATTTAGCTAGTATAATCGGATTGAAATGGTGAGTTGGGATTGCCTTATACCGATCTATTAGCGACTCTTAAACGGCATCCCAAAATATGGCAGCCACCTGTGAAAGGGAAAGCGAAGACGGCACTCGTTTCCAGATCACCTAGGAAATGGGTGTGAACATTAGGGAGATGTCTCCGGCTGCTCGCTTAGAACATGAGAGCCGACGCAAATGGACACAAGCGAGTAACATGCAGTCAAATCAGCAGGTAAAATAATGGATTCAAAAAGTATTGGATCAGATTTGGGGCTACACGGAAACAAACACTAACATTTGACCACAGCGTGAATATAGCAGACAAAGACGCAAATGCAGCATAATCTATTCGAATGTGAAGCGCAAATAAGGTTAAGTGAAGGAAGACATTCCTGTAACTGGGGCTAATACTAGGGATTGTCCCAGTAATATGAGGCGAACAAATGGAGAGGAGACTATAAGGAAGGTAAACCAGCATTTAATGCGTTGCTTACTCAGTAAACATGTGATACTTTTTATAAGTAAGGAATGTCTTTCTGACAAATCAAACGTAATTAGTGTGAGCTTAAGTATAACTATGGTGAATAAGCATGACAAACATGTATAAACGAATGACATATAAGAGACACACTAATAAGGTATCTATATTTGTTCTTGCTATTATAATTTTTTGTTTTGTCCAAACCCTGCAAATCCTCCCCACCGCCAACCCTTGATTTCTGTCATTTGCATTTGTTCAATGGTTATTATTTGGATAATATGTTAACTATTGTAAATAATCAGCACAGTTTGAAATATAGCCAGGATTTGAAAAAGGCTTAGAAGCAGAAACACGTGTTATCCTGAAGGGCTGACCCATAAGGACTGAAATATTGATTGAAGCAATAAAAGGAGATACACCCAAATAAGACTCAGTGCTTCTTTAAAGAGTATATATATAATAAAAAAGCACATCCAAATTCAATTCATACAAAAAAAATAACAGAAGGCTAAAGACATGATAAGACTTGTTTATCAACACAGTATTTGATCTATGTTCTGAGAATGATGTATACTATAATGATGTGTGGTTCAATACTGTACCAAACCCTATTTCTTGCTTGCTACTAGGTTTCAGGTTTGGGTATAGAAAGTGGTACAGGTAGTTGGTACAGGTAGTTGCATTCTCTGACCAAAACAGGGAAGAAAAGACAGAGAAAATATTGGGAGCAAACGGTAGATAAGGAGAGAGGGTTAAGAGGGGAGAAAGAGAGAGAAAGGGAGAGAGAGAGAGAGAGAGAGAGAGAGAGAGAGAGAGAGACAGAAATAAAGTAACAGAGCAAAAACAAGAGAGACATGCATGGAGGAAAAGGCAAGGAAGGGGCATACTGCAATAGAGAAATATTTTTTTATCAATGACATTCTCTTTGGGCATTTGATAGGGCTGGAGTGGCAGGATTGAGAACTGTGCCTCTATAAGCATGGTTCAGCTAGGGGAAGAGTACACTTTTGGTTACCTATTGATTTTTCCCCACATTCTAATTGTTAAACCACAACTTTGCTGGTGTAAGTCACTGGACTGCCATTCATGCCGGATGTGAAGGAGAAGTTAAATGAAAGAGAAACCAACAAAAAGCTTACTGTATATCCTACTATAGGGCTGTAATTCCTATGGCAAATAATAAAAAACGCACATTTTACAACTGATCTATGTTCCTTTATTATTAAGTCTTTCTTTTGATAGTTCTAGTGTTGAAACTGAACAAGTGCAATAATATGTACAAATGTTTGTGTGTTTAGATATAAATGTATGATTATATATATACAGAGATAGAGCGTGAGCGATATGAGGGGGCAAGAGAGCGAGAGTACAGATGCCACCCCAAAACCAAGAAGCTGTTCAGTCCAACTGCTCTATGTTAAAATGCGTAAAACATAACAAATGTTAGCTGGAAAAGTTGAGGAAGACACAAATAATAGAAGAACACATTACATAAAACAACATATCAGTTACAACGCTTATCATATAACATTCTTACACAAGGACACTGTTAATGTGATTAAAATAAAAAAGAACTTTCATAAATAATCTATTAATGGTACACAAAGAACTACATAGAGTGCATACATGATAGGGATATGATATTAAACTAAAAAGAAAATCAGTGAAGCATACTTTTGAAGGTTGCCTGCCATCCAGAGTATACTGGAAGCCAAAGGTTTAAGTCAATGTTTCTACTAAACATGACCAATCTGCAGTACTTGTCATAGATATTTGTAATCTTGCGTTACATACAATGATCCCAATCCTGCAATACAATACTCTACATATTAGTGACCCGGCTCCCAACATGTATTTGTTTTACCCAATTGTTGATACACCGCAAGGAAAACTAACTGCACATCTCCACTCCCTCTATACTGTAGCGTAGTGTATGTTATATTTTGGGTAGCTACACACAAATGTGGCACACCAATCTTATACTCCCATTTATACAATCCCACCCCACAATTCAGGACAAAGAAATGACAGTGAAGTATTCAAAAACAAAAATGTATTTAAAAGAATGTGATACATTTTAGACAGCTGGGTTTCCAGGTTAACCCTGGAGCTCACTATAATATGGGATATATAAAATGATCTGAAACAAAATTGTAGCTGCCTATAGGAATCTCCCTATTATTAGTCTACAAAGGCAACAACTTTCAGTCGCAACAATCTGCATATAAATATGCTATATTCTAATAAATGCTCCACATACTTACATTCAACTTAGCATAGGTTTCTATATGAACATTACTAACATTTCAAAGGAACCTTTCACATAAGACAAATAGGGTTAAAGTGTTTGATTTTCTCCGACATCAATACACGCATGGTGCTGGAGAGATTGACATTACTCACATTCAGAAATGTGTACATGGGAGGTAGTGAATGTATCAGCTACGTAGAGGCCACTTGAAATATAGCAAGGACCGGCTAACACAGGGCTATGTTAAACAATTTTCATGTAAAGGCAACTTGTTCGCATTGTCTCATGTAAGTTTGCATTAAAAAATACTGCCCACGGGAATCTATGGGGTCCGTGGTGTCGGAATGGAGACTTACTGGGACATTCCGACCTGTGCGGACCCGGTAAGTCCCCATTTCGAAAACCATTCTCCATTCCAATTTGAGTCCCCATAGGGGTCAATTGGAATGGGGAAGGAGCTAATAACGGGCCCATTATTAGCTCCATGGTCCCTTAACATGTCCCGCTAAGGCCGGCTGGTGAAACCAGCCGGCCCTGGTGGGACCCGCTAAGAGACCTCGTAATAGGGCGGTAGGGGGTTAACGGCACTGGCATCCTTACCGGTGCTGTTAACCCCCTACCTCCAGGGTCGGAATGACCCCCTATATGTTTTATTCTGCACCCACATTATCCTATGTTTGCTGAAAGTGTGGGTGCAGTTTTATATACACGTGTGTTTGTGACGTTTACTGAACATGAATATGTGTGTGTATGGCTTTCACTAAACATGAGTGTGTGTGTGTATGCGTGTGTGTGTGTGTGTATGTGTGTGTATGGTTTTCCTTGTACTTGAATGGACTCCTTTCTATTCAGAAATATAACCCGTTTTGAAAGCGGCCTACATATAAGGCTTTGAGACTCTTTATATTTCTGGACTGGAGAAGTACTGTTCTCCAGTAGCAGATATGTACTTGACAATTCTCTTCCCTCCTCAACTACACCTGTTGTAGACAGGAGAATGCAGGGGATATGCACTTCACACAGTTCTAAATTCATAGAATTCATTAGTTCAGCATACATTTGGTTGCTCAAATATCCAGACTATAGTATGGCCAATACTAGCTGCATAAAACATGATATAAAACTAGCTGATAGTAATAGATGTGCATTATGACCCACCATGACCCAACACCAGTTTAGACCACTAACTATCTATGCAAATAATACTTAGCTTTACAATGGCAATCCCACTTTAAAGTGGCAGCACAAATGTTTTCAGTTTTGCATTTTGTTAGCTATTACAAAATCAACCAGGCCTTTAAAGGACATTGGGCCTCATTGCGAGTTTAGTAGTATTTCGGGAGTAAATCCTCCAAGATAACACCAAACGGATTTACAGTTACCACCACAGGATTACAAGTGGTGGTAGGTGGTGTAAATCCCCATTTTCTGGAGTCCATTGAACTCCATTTATTTTGTCAGAATTACCAATGGTGGAATAATTCTTTGGAGGAAGAGTACAAGATTTACCTGCAGCATTATGCTGGAGGTACATCCTCCACTTTTTCTCTGAAAATCAGTGGAATAACCACTAGGTAAATCCACCGGTGGTCTTTCTGCCAAAACTTGTAATTTGGCAGTGCAGAAAACATTGAGGTAACTGAATTACCTAATGTCTTACTTTGCATTCAATATATATATATATATAAGGGAATGCAAAGCATGCATTTATCAACCAACACCTCTTATCCTGTTTTAAAGTGCATTCCCAATTTCCAAATTGTACCCTGATCAAAGTTGGATAATGTTGGGGAATGTGTCATTTTTTTCAAATGTATCTTTTAAGATGCATATTCTGATTGTGAGATTACCAGTGATGGACCCATTCAGGCAGGCATTGTTCTGTTAGGAAAACCCTCAATTCAGGTGGCTAGGTTGGAAGTTATTTCCCCTGGGTAGACTGGACATCCTTCAATGGGCTGCTCTGGGTTCCTTCTCTCAAAGGACAGGTCTCATGGACTGGGTGTCATCTAAAAAACGTTAATTCTCTTGCTCTGAAATCTCCCCCCTGTCTCTTCCTCACCCAATATTCCATAATCCACCCATCTGTTTTATGGGCATCCCATTATATTTAACTCTAATCCTACCCCTGGTGTGTTGTAAGTGATTTAAATCTGGCACTTCACCTAAGTCAATGCCTAGCGTGTTATGCACAACTGAAATCTTTATTTAATTATTTGTGTCTATAAATTCTTTTATTCTAGACTATGTACCACTTATATCACGCCCCTCTCTTGGAACCCCTCCGGTCACACTGAACCAGGAATCAGGCTGATTTGCAAAGTTAAAATATTTATTTATATATTCACAATATAATCACACTATTTTCAATGGGGATACAATGATGACCAATGGGGTGATGTCACACTAAGCAATCTCTTTAATCACAAGGAGTAATAATGGGCAAAAACAATGCAGCACAGCAATAATACTTTTATGGGTGTGTGTTCAAATCAATAGTAATGTAGTTACTCTTTCCCCCTGCACACCCCTCAATCCCCCAATATACAATATGAAGAAATAGAAAGAGAGAGAACAGGTTTCAGGAATGCAGAATTCAAGCAAATGTATCAAACCCAATTTCCCCCCAGCAAACACAAGAGAGAAACAGAAATGATTGGCAAACTGTCAAAATGGTTTTTAAAGTTGGCTTTGAATGGAATAGGTAAAACACTAAATATGGTTTAAATGACTGAAATTGTTTAAATTCTAATGGGAGCCACTTTGTATGGTTGCAGACAAACACTAGCAATGATCTGAGAGTAATAAGCAAAGAGAAAACTTAAATTTGAGGTCGGGTGCAATTGAAAGCTATTTTACACGTGATAGATTTTGCCAAAATGAAAATTTGCGGCAAACCTTTCCACGCGCGTTAATCGCAATCATGGGAGAAATATAATAAATGCGTTGTGAGTTCTATAGAAAGCCGAGAATGTTAGCTACAAGCAGACATTTAAATTTCGTTTCTACCATAACAATTGAAGGAGTTATGGACGTTTTCGTGGAGGTCGTTTTTCTGAGATAGGCACAAGAATGGGAAAAACAGAGAAGCGCTTTGAAAAAACAAACAGGATTTCTTTACACTATGGAATGACTATGAAGAAGCAAATACTACACGGAAGCACAGACACTAGACCAGGGCGCCTCTGATCAGGGCGACTGCCTTCCGAGGAGCTTGCCTTCTTCAGATGAAATATATCAGCGCAAGAATATTTAACAATGCATTTACAGAATGAAGATAATAGGGATAAGAGAGAGTTCAGGCAATTCAAAAATATTTCTAACAATGCAGTTCTGACTATAAGATCTCTATTTATGCATTTGGTAAAGGGGTGTGTATGCTGGATTATCCTAAGCATGCCCCGTAGGCTGGCTATAGGCTAGAATTTCCCCTCTCCCTTGATTGGAGGAGAAAACAGGGTGTCACCATGATGATGTGGTTTTATGAGGCAGAACATCCTCCCCTTTGCCTTTTGAACATAAAATCTACTTTTGGTATAATACCTATTTACCTGTGTGCAATCTTTATAACAATAACTATAATACAAATTCGTACATTCATTTATCAGTCTTTTTAAAAATATGTTTTCTGTGATTGTGAATCCACAAATGGTTGTCTGTCCCTGCCTCTTTTTCCTCCTGGCAGCTCTGAAGCAATCTGCCCTCTTCCTTCTGGGAGAGGCCATGTTTGACACTTCACAATCTGCATATCCTTTCAGCCAGAAAAAGTGCATTGTCCCCTTCTGCTGCAGCGCAAGATCTCCTCCCCTGATCTAATTCTCACAAATGTGTGATTTCCTGGCCTTGGTGGGAAGCAGAAGAGAGATGCCTTTTGTTGGGGGAAGCTGTGGAACTGGTTTGGTGGCTTTGAGTTCAGCTTAAATTCAATGTCATTTTATTACATTTTTCTTGGTTTAAAACAAAACTTGCAATTTTCAAACAAGCAGCTAGAACTCTTATTCCAGCTTTTAAACCATGGAAATTAAATAGTTACAACCTACGTTCCGCTTAATAACAGGTCACTTAGTTTCCAGACATTTGATTTCAATTGCACACGTTTAAACTTCTGATGCAAACTACTGACAGCTGTCATACAGGCGGCCGCTGGTACTGCGCCCATATTTTGACAGATTTCACAGGCAGACACATTTTTGCTGTGGATATTTTGATGACAGATTCTGCTTTTCATGACATTGTTTGTTCATAATGATTTCTTAAATGAAGTGACGGGTAACACCCAGCAAGGACATTGGATGTTTATGGTGTTTTGGACCACAGTCTGTAATTTCAGCAACCAAGAAAAAGGGATTTAAGAACAATTTCTGGGTTTCTTTCAGTAAAGCATTGCCTTTCATGCAGTTTCCATTTTTACTTGGTGGGCAGCCCAGTGACATGTTTCAGTAGTGAGGTCTCCGTTCCACCACTAACAACAGGCAAGGTCGATTTGGCAGCCATCTTTCTGGTTTTCAAACCGCAATTTCCATAGGTTTTAGCGCGCCCAGGGGTTTTGCGGCCATTTTGATAATTCTTGCACCATCAGCACACAGGGATGTCGCAGGGCAGAGCAGAAGTGGGTCAATACATCCCACAGTGTCACAGAGTAGTGGTTTGCTTTCCACTTGACCAAAAGGGTTGGGGGGAACTTAATATTTTTGATTCTTGAATAGAAGGTAATGTTATGTGTATGCTCTAGTATCTGGCCCATCTATGCTAACTTAATACAACTTATATGTTTAGCTTCTGCACATTGAAGTGAACATTTTGATATGTTACATGATAATTGTTTGCTGATTTTATGTGGTTTTACAAGTTTTGAGCAATTTCCAAGATCACAACATATGGTTCAGGATTCTGATAGAGCTTATTTTTATCTGCAAACTGGCCAACTACGGGGTCAATCGGATTCTTCATTGTGATGCACCGCTAAATTATGTTTGTGCATATTTGAAGTGAGATTTTTTGTTTATGGAACTACATTCACATATCTTTGCTGTGCATTTGCAGCAGTTCCCCATGAATAGGCAGACAAAATACACCTAAATGTTTGTTCTCCATATTACCACTATTCACAATAAATGGTCTTAGTTGTACATATCTTTAATTACCTTTAACCTTGCCTACTCCAAGGAAGCTGGCTTATGCCATACATTTGAGCGCCTGTTATCCAATCTGTTAACGTTTTAAGTCTAATACACTTTTTATGAGTTTATGTGAAATAGATTCTTTGACGGCAAAGCCTGGTGTCATAAATGAATGCCTTAAGAAGGTTAATAGTATTTACATGGTCTGAAAATCTGCTTTGAATACAATGGAGGAGCACCTCTGATAATCGTAAAAGCCATAACTATAACCTGTAATAGTTTTCTATCCAGTTGCAGCTGGACTGAAGGCCTTGAACTGTATCATGTATTTAATTCTAAATTTCTGGGTTAAACCATGCCTGGAAATGTAAAGCCACAATGTGTTTCCAATTCATTTTCTGGGCAGTTTTGAATTATAATGTTAATCACCAAGTTCAGGCATGTCATTGCAAATCCCTAATGCAAGAACTGCAAGTACATACATATGCGAGAAATGTATTCAACTGTAACATTGAGTCTAGTCCTGTCATTCACAATGTTACTTTAGGTAAATGAAATCTTGCGGTCCTAGAAAATATACATAGGTTTTATGTCACACAGTTAGAATTTTTGGTTTCCTATGCTGGATCTTTTATGCTCAGGAAATCCCACATGGCATAGAAGTGCTTTGCCAAGAAGGTCTGTGTACTGCACAACACATATTAAAATAAACTTCTGATACCATTTCCTGTGAGTTGCACAATGGCTGTAAAGAGTGGAAGTCCCATTGGCATCTTTCACTCTCCATTGCCCAAATGCAGACCCCACAGTCTGACTGGCAAATTGAGGTGATCTGCTGTCTATGTGTGCACCAAGGCAACAGAAGGGGGAGTGTCAAGGAATTGGTGACTGATCAATGTAGGCAAGGGAAAAGGGTGAGGGCAAGGTAAGGGAAGGCAATTGAGATAAGGGTTACAGAATAGAGTAAAGGAGGAGCAGCGGTATGAAAGTTAATTGTGAAGAAGGGGGTTAAAGTGGCATCAAGGATCTGGTACAGGGAAGGACTCCAGAGGATGATGAGTAAGAAAAATAGGATACGTAATACAGAAGTACAAAGCTGGAAAGGTAGGTCAGGAGGCTAATTGACTGTTGCAGAGATCTGTGCCTAGCCTGCATGCCATTGCAAATGATTGTAGGACAGGCTCGACCCCTTCCTTTTGTATAATTATGCATACTAGTTTCATGAACATATTCTTCAATTGAGACTTCTCTTATATTTTTTGGGTTGCTTTATTATGTGACTTGGTGATTTAAAAGTAGACTCACTTGTACAGACTATGCTTATAATTATAGAGACTTTATTATAATTATAATCTGAGTCAGTACAATTGTATGTCCTTTCAGGTGTGTTTTCCTCGGCGTACATCATATTAAGAGACTTTCTTCTTTTAGATACATTGGTGTTTTGATAGCCAGGTTTATTGAACAGTGTACCAGTTTAGCTCTTGAGTTACAGCTTTGCAGAAAGCATTTAGTAGGTTCTGATATTGAAGATGGAATAGAAGAAGATGAAGTCTCCTCTGCTTTCTAAATTGGAAACTGTGGAACTTGGAAGTCGAGGCTCAAAAACCCACCTTCTCCACCTCATACATTATGCGAATAGGAAAAAATCACTTTTCTTCAATGTGCCTCATTTTCCTTAACTAGCGGTAGGTAAAGTCTTACTCATATATGTTTATAATCTGTATTGTTACTCCATAAGTGAATCTGCTACTCATGTCAGACACTGTGCAACCTTTGCCTCTACCCCATCTGCACGACCCTCTGCCTGTTTTTAACTATACTGTCTCCATTACTTAAGACCCACCTTATCTAGCTACACGTTACCATCGGTACTGCTTACCATCCAATGACCAACTGCATAGCCTATTGTTACATTGCCAACTTAACCTGCCTTGCCTTCCTCCTTACTGCATAGACCCCCACTCTGATCTCGACTGCATTGTGTTCAACTGTGCACGTTCTTTTTTTCTCATTTTTCCTCCTCGCTTAACCTGAGCTGCACTCTGTCATTTGGTTAACGGTGAAGCCCACCACCACTCAGGCAACTCGGCAACATTTACTGCGCCTCTATTGTGACAACCATTGCCTGACATCACATGCATCCTATCATCTGCCATAGCCTGCCACTGTACTGTCCGACATCTGCCCTTCACCTTCTGCAGCCCTATGCTTCAGCTACTAGGACACTAATACCTGCTACCTGCAACAGTCACCTTGACTAAGTGATATGTCAACTACTATCCTACCACCGACACTCCTAATCCTGCTTCTAGCTGCATACTGCCAACTTCTGAAATCATCTCACCTCACCCACACAATGTACTTATCCTGCACTGCAGGAACCTACATCCAGCTAGTAAATGGCCTTGCCCGTCTTCATTGCTCTTGCCACCATCCTACCCTGTGCCCCACTCCCTTCCTCAACACAACAGCTCCTTTCCCCACTATCTCACACCCTAGCAATCTAGGTTAGCCTAGTAAAAGATGCATCACACTGTCATGGGTTTTGACCCATGTTGAATCAATAGACTGGGTAGATGTGGGGATGAGCTGTCGCCGCCCATTATTCTATCCCAGAACAAACTAAATCATTAGACTGGGTGGATGTGGGGATGATCTATCGCCGCCCACATTCACGCCAGAATAGAACTGCGCAGTTTGCACGAGACCACTCCAAAGATACAACCTTCTTGTGGGGAATTCATTTTCTTAATCCCAAAAATGGTTGCATTACCAGTACTCACCACTATCAGAAAGCCGGCGTTTTAAAACCACCAGACTTTTGTGTAAAAATGAACAAATGAAACAAAACCAGACCAAGGAAAGACTTGCTAAGAGGTGGATACAATGTAAAACCATATTCTGAAATGACTTGAAGGAAGTAATTATTTAATGTATATGTAAAAATTGTCAGTTTGATTTGAATGTAGAAAACTGGGAACAAAAAGTGACATTTAGCTGAAACCTGGCTTAATGAAACTGAATTCTGCCTGACAACTACCCCCGACAGGAGTTGATACTGGATCAACAGCTGTGTTCCCAGGCCTGGCTGCCAGGCCTGGCTGCATCCTGAGGTCACATGGCCCTGTTGATTAGATTAGGGGTGGAGCAGCTGGGGACTACAGGGAGTTGAACAAAGGCCTGTCCTGGACTCAGGCAAATGTTATATTGGGGGGCCGTAAAGTGGCTTCCTCTTAGGGGAAACTGGGAGGGGCAGTGCCTCTGCTAGCAGCTGAGCTTGGGGGAAGTGGATAAACCAGTTATTTCACCCTGTGATGTGGGAAGCCACACCCCTTTTTGACCAGGGCATAATTTTAAAAAGATAGATAACTCAAAGTGCAGACTTGTCAGAATTATATAAGTAATATCATTATTTTTGTGATTTTTCTGTGAACATTTTGAGATGCGTTAGGACCCTGTGGTGTATTCTGGGGGGTTGCTAGCGGAAAATAGGGTCTCACTCCAAATGTCTGCATGTTAAAAATCTGACACTTCATCAATTAATGTCCATACTCCTTGCGCACATGTGTGTAAATTTGGGTAAATGTCCGATATTGCAATCGCAAAAAATATTAAAAAAATATTAAAAAGCGCAAAATGTTGTCATTTTTGAATGCAAGCCCCCAGGAAGATCAGAGGCGGACAAGCATGGAGCATAAGGAATATATAATGTGCACATGTAATTTCAACAAGCTGAGTTCTCTGCAGCAGGCCTCAAATCATTGCAAGCTACTCACAGCCGGGCGAGCTGCTTGAATCCCTTGCCAAGAACTTTTGCCAGGACTAGTGCAGAGATCCAGGAGCCGTGCAGAGACCGCTGTATCCGGACAGACCAGACCAGAGATCCAGAGTGACCCAGACCGCTGTGAGCAGAACCAGAGAGCTGACCCAGATCACTGTGAAGTGCCGAGACCAGAACCGGAGTCCAGTCCAAAACCTGACCAGATCCGTGGCGAGGCCTATTTCAAATTTATATTGTGAGTACCTAGCAGAACTGTGCAGAACCAATCTCTTAGTTAAAATAATCTAATCCAAACTATTTTAACCTAAGTAGGACAGCCTCCTAGAAATCGTGTCATCTGTCATTTGTAAAGCTGCACAACTGTCACCTGTCAATTCTGAAGCTGCAAGCTGTCACCTGTCATTTTGAGTTTACTTTAAATCCGAAAAACTACCTTTATTCAATCGTCCGTATCTCTGGAACCGTTTAGGATAGGAAAATATTCTCAGCTTTACAACGAACCTAGAACCGACTTGCTACTCCTTATACCTTTGCCGTAATCACGATTCACGCACTCGCGAATTTTACCGCGATTTGCGATTTGGTTAAAAATCCAGCCACGTGTAACCATCATCAGTCATTTCTTTCCTTGCTAAAAATTCGTTTGCCTCTTAATCACCATCTCTGAATCATTGCTAAAGTGAGCCTGAACTCATCCCAAGTATCTCACTCACCCTGAACCTCCTAAAGTGAATTAAAAGCATTTTCAGCATATTTCTCACTTCATTGCCACCACATTCAAAGCACTTGGGCCTGTGTTTTAAAACTCATACCGGTTTTCTCTAAGCTTGCTGGGAGGGAACTGAATTTCGTATTGTATTTGATTGCATTCCTGAGAACTGTGTGCTCCTCTTTTCATCTACTTCCATGTCTTACATTGCATAGGGGAGGGGGGTGAATTGCCAGAGAAAAAGTGATTATATTATCTTTGGCTAAAATCATCTCAAGTATTTCTGTACTGCATTTTATTCCTCATTGCTTTTCCCTTGAAATCATAAAAGTATTTTTGCTACTTGATCCATCCTATACTAACTCCTCATTGATTATAAAGAAGTGTGCTAGTGTCAGATTACCCATTGTTGATTAACATTATATTTATAAGGCCGATATCGATTATTCATTTATCATAAAAGCGTGGTATCTATATTTTGTCTTATTTCTCAAATAAACCTTTTAAACTTGCAAAACAGAACTACTTCTTGGCTCAGTGGGGTCAGGGGGATTCTAAGAGAGGGGTGTTATATAGGGGTATCATCCAGAAATCATGAACTGGACATAAAGATATATCAATAAGGGTTTCCATTCAGTATCCCAGACTAGGCATTGACTTAGCTGTAGTGTTGAATTGAATCTTCTTACAACACTTCACTCTCACATCAACAATTTACCACCTTCTGCACTACCCCCTTATATACAAACCAGACTCCAGCATCTCTCTGCTAGAACTGATCATAGACATACCCACGCAGTCATAGCCCATAACATCCAGAAATCCTCGCATGCAACCTATCCGCCCCCCACCCCCTCCAACGCCTCATATCCAATCACTGGATCAACAAGAACACATAGACTCTCATCTCACTCACTTCGACAACCAAGTAAAAAACACACATTTCCACTACCACTAACACTTCACTACTAGGCCCTTGCTTACCTAGTACCCTACTTCATAAAACCTCACAGCTCAAAGCCCCTATTAATGTGAAAGACGTCACACTAAAAGGAGCACTTATTAACGCCAGATACATCACAGCGCACGCATTAGACATTGCAGATGTAATTACATCAAATGGCTTTGACTATCTAGCAGTGACATAAACCTGGCTACATTCAGCATCAGGACCACAACTTCCCCTAGCGATCCCAGAGGGATACACCATTTTTAGGAAAAACAGAGATACATCTAAAGGAGGCGGCGTTGCCTTATTAGCCAAGGATACCTTAAACATTGGGATGTCCACTGATCTCCCTTTTAATGCCAGTGAAATCATTACCCTAAAAATCTCCATTACACCATCCTGCACACTTACCACACACATCATCTATAGGCCTCTAGGAGCCATGTCCACCTTTGAAGATGATATTACAACACTCCTGACACACAATTTGAAACCTCAATTCAAAGTAGTCATTATGGGCGACTTTAACTCAGGCCTGAATCATCCATCAGACATTCACGCAGATCTATCAGGTAAATCAATGGAAGCTATTGGTTTCACCCAAAGAATCCTTAGCCCTACCCACAAAAAAGGACGCACTTTGGACTGGCTAGCGGACATTAACTGTACTACCAATATACTATCCAATACACCTACGCCATGGTCAGAACACAATACCATAATATTCACCACTACCATTAGCACCAAAAGTCAGAATCTTGCTGCCTCTACACCTACTGCACAAACCAGAAGCTCCAAAGATATCAATGGAGACAACATGCTACCGCTCCTGATACCATTCCTTGAGTCTAAACACCTAAACATTGACCATTAACTCTAGTAGGCCAATATAATTAAATTATGCTCAAAGTTATCAACAAAGTAGCCCCCCTGAAAAGTAAACAATCCAAGCGTTTAGCACATATCAATACCTGGTTCACCCCAGATCAATGCGAGTGTCCAAACGAACAGCTGAAAACTGGCGTAAATCGCCCACCATAGCAAACAAAATCCTCTTCCAGACAACAGATTACAACTACAAAAGAGAAATTCTACTAGCTAAAAGTGAGATCTTCAACAATAGAATTACTAATGCACAATCCCATACTAGAGAACTCTTAACTATCCTGCGGGAATTAGAATCGCCTGCACCTACCCAAGACCATACAGTGAAAGAGGAGCAATGGTGCTCTAACATTCAAAACGCTCTAGTGAATAAAATATTGTTACTTCACCTGAAAATAGAACCAAACAAATCCAAATTATGCCTCACCTAAGCACAGCTAACCTCACCTCGCCTAGCAGAGGATAATACATTTTCATTCTCTCCTTTCTCTATCCCTGACACCATCAACATCATCAATAGCCTAAAACCATCCAGAGGTAAAGGTGATATCTGCCTGGCAACATTGATAAAAGAATACGCACCTGAATTTGCACCTCTCATCACTTGCCTCATTAACAGTTCATTCACATCCAATTCAGTACCTAGTGACTTGAAAACATCCTGGGCTTTACCCCTGCTCAAGAAACCGACACTCGATCCTAATATCCCCACCAACTTCCGTCCCATCACTACTGTTCCGTTTCTACTGAAAATACTTGATCATGCAGCTTATATGCAGATCCAGAAATACCTTGAAGATAACAATCTCCTGGGCCTAAGACAATCTAGCTTCAGGCCACGTCAGTGCACTGAGACGGCCCTACTAGATTTGAAAACACAAATGGATCAATTTAAAGACAAAGGGGAATTATGCATACTCCTACTTTTAGATCTCTCTGCAGCCTTTGACCTAATCATCAAGAAATTCTCTTCCATCATCTACAGAACGCTTCCCAAATTTCAGATGACTCCATCGAATGGATCAAATCTTCCTCACTAACCGAACCATGAGGGTTTTCTCAAAGAATGCGGCTGCCCCGCCAGCCCCGGTTACTTGTGGTGTGCCTCAAGGTTCAGGTGTGTCACCGACACTCTACAATGCATTCACTAAGCTATTGTTTGATAAACTAGACAACAGGGCATCACATACACAAATTACGCGGACGATACGCAAATTCTAATCCCCATCACCGATTGCCATGATGCTGACTCTAAAAATATCCACAAAATCTATTTGGCTTTCCAGGCGTGGATGGCACTAAATGATGTGTGTCTCAACGACGACAAAAATTAGTTGATAATTATTGACAATAAAACTAAACTCAATAACCTCCCAGAGACATACAATTCATTCAACATCGATGGTAACACCATCACAGTGGCTAAAGAAAAAATACTTTGGGGGTATATATCGACTCCTCTCTAACCTTAAATAGACAGGTTAACGCGGTTGTCTCTGCAGCTGGATACACTTCCAAAATGATAAAAGCTAGTAGATCATTCCTTTCGACTGACAACTCCATCACCTTGGCCAGAGCTATTATACTATCCAGGATAGATTATTGCAACTCTCTTTTCACAGGAACGAGTGCTAGAAATATAAAAAAAACTCCAAGTTGTCCAAAACAACGCCATCTGAGCTGCCTTAAACATCCCCAAACATTAATACATTTCTACCATCAGGAGAATAACCATTTGCTCCCTGTACAGGATATAATCAACTTCAAAATCCTGACGCTTACGCACAAATGCATTACCAACAGGGCACCCCTTTACCTTAGTAATCTCATACACAAAGTCCAATCCAACAGACCTACCCGGTCCCAATACACTAACCTTCTCTTCCCCCCAAATACAAAAGACAGAAGGCAGGAGGAGTAAGCTTCCCAACTCTAGCGTACAAATTGTGGAATGCTCTTCCTACCTATCTAAGAAATGACACTTCCTTCTGGTCCTTTAGAAGAAATCTAAAAACACTACTCTTCAAGACTGACAGACCTGCATTAGCTGTCTAGGTCTATGCCTAATTCGAGCCATCATACTATGTATAAATGTATATAACTGATCATATGTTCCACTGTTTCTTGTGTTTTTTATGTATATGTATTTTGTAGCCATGAAGCCTTGCGACCATTTTCTGAAGCATGTAACCGCGCCTAATTGCCTCTGGGCTTTGAGCGCAATACAAATGAATGAATGATTGTAACCATTTACATAATGTGAACTGATGGGGAGGCAGGTTGTCAAGTGAGGGTCTTATGTGCGTGGGTGAAAAGGCTAGACATAGTGCCAGGTATGGGTTTTGTGTGACAACTCATGTTTGGCTCAGAGCAATGCCAGACCCATGGTTCAGCTATGGCTTGGCTCAACCAATGAATTGTCTAGCTTCCCCACCTCTTTACAGTGGTCTAAGAGTAAAGATGGGATTGGATGGGATGGGCAGAGATGTATTCTGCTGTCAAATTGTAAACTGGGAGATGGGGAAATATGGGCTCAAAATACTATCTTGGCCATGTCACCAATTAAATGACCAATGAAAAATAATGTTACTATGTTGGGTATGTGGGGGAGGTCTCTAAGAAACCACAAATATAACTGAAATGTATGTTGCATACATGCCAAGTAATATCAATACTGTCTATGATATATACTTGAGAATGTGTGGGAGGGGGAGAGGTTGGCATTGAGCTAACCTGTTCTGGAAATTGGGGCTGCTGCATTGTGGGCTTGGGCCACTGCACTGCGCCATGGGCCAAAGAATTATTCTTGCCCCCAAGGCCAAAAGTTGCCAGTCTTTCCCTGTGCGCAGAGGCTTTGATGGCACGGCTGAAAATCATCTTAATGTGACGGTTGGGGGAGGGGAACTTGGCATGCAGCATTGCGGCACAAATTGGCAGCAATTTATAAAGACGTATTGTTTCCTGTGGGATGGGTGGACAAAGGACTCATGACAAGGACCAATTGAAAGCCCAGTCTTAGTGATATGATGTTAAGTTAAAAACATTTAAAAGTAACACCTCAAAACGTAGCAAGGTGGGCACATGCACGTCCTAAGCTAGAGAAAAAGGGTCACTGTGTGCACAGATGACATTGTAAATGAACATTCTACAACTAAAGGTCGTTAAGGACGTGCATCAAGCAGAGAAAGGTGCACTGTAAAAAGAAAGCTTCACTTATTTGTTGACCAACAGACCCAGGTAAAAACAGTCCGAACCAGGCTGCAGAGAGTCCTGGACACCCCTGACCACACCAGGCTTTCAACAATAATACATGATTATGGAATTAGATTAACTACATTTGAATGAATTGTGTGTGGATATCCTGAAAACATGGAGGGGGTTAGGCACCAAGAATGTAAAAATGACTCAATCATTGGAAACTGATGCACCTGGCTCTCCAAGCCTCTTCTGCAGCTCCTGCCTACAATTGTGGGCTGCAATTTGGGTGGGTTCAGCTCCTGTTTTTTTGTTGCGCCAGCACATCCATTGTTCATTAGAATGCAGTGGATTCAGGCCCAGGACAGTGGCCCTGTGGAAAAGGATTTAGGCAGGGGCAGGTTCCCTGTCATCATGGCACCATCCTTCCACTGTGTAGCCTCGATGTCAAAGCGGCATCAGCGATTCCCACCTTCCCTCTCCTCGCCCTGTCATTGCCTGCAGCTGCTTTTCCACTATTCCTTTTCCTCTCAACACCCCCTCACCTGCCTAAATGCTTCTATTCCTCTCCACGCGCACCTCATTAACCTCCGCCAACTCCTCCAAACCCTCTTGTCTCCTTACCTTGCTCCTGCCCCTCTCGTCACTCAAGTCGTGCTGCGCTGCTGCATCCGTTTCCTGCCTCTCGTGTCTCTCCTTTGGCACATTTCATGGGGGTCCCAAAAAGGGAGTATCCAGCATTGCAAGAGGGAGCTGGGGTTGAGCCAGGAAAAAAAAAAAGTCCTGCTACTCGCCCCACCCCCAAATGCAGTGTGCGTGATTCCATACGGTCTCATTCGCACCCCTTTTCTCCCAACCACGCCAATCAACTTTTTTGGTAACATAAGTGGCAAATGGCAATTTAACAAATACACATAAGAAACAAAATCAAACTGCAGGTCCAGTACAGATGCAGGAAACTCATCTATTAGAGCACTCTCCAGGCTCTGTGGGACCAAATATATGCAAACCTGAAAATGTGCATATGGATTGCACCAACGGAAGTGACTTCACAGAAAAGGACATTGCAAGGAGCATCATCAGTCTTTGATACTTGGAGGCACCATGGAAGTGACTTTACAATAGGTTGCCATAAGTAAGCCGAATGGCAAATAACTTTGTGGTGCAAAATACCTAAATCACCCTAGTATTATATATGGAACAACTCTATAGTCATTAGGCTTTTTTATAACAGCATGAAATATTAACATAAGCTATGAAGTGAATCACTTACAGAGCTGCAGATAAGACACAGTGAGATAAAATGATTTTCCAAGGATCACACACTTTAGTTAAATGGTGAAACCGCGATGTGGACAATTTAAGCAACTGAACACATCTTCCCTGGTTTAGCTGATATAGATATGCATTACGAGTTTGCTTTGCATTTAATCTCCTTAAATAATACTTTAGTTATAGACATGCCTTGGAAGCAAACCACATTACATAATACACTAGCCTTTCAGAATAAACTAATTTTAAACTATATACATCGTTTTAGAAATATGTTGAGCAATACGAGTGTGGCTCTATCCCCTGTGGCTTTTAACCTATAAAAAAAGAGGGTCTCCCATTCTTTCTTTGATTCACGTTTGGACTTTCAATGACATCAGGAATCATTTCTTTGCATACTGTTTGGAAAAGCAGTATTGTCCAACCTCTTCTGCCAAAGGTGAAGAGAGATGTTCCAAGGCAGAGGAAAGCTGTGCTCCCTAACCCATTCCTAGGTAACATTTGGGGTGAAAACTTTGCTGAGGACCATGGCCTACCACGCTGCTAGCAAAAATACAACCCTGTGTTGGGAGAGCAGAGACTGAAAAGGAGTCACCTAGCCCTAGAGAGCCTTGCACTGAGACGCAGAGCAAGCAGAGAGCTAAATAAGCCTCCTGTGTTTTATTGCTCAAATGACCTGAAACTCCATTTGAACCATGTTCGCCAATTCTAAACATACAGGATTTTTCAAACTTCAAATCGTTTTTGCTGCATCTACCCAGCAGAGCCCTGTCAACTTTCAATCGCAAGTACCAGTGCACCAATCAGATGACTTTGAAATGCTGCATTGGACCAAGCAGCAAACTTCCAGGACTTTGGATCAGAGGTTGACGCAAACCGCTGGAATATCGCATCACTTGTCGACCCGAACCAGCAATACTCATTATTCAGAAATATGCTTGATCGATGGATCAATTGTGGTGATCTATCGACCTGCATCACTCAACACTGGCTTCAAACTGCATGGAGAACCGCTCAACACACTCAAAACCAACTTGCAGCCAGCCTGATATCAAATAGACTCATGGCCCTCGAACCTGGTTCGGTCCATCATCTACATCATCTCGAAGTTGGGTTTGGGCCCATCACACTATATAAATAAGCACAGGTACTGTTAAGAGACCCTGTCCCTCCGGTCCACTTTTGTGACCTTAGAAACTCGTTAAGTCCCTTTTGACCTTTTTCTGAAGAATCAGATCCTTGCATATATGTATGTATGTATATATGTAACACTTGCATTTCTTACCTGTTTCCTCCCTGACAAAGCATCCAGAGTGCTTATAGATTCCTGGTCTGCATTTTCTGTCTTCTTATACGTTGCTAGGTTATTATATTCATTTTTGTTAATTAGTTGTATGATTGATGTATTTAATTAAGTATATATATACATAGAAATTTGATTGGGCGTTCTTTAATTATGAAACCGTTGTGCTACTGCTGTTTGGGTTGCTTCTGTCTCACATTAAGACCCCTTCCAAGCGTATAGTCTTCTCTTTGCCCAAATGACTACACAAGTCACAGGAGGAATATCTCTTAGCTGCGCCTGTTTTACCTTTAAGATTGGAATCCCGGTTGATTTGTAGAAGTGTGAGGACTGCGTCGGCAGTTGGGGCATTACTCATCCTTGTATTCCTAGAGAGCAGAAGTAATTCCATCACACATAAATAATGTGTCTCTCTAGAAATTAATGCACTAGATGAAATGTTACAATAAATTGCAGGAACAAACTGGGCAAGTCAGCTATTCCGGTGCTGTCCGAAAACCTGTGAAATACATTGCTCAAGCAACCTGCATTTACAGCGGCATTTAGGTTTGGGCAATTATTTCCCATCCAGCTGTTCTTTTCCATATCTTCCCCGATAGTCTTATCAACAAAGATAAGACTACAATAGTTTGAAGATGAGTGAGTGACTGAGTGACTAAGGGAGTGAGATCATGTATCTAGCCCATACAGCGTAATCACATATTGCAGAAAGTTACCACTGCAGAGGGCTGAAAATTCTGTTGGGGACTAGAAACATTATCTAAGAAATAGCAACTTTTTCAGAGGGGCCCTAACATAGATATTGTTCATCTCTGCCCGAATTCTCTGATTCAAAAGGTTCTATAGTTTAGGACTACAAAAAGCCAAACCATGTTCACCCGTAGCATAATGAGTTTTGGGGACAAGGAGTAAATCCTTGTTGGTCGATCTGAAAGAGCGAGTGTGGGTGTATGAAAGTGTACAGGCCCTGGCAAGAAAGTTACAAGAAACAGGATGCATGAGGAGAAGCATAAACCATGGGTCTCCCTGAGTCTTGTCTTCTCCACACATCATATCTGGCCTCATAGGTGTCTGCCAGAAACAGGAAACCATGTTTTGATCTGTGGGACTCAAAGGAGAGGAACCTGCTAAGGAAGGTAATCAAAATATCAATAGTGGGTTTTTATTTACTCGCACTCAAAGTCTTCAGGAAGGAGGCAGTTATCACAGGAGTGGTTAACAGCAGAGCGAGAGTTGAGGGTATGTAGGTGAAGCTGGTTGCCACCTTTTAAGGTCTTGCAAGGAGGGGTACAGGGTTGTGGTACACCCATCAGTGATGGGGGAGCGGCAAGAGGGGTGGCAGACAGAGAAGTGGCAGGGGAACAGAAGAAATTGATGAGAGACAGAAGACGCCTATCAAAAAGGAGAATGTTGGGCTGAGAGCCCTGGGCCATGATAGTGCCATTCAGATAGACATTATTGATGCTCCTAGAGGATTAGAAGTCCTTCCCATTTGGTGCCACCAATAATGGCTCACGAAGAGAAAGGCGAGAGGAGACAGAGACAATGTGGAGAGTCCATAGGTCCAGAGAGGGAACGACAAAGAGAATGTTAGTAATAGCTGCCTGGAAGAAGCATTGACGTAGGTGTCAGTGATGGGCAGGCCTGGGTTGGAGACAAGGAGAAGAACTTTGAACTTTTTCCTCCCAGGTTTCAAGCGGGAGGTAGGATAGTTGATAGAGTAGCAACTACAGTAAATAGGGGAAATGAACACAATGGAGGGAGAGGGCAGGGAGATGTGAGGGGGAGAAAGAGAGATAAGGAGAAACTTCACAAAGCATAATTAACTCACCAGGGGCCTAGCAGCAAGGCACAGACACATCAGAACACAACGACCCCCAGGTCGGCGAACGGGGTATTGCGAAACTCCTGCAACAAAGGAGGAGGGTGACATAACATCGAGACTTGAGGAATGTGTGGGGTGAAATAGCCATGAATAGAAAGACCAGAGTCATGGGGAACATGCCCCTAAATATAAAGGTCTGATATAAGGCCTTGTACTTTCAAATCAAAAGGAAAGGAAATGTGCTAATATTGCAAAATATGGAGAGATGAGAACTGCCTTTCACAAAGGAAGCGAAAGACACATGACAAGAATAATTTAACTAATCCATGAAGAGCTGAAATGATATGTCCATGAAAAAGCAGTCCATAGAACCCTCAACGGCATTATGTTCAGCAGTTGCAGTGAAACAGCACTTTCTTTTATGAACATTAAATAAAATGAAGTAATTATTTGTAATTGTTTTTCCCTTTAAATTAAAAATATGCACAGCAAAAGGCTTGCCAAGCTTTCAAAGTATGAACATGGTTTCTGCCTTATCACCAGCTCAGTCAAATGGACAATTTCAAAGCAACACACATGTAATTTTGAAACTGTGTATGTTATAAGATGTCATTTTAAATGCATTTATGCACAAGTTACAGGCTGTTTGTTGCAAGGGGCCGCAATGCTGATTTCTTCAAAATGTGAAACCCAGCTCTCCTCCATGTTGCCTGGGAGAGAGAGGGTTGGCTGCTTTAATGGTCAGTTCCTGCCTTAAAAATACAATAAAAGAATTACTTTTGAGATCAGAATCATGGTGGACCAGATAAGATTGGGTCTGGTCTGGCAGCACTGGTGACCTCATGGTCAAAATTAACATAAAAAATGCATTAGCTGGTCATTAGCTCTTGAAGGGTTTAGCTAATGTAAACACAGATCCCTCTACTGACGTCCTGTCTGAACAGAGCAGAAGTAAAACTTAAAAAAATAGTGGGAGGTCTGAGCAAATGAGTGGTAGAGCTGCCCATTGTTTGAAATGGGAGAAATGCTTTTTATCATGTGAATTGGTGTGTGTACATCGCAAAATAGGCATTATAAGCTTTTATTAAAGGTGAAAGTTAACCCCTTCTCACCATGTAAAAAAACGATTTTGGTGATGGAAACACAACTGAAGTTATAAATGAAAATGTGATTTGGGCCTTCTCAAGATTCTTAATGATGTGAATATTTGATAAAACATGCCAATCATAATTCCTATGATGCCCATAAAAAATGGCGTATTTTGCACTGATATGATTCCGGAGTAAATGAAGAAAAACTGTATCTTTGCACAGGTATGACCTACAGACTTCTGACTAGTGTTATGTGATTCGCTGTCAAATGTAGTTTAAACAAATATATTCATATCTGTCAAGATGTTAAAATGAAGGGCACTTACCATGTTGTGAGATTTGGAGTTAAAAAACATGACCAAGCCCACCTGTCGAAGTGAGATGATGAAGTGCTCCCCTCCCCTGGTGTCCCAAAACACTCCCAATTCCCTTGTTCTACCAGCACACAGGGAGGAGTGGGGTAGAGGAGGCTAGCCAATCCCTTTCGTGAGAATCATAACACATTAGTGATGCAATCTGCCCTATAACCAAGCGAACTTGCCTCAGATCAGGGCTTTTTCCCACTAATCCCATGAAGTGATCTGCTGTCAAAATCTGGAGAAATATCCCAGCAGAGGTTAGGCCTAATCTTGGGTTGCAGACAGGAACCAGGAGATTTGAAAGCTGACTTGTGACCCCTTAGAGGACTCAGCAGAGACCTTGACCAACCCACTTTTGCTGTCCCGGCAGTGCCCTGACGCTCCCTGATGTTCAGTCCAGATCTCCCCTGTAAGTATACTAAACCCCAAAAGTCATTGATTGTGTATGGCCAGTATTCTTTCAGCACTGTCTTAGAGATTTCCCCATTGAAAAATCCCCTGTTTGCCTGTGTATTTTAATTACTTCCCCATTGAAAAAATCCCTTTTTGCCTGTGTAGATCCTTAGCATATTTCTCTAAGTAAATCAATTCCCCCATTGAAATTCATGGGATCTTTATTGTTGGCATTTGAAACTAACAATATTTTCCCAGTGTGTCGTGAACTGGTATAGTCATAAAGATTTGGCAAAAGAATTAAACCCCAAGCCCTGCTTCCAAGTGTGTTTGCACATTGTAAAAACAAAATTGTCCCTGTATGCCATAAAAAAAAATCCATTTTGCATTTTCTTTCTCACATTGCATCTGTCATTGCATCCCAAAACCGATTTTGCCATTGTGTGCTGAACAATATACCCCAAATGCCCTGTGGGACCTTTTGGTGTATCAAAAATGAATTCCCCATTTCTTGCTATGCTTTTCCATTGCAGCTGTGCTAGGTAATTTAAAAGCTGATTTTCCAATGCTGTTCTGACCATAATCCTCAAGCCTAGTGTTTTCTTTTAGGTGTAAGAAAAACACATTCCCTTCCATTCTACTCTTTCCTATAGCAGTTCTGATAAGCAATTTTTAAAACGATTTTTCCAGTGGGCTTTGCAAACACATTTTCCCCTTTCCTTTCTGTCTCCCATATTGATTCTGTGAGCACTACACAAAAAACAATGTTCCCCTTGCAGTCCTACTCCCTTCCACTGCCTTCCATTTAAAAGAGTCAAGCCTGGTCGTTGTCTGGGGGGGAGGGGTGCTTGGAGAAGAGCATAACTTTGTTAATTTTTCTGGTGTGCTTTGAACTGTTCTTTTCTTGTATTGGGGGGGTGATGTAAAAGGTAGCTATTGTAACTGCATAGGGAGGGGTCATCTCTGTGTGGAAACTTGACTAAAAAGGATATTTTGTCTTTGTGTTGTCACAACATTGGTGGCTGATGTAATCTGTTGGTTCTAATTTTACTTTAATAAATATATTAATAAATGCCTTATTAATAAACACCAGCCTGGTTCCTAATCTATTGTGACACTGGGTGGTTGTTGAGGTTATGTGCGAGATGGGTCGGATGCCTTATGAAAAGAATAACCTAATAGAAACTTGGGTGTTACCGTACAATGAACCGCAACAAAACTGGGGGCTCGTGCCGCGATTGATTAAGTGTTTTCACTCATGACAGTGCAGCAGAGCAGACTATTCATTGAAGGTATTGTTACATTTAGTGGAAAGAAAGCTGTGTTACATTGTGAAGGCGCCATCCAAACATGTACCCTGGGATTCAGGGCTGTGTGTATCAATAAAAGTATTGATTATTGTGAATACAAACTATGCAGGAGCAGGGTTGAGATTTTGCCCTTGCATAGAGACCATTGTAGGGACTGATCCCATTTCATAATGAGCACCATAGATATTATTCTGGCCAGGTAACACCTTCTATCCAAATTGTTTATTAAGGGTAAATGGACAGAACAAGAGCATCAAGCGTGATGCTAGAATGATGCAGGTGGTTACCTATATAAATGTGAATAAGTGGCAGGATAATGGCTTGTTACTTCAGGCCCTGACAGACTTCTACATGAGAAAAACCACCAGAGAGGCGCAACTTAAAATGGCTCAGCTCACAGCATATATGTACTTCCATATGGTGATCATGGAAGAAAGATACCAGGACAGTGTAGCCTCTGTGAAAACTAATCTGAACTTGTGGGTCTAGTACAGAGAGAGTTAAAGCAAGTAGAGGAGAAAGTGTAACAGAGTAAAAATTCTTACTTAAAATTAGAAAACATTATTCAGCAGCTATAGGATGAGTTAGCGGCACAGCAGCAAACTAATTTAGAGAGAGAGGCTCAATTTTCTGCACTGAGAGAGGAATGTCAAGAAGGTGTTGAGAACCTGAGCGATAGTCAACTAAAATTGAGTCAACAGTTGGTGCACAATAGAGCTTGCTTAGGGGACATTTGTACATTTCAAATACATATTAAGCAATTAAAAGAGGAAAATAGCCAGTTGATCATAAGCAAGGTCAATTCCCAGGCTGAATTCGATCAGGAGCACCAGAACCTGAGCAATATGAAATGACAGAGGTATCACCTCAGCGAACAGAATAGCAAATTGTGTCAGGAGAAAGGTGCTGTAACGCTCACCTGGTATCCATGGGGACGTCACTCAGCCTGTTCTAACCTTTTACAACCTCAAACCCTTCCCTGGAGTCTGCTCGACTGGAGACACGGCCTGAAACACAGGATTGGTAGAGTTTAACTCCCTATTGTCTCTATGTGCTTGAACCCCTTCTTCCCCGGGGTCCAACCCTTCTCTTTGATCCACAGCTCACCTTCTTTTCTTGGAAAGTGTGCTCTCCATCCTGCTTTCAGCGCAGGGGAGCGTT
Source organism: Ambystoma mexicanum (assembly GCF_040938575.1). Classification (NCBI taxonomy): domain Eukaryota; kingdom Metazoa; phylum Chordata; class Amphibia; order Caudata; family Ambystomatidae; genus Ambystoma; species Ambystoma mexicanum. Next base: position 1,178,844,678 of record NC_090924.1, read on the forward strand.
GATTGATGCGGGCTTGTTGCTGCCTAGTTACTTCACTGGCAAGAGTTTGACAGGTAAGTATAATGAGTCTTTTGAACAGTTATCTAACTTCGTTCCTTTCCTTCCTTAGATGATGGCCAGCGTCCGGGGATGGCGACGTGCTGCTGAGATGAGTAGCGCTGAAGGTGAGTGAGAGTGTGATGCGACCCTTTCGTATTTGTATTGAACTGAGTTCTTTTTCTGTGTCTTTTAGGTGCTGCAACGTTTTCAGCGTGGATGCCGGTTATGAAGAAGAAATGCGGCGAGTAAGCACGGTATGCGGCGCCTCTAGATGTTTCCACGCTAACCTGGAGTGTCTTTTCCCTCTTGCAGATGCTGCCGCAAGGTAAGGCTGTTCCTAACGGTGTTCTTGTTCTTGCAGGAGCTGAGCACAGAAGAAAGATGCAGGCCTACTGGAGACCGATCCGAACACAGCGAGTGTCACGCTGCAGGTGCAGAAAACACAAAGCATGTTTCTCAGCCTGGGCGTGGCTTAAATAGTCTCTGGGTATCCCAGGTGTCTCTGGGCTGAACCACACCCAAAAGACTAGACTGCACATGCAGTTCAGGGAACCGAAATATGTGGGGGCATCCATCTTGTCCCCATCAATGCACTACAAGTCCAATCCCCAATGTTATCCTATGGGAGTGAGTGAGCTTACTCAATCAGGCCTAGTATAACTAAGCCGGAAGGCCAGTCCCTATCAGGTATTGACACACATTCATCTTTATTCAGGTCTGCAAATGCCCTAGCAGAAACGTCTGACCAGGAGGGCTCCTATGATGAGAGGATCAGGGAGTTACACTGGCAGATACATAAATAACAGAGGGACCACTTGGTCTGCTTTGCAGACAGAGAAGAATCAGAGTCCAGGCCTCAAAAGAGTATTTTGAAAACCTTGACCCATTCAGGGGGGTGGAGGGAATCCTCCACCACACTAGGAAGAAGGGAGGAGGAGGATGAGTACTCTCCTGTGTGAAAGGGAGAGCCCAAGGGAATAGGCCCAGAGAGCCCACAGTACCACTGGGGAGAAGAGACCAGACCCCGTCATTCTGGGAGGGATTCCCAGTCTCATGGAGACTGGGAGCACCTAGAGGACAGGGAGTGGACCACAAATAGTAGCAGCTCTGAGTCAGAGAACGAGTGGACTCAGGTGCAGCGTAAAAAGAAGGCTGCCAAACAGGAGAGAGGTCTTGTAAAGGACCCCATTCAGCAAATAAAAGCCAACAGAAGCTTTATGACACCCTATTACAAAAATGCCAAATACTCATTATGGGAGCATCTGGAATTGTATGACCAGATGATGTCATTTGGCATAAAAAATGATCACAATTCCATGGAATTTGTCAATGGACATTCTCCTCGGAATACTCCAGCTTCTTTGCTGGGCTGGAGGATCAAGATGATCAAAGATGGTCCACATATAAGGCAGCCATCTTAAAGCACTTCTCTGTGCACAGAAACCCTCAGGAGGCCTGCAAGGTGGCCTACAAACTGCAGTGTGGAGAAGATCAGGCACCTTGAGAGTTTGTGCAAGAACTGAAGCAGGCCTTTGCCCAAACCTCTAGTCGGGTGCGCACAGATAGCCGGGAGTTCATCCATACTTATTTCCATGCACTCCCTAAGTATATAATGACCCAATTGGTAAGGGACCCTGGATTACCTAATAGAACAGGCTACCCAGAGTTATGAAGTCCAAAAGCCAGTTGAAAACAAAAATAGCCCCAAATATCCCAAACCATTAACCTAACCCGCTGCTGCAAAGGTGGCAGAGATGTAGAATACCCCCAATTTGGATATACAAATGGGGGGGCCTAAAAATACTCCTCCCTCTAATAAGCCAAATGAGAGGCAGAGGAGAACCTCTGATTCATAAAGATTGGGTGGTAACCAGGCAGGATATTCAACCAACTACTCACCTGACTCTGCCACCTATATTAGCCTGAGATACAAGGGTAATAGACCCATCTTGGGGTATGTATGGACTCTCCCGGCACAAGGGTGGTCCCATTAAGAAAGTACGTCCTCTGGAAAACTCCCTCAAAACTTCTCTCAAAACGTCTCTCAAAACTTCCCTCAGGAGGGAAGAAATATTCCACCCTCCAACCTAAGCTTCTTTCCAAGATAACTTCCAGAGCCCAAAATTCAGAACAATCATCCTCTCTCTCCCCGCTTTCAGGACTCTAACCCCCCAAATCAGGGAGAAGGGAGACCAAGGATGGAGGGTTATCAGGGAAACCCTCAATAGCCAAACTACTCTGGGAGAAGGGACAGCTACCTTTCCCGCGAGCAGCAAAGGTATGACTCTAGACCCCCATACCAACCAGATAGGATGTTGCCACTGGAGCGCCAGGTCCAAAGTTTGACACACGACCTGGGTCGCATGTTGAGGACTCAGTAGGGCCCTCAAATTGACATGGCTGCCCAGAACAGCTCAATCCCAGGGTATGGTGCACCAGAGAAAACCCTGACAATGAACAGGTTCCAGAGGAGGAGGCCCGGGAGGAAGGGAGATGCAAAGCCCTAGAGGAAACTTCCTTTCTCATCTGAGAAAAACCCCTGGAAACCGCTGAACCTGAACACAAATCAACTACCCCTGAAAGGCTAGAACCTAGGGAACAGAGGGTTAGTAGGAGAAACCAACGGACAAAAAAAACCCATTTCGTGGAGGAAGTCTGGGTCATCCCCTTTGAAGGAGAAGAATCCCTGGAGGATTCAGGGAAGAAAATATTGTTTCAGGGATGGTGGTTACCTCCCAAGGAGAAATGAGGCCCAGAAGACCCTCACTTAGACTGGGTAAGTATGGAGACTGACCCAGAACCACCAATTCCTGAACCCCAACAATGTCACCCAGAGAATTCTGAAGGAAATGTGGGATCCTCCCCCAAAACTGGTTCAGGCAGCTGTCTCCAGGAAAAGGGGGCAGCAAAGAATTAGGGGAAAAAGGGGATGCCCAAATCACACAGATATCTGGGTGCCAAATTCTCTTTACAGATTCCCGGACTCCAACACAGAAAACTACCCAAGATCAAACAGTGTCAAAATTCCAAATGAAGAAATTAACTGCCAAGCCGGCTCAAAATGCAAATTTTCTTTGCCACCTTGAGGAGAGGGAAGGGAGATGTTATGCCTCTGTTAAGGTACAGGGTCAATCTGCATTTTCAGTGCAGGTGGAGCCACCCTCCTGTGCAAAAAGGCCTTTGACCAAATAAATTCAGCAGGTGGAGCCAACCTCCTGTCCAAAAAGGCCTTTGACCAAATAAATTCAAGAAGGGGGAGAGTCACCAAATTCCCCTCACACCTTTTCCTGGACAACTCCAAAACTTCAACAGAAATGATATTTCCATAGAGGGGACTGCAGAATTGGGAGATCAAAATTGGGCAACATAGGATGAAACACCTGGTAATAGTTGTCAATCCAGAGGGCACACCTTGTCTCCTGGAGAATGACCTCCTCCGGAGGTTATTACCCCTGATTGACTGCATGAACAAGGTCCCCTGGAGACAAACTAACAAGCCAATAAAACTAAAACAAAGCACCAATTACGTGGATTTTAAATGGTGCATGATTGAACAACGATCCAAAAATATTCAAATTCCACTTTAGAAACAATCAAGTAGCAGACATCACTGTCATCTCTGTAGGAGAGCAAACTGGTGATGGGTACCCTTCTCCATTTTTGAAAATCAACCTTCCTCCCAGTTTTAAGTGGCATTCCACACTGGAAGGGAATACCCTGAAATGTTATTCCAATCCACAATCTGAAGAAAACCCAAATTCCATGACAAAAGATTAAAAACCAGCTCAAAGTTTGGCTGATATCCTGAAAAGGTATGAACAGCTGTTCCTCCCCATCCAGGTAAATAAGGGGGAGCCTGTTCTCACCAGGGTATGCCTGAATAATGGAAAAAACGTAATCAGTGAAGCGTTATTCAGGAAACTCCCAAAAGATCAGACCATTCCCTCATTTAAGTTTATTGATAAGTGGGAAATGGGCCTGGAAACTCCAAATTGCAACATCTCCTGTCTAGCAGGTGCATGCTAAAAATGTCCATTGGTGACAAAAGCATAGTACATAATTGTTGGGTTGTGAGAGATGTCCCCTCTGTATTTACCCTTAGGTAGTGACATTCTCAATCAATTTGTAATTCATTTGGACCTAATTAATTACAAAGCATGGTCCTGTCTGGTGGGTAACCCCATGGGCTTTGACAACCCTGAGAAAGCATTTCGGTCAGCCCAATCAAACGGGAGAAGAGGTAACCATCCCAGAACAGGTACGACAATTCACAATTCCCTAAAAATGAAGCGAGGACAGAACCTCATAAACCAGGAAGTGTATATAAATTTGAATTATCACCTAAAACAACAAGGGTTGCATTTGAACCCGACACCACTCGTTGACCTAGAAAACAACACAATTCGACACCATTGGCATATTGGTGGATAACAGTGACCCTAGAAGTATCAGTCTGGGTGCAAACACCTTTATTGCAATGGGGGTTGATGCTCAACATAATTCTATTGACTTAGGAAATGAGATCATGAGATAAATTCCAGGGAATTTCTTGGTGTACTCCTCCTGCCCTTATGGTGGGGAAGAGGTAACGTATAACATCAGGGAGGATGAGGTGGTATTTCAAGTCAACAGTGACTACCTCCCCTCCTGGAAACCACATGTCCAAGCCAATACCATAACAAGAGATCTCTCCACTCAACTGGCGGATAACGCAGAAATTTCAAAACCTGAGGTATTTCCAGGCTTCAGGCAGATGGTAGAGGAATGAATCAACCTCGCTGATGTCTGTGAGACCGAGGAGCAAAAGCAAAGACTGAAATAGGTGTTTTGGGATTTTTAGGAGGTCTTTGCCGTGGACTTGTACGACTGTGGTCACACCAAGATACATTCAACCTCCATACCAACAGACCCTGGGATGGCTCCTGTATTTGTAAAGCAATACGGGTTGCCTCTCACGTCTATGGAGTCACTCACAGAGATTATAAAGAACTTAGAATCCCATGGGATAATTCGTCTAGTCCACAGTACCTTTAATAACCAGTTACTGAGGTTACTCAAACCCAATGGCCAATGGAAACTTTGCACAGACCTTAGGGAGTTAAATAAATGGGTCCACTTGTCAAGATGGCCTCTTCTCTACATTGATCAGGGACTGACCCAGATCCAAGGGTCAAACGAGTATACCGCCATTGACCTGACCAACGGTTACTAGGCAGTACCTGTGAGTAGGGACAACCAGTACAAACTTTCCTTTACCTTTGGGAGGCAGCAATACACATGGACCTGAACCCCCTTTGGATACATAAACTCCGGCAACAAATTTAACATCTTACTGCAGAAAGCCATGAGTTGGGCGAAAGTCTGGCCTATGTCATGGCATTTGACTCGGTCAAGTGGCCCTGGCTGATGGCGGCCCTAGCCAACTACGGTATGGGGCCAGGATATCGTCACTGGGTAGAACTCCTATATAGTGAGCCATTAGCGAGAGTGAAGACAGGAACTGTGATCTCTGAAAGGTGGCAACTTGGTAGAGGGACCAGACAGGGATGCCCCTGGTCCCCCATGTTGTATATTCTGGCTTTGGAGACTTTGGCGATTTATTTAAGGCAGCAATATGATGCAATAGGCATTGTCGTTGGGGAAACATCACATTTAATTTCACTATACGCAGACTATATGTTATTGTATTTGCGCTACCCAGAGGAGAATCTGCAGTATGTGTTAGAAGTGGTGTAGAGGTTTGCTGAACTCTCAGGTATAGCCGTGAACCCAAGTAAATCCTGTGTGTTCCCGCTGGGCAGATATAGAGGGCTCTTGGCCGATAATTTGCCAGTACTCCAGATACCGTGGGAGGCCACAACCTTTAGGTATCTTGGGATAGACATATATCATACAGTAGAAGCCGAACGTAGGCATAATACAGAAAGAACGGTTCAGAAACTGGAAAACAGCATGAAGTTCTGGGCAAAACTTCCCTTGGCAATGAGGGGACGTGGGGTGATGCTCAAGATGGTGGCATTGCCCAGACTGTTGCATTGCTTCGGGAACATCCCATACTCCATACCCCGGCAATTCTTTATTAAGCTGGATAGCATATGCAGGGAATTCCTATGGTACGGGATGAGGAACAGGGTGGCCCTGTGGAAACTCCAAAACCCGCATGAGAAAGGAGGCATTAAATTACCTAACTGGGAAGTATATTATGTAGCGAGCCAGTTGCAACATGTAGCCAAATGGCTCTCTGCGGAGCCTACCTTAGAGCATAGGCTGCATCAAGGAGATTGCATCCCATATTTTTTGAGAGAAATGATATGGTTACCCAAGTGGGAGCTAACAGGTCGTCCGGGGATGTTGGGTCTTGAGTGGGGGATGTGGCAGAGGGCGTGCCGGTTGATGGACAAGCCGGCCCTGTGCTCTCCGCAAATCCCACTGGTCACAATGATGGGAACAGAAAAGCAACTAAGGTTAATGATTAGGAAGTATTGGGAACCGGTAGGAATAGCAACATTGGGGGATGTGTGGCAAGAGCGGAAAATATTGGAATTTGAGGAGCTGGTGGAACAAACGGGGTTGAGTGCTGGGCAATATATTATGTATCATGGGATGGTCCAACGAATTAAAGATACCTGGTCCGAGGTGGAACTTGCAGAGGAACCGGACACCACACAAGATGTGATATAAGATATAGCAGAAGGAGGGCATGAAACGTCTAGAGTGTACGAGATGATGATGACTCAAGTGGGCAAGGAAGTGGTGCAACTTAGACTGGACTGGGAGGAGGAAGTAGGGGATATGATGAGTGACGAGATGTGGAAAAGGGCTCAGGGGTATCATAAAAAAGTAAAGAGAAATGCTAGGCTGCAACAAATACAGTTCTATATAACTCACAGAGCATATATGACGCCACTAAAGATAGCCAAATTTAAGAACGCTGGAAGCCAAGTGTGTCCCAAATGCAATGAGGAAAATGCAGGAATGGTGCATATGTTCTGGGCATGTCCACTGATAGCAAAATACTGGAGAGATATAGACAGAAAATGGAAGACAAGGGAATTTGCATGAAGGTGGATACAGTGTGGGCTTGCTTGTTGGGAGGGTTCCCCAGACCGCGGAAGCTTAAACATGTGAGTAAATTGCAAGATCTGGCATATGTACTGGTGAAGAGAAGGATTGCAATGGGATGGAAAGCGTGCCACAAGCCCAAAGTGGAGACGTGGTGGAGGGACTTGCAGAAGTGGGCGGAGGCAGAAACAGTGGCATGTCAGGAAGCATGTAAAGGGGACATAGAAGGTGAAGCCGGAGCCCTAGCGGGTTGGAGGCAACTAATAGCAGAGCTATTTGGGCCCTCGTATGATGGACCAAGTGATGATGATTCAATAAGCGTGGCGGAAGAGGTCTCCCCACCACAAGAGGTGGAGACTAACAATGGGGGAAAGTAGGTTTGGGAGGGGGGTATTATGGGAAATACAGTGGGCGAAAAAGTAACAATGTATCTGCATTTATGAGCAAGATATGTAACCACTGTAAGTTGAGTTGGGTTTGTTATTTATTGTTTGAATAAAATTAATAAAATTGTTTTTTAAAAAAAAACCTGGCCTATGTAGATGATGTTTTAATCAAAAGCTCAACTGTGGAGGAACACATGGCTGAAATATGTTATGTTCTGACCCAGTTGCAGAAAGCTGGGGCAAAACTGTACTTCCAGAAGGTACATTGGTGTCGGACCCGCGTGAACTTCCTAGGGCATGAAATCACCCCTGAGGGTCTTAGTCACCAGGTGAAAAAGGTGAAACCTTACTGAAATTGAAAGACCCTACGACTCTGCGTGAACTAAGAAGCCTTCTTGGACTTACTAATTATAGTAGAAAGTTCATAGAGGACTACGCAGCAGTCACAAGACCCTTGGTCCATTTACTAAAGTCCGGGGTCAAGTGAGAGTGTGGTCTAGAGCATGCCGAGGCAGTAAAACAACTGTAGAGAAGCCTTTCCCAAGCACCTTGTTTGGCTTACCCATCAATAACAAGGAGTTCTTCTTTGAGACAGGATTCTCAAATACAGCAGTATTATACCAAAAGGTCAACAAAGTCTTCTCGTATGTGAGCAAAATTTGTCCTCTTTGGAGGAAAAATTCAATGATTGTGAAAAGACACTCCTGGCAATGGAGTGGGCATTGAAAAATTACCACCCATTCATCCAGGGAGAGCACATCATTGTCCAGATGCCTCACAAGCCCTTGCAATATCTCCAAAGTGACCGAATCCGAATAGGGAACATGAGTAATTCTAGAATGACGTCCAGGATTCTGTCCATTCAAGGCTTTCCTGCGGAGGACAGATATGGCCAAAACAAGAAGAATCCTCTTGCACAAGGTTTGGCTAACTTGCATGACTGTGCTCAAGAAAGCTGTCTCAGTGACGCAAGTCTAAAACTGAAGACAACATGTAGGCATACCTTACTTCCCCACACAAAGTCTATGAGGATGACACGTGCCAGGGGATACCCACAGTTTAAGTGGATGGGTGGTCCTACCATTTTGACAATCACAGGAAAAAGAAAATTGGTGGCTGGCGTAGGGAATGCCTGGGTGTATGATGCCCCAGAGCCCTCTGCTGTGTACAAGATGGGTCCCCAAAGTAGTCAGGTGGCTGAGTTGATGGAGGTACATCAAGCCATCCTCACTGCCGTGCAACACCAACTCCAAGAACTGGTCATAATCACTGATTCAAATTATGTCAGGAATGGATTTGTGGAGCACATGATTATTGGAGGAATTGAGGCATACTGTGTGCAAATAACAAACTGCTCAAGCATGGGAAATTAATACAATATATTGATGATCTGGTCACCTCTAATGAGATGACCATCTACTGAGAAAAGATCAAAGGTCACTCCAGAATAGAGGGACCAGACAAAACTGGAATTTACTTGAATGACCAGTTGGCCAAAACCAGAGCCAACCAAGGGATCTCATAGAAACTAAATCCGTGCTGGGGGAAATCCAGGTCGCTGCTGTCACCAGGTCCCAAACACATGCCCAAATTGAACTCTCAAATGCCAGTGGAGTAAGGAAAACCCAGGTGCTGTTTTGATTACGGCACAAAAAGGGGATCCGATTATTGAGGACATTTTTATGAACACATTGAAGACCCCATGAATTGTCCTATGACCAAATCTGATTACATCAGGAAAGATGATCTCCGGGTGTTGATCAAGTTTTCCAAAATGTTCCAAATCCAAAATGGTTTGTTGGTACGGAGATCCATCTCTGGATGTGATCAGTAGGTGGTACCTACCTCATTCTGAAGCCTGATGTTAAGGCACACCCATGACGCGGCCACAGCTGGTCATAGTGGGTTTCATACAACTTTGGAAATCTTGCAAGAGGTCACATCCTGGCCACACCTGGGTCAGGAACTTGACCAATACTTGAAGGAGTGTCTTGTGTGTGCTCAGTTTCAGCCAAGTTCCCTCACACAACAAGCTCACCTACAGAAAAGGGGAATGGCACTGCCTTGGTCAGATATGCAAGTAGATTTCATTGGGCCTAGGATTCAGTCCTCTAGAGCAAACAAGTACATGTTGACCGTGATATGCTTGTTGAGTGGGTGGAATGTCTCCCGGCCCCAAACTGCCAGGCAGAAACAACAGCTGCCCTTATGATCAATCACATCTTCTCACGTTTACGCCTTCCCCAAAGGATTTAGTTGGACCGAGGAAGTCATTTTACTAGTGAGGTGATGACAAAGGTGTGGCAGATACTCAGGGTAAAGAGAAAACTCCACATTGCCTACTGCCTAGCCTGGAGTGGGGGAGTTGAGAGGTGCAATAAAACATTTGTGAGCATCCTAAAGAAGTTTGTGACAGAATCTGGGCCTAGTGTGGACATCCAATTACCGCTTGTCCTGATGGCCATCAGGACTACACCATCTTCTGCGACAAAATTGTCACCAATCGAGCTCATGACTGGACGAAATATGGTGCTTCCACAGCATCTGCTATACAGAACTCAAGAGCAGACCCTGATCAACCCGTCCACGACCCATGAATACATTGAGAATTTTCAAAAACATCTTCAGCACGCTTTTGATTACGCTGAGTGAAATGTAGAAAAGTCAGCAGAGGGGATGAAAACCCACTACGACTTAAAGACCACGGAAAAAGAGTACCAAGTTGGGTCTACTTGTACAATTTTCAAAGGAACCAGACCAAAGAGCAGAGGTTCCTCCCTTCCTTGTGTGGGGCCTTTGAAATTGTAGATAAAATCTCACCTGTCACCTATAAGATTTGCTTCCCTGAAGGAGAACAAATGGAAGAGAAATGTGTTCACATCAGTCAGTTGAAGAGATGTCATCCCAGGTAGAACTTGCGACTGATTGAAGAACCCAGTGAGGGTAGAGCCCAGGAACCATCTGAAGAATAAAAGTAAACCTGGATGAAAAAAATCATACATTTACAGGGAGTGGAATAATTTATACTTATTTTGAAACCATTACGAATGATTGTCATGTAAGAACATGTGTGTGATGTTATATACTGCAATGTGTCTCGTGTTCTTTTGTTGTCAATGTTCACGTCCCCTCCTGGGAAGATAGTATTGTATGAAATACATAATCTCTCCTTTCTTCTTGGCAGATTAAATAACTCCTTGCCTCTACAGGCCAGAGGTGGATCCCCCACAAAGGGAGGGGTCCAGTACCAAAAATCTAAAAGAAAAGATTTGAAAGGAGTGGAGTGCAGACCAGAGCACCACTCCATCAGGAAAAGAGCAGACATGTTCAAAAACAAATTCCTGGGACGAACCCAGGCCACAGTTAAATGGACACCCCACCCTCTCCTTGTTCTTCCCTCTAAGAAATCCAAGAGCCAGGAGGAGGGATTTTGTGTGTGGGGTGAAATAGCCCTGAATGACATGAATAGAAAGGCCAGAGTCATTGGGGAACATGCCCCTAAATAAAAGGCATGCACAGCAATAAGTTCCGATATAGGGCCTTGTACTTTCAAATCAAAAGGAAAGAAAATGTACTAAAATTGCAAAATATGGAGAGATGCAAACTGCCTTTCACAAAGGAAGCAAAAGACACATGGCAAGGCTGTTTTGATTAATCCATGAAGAGTTGAAATGATATGTCGATGAAACAGCAGTCCACAGAACCCTCAATGGGATGTCAGCATTGTGTTCAGCAGTTGCAGTGAAACAGAGTACTTTCTTTCATGAACATTAAAAAAATGAAGTAATTTTCTTTTCCCCTTTAAATTACAAAATATACTCAACAAAATGCTCACAAAGTTTTCAAAGTATGATCATGGTTTCTGCCTATCACCAGCTCAGTTTCATGGACAATTTCAAAGCAACATGCATGCCATTTTGAAACTGCGTATGTTATGAGATGTCATTTTAAATGCATTTAGGCACGAGTGACAGGCTGTTTGTTGTAAGGGATGTTGATTTCTTCAAAATCTGAAACCCAGCTCCCCTCCCTGTTGCCTGGGAGAGAGAGGTCTGGCTGCTTTAATGGACAGTGCCTCCCTTAAAAATACAAGACAATAATTACTTTTGAGATCAGAAACCCAGTGGACCAGATAAGATTGGGTCTGGTAGCAATGGTGACCTCCAGGTCAAAATTCACATATAAAGTGCATTAGCAGATCATTAGCTCTTGAAGGGTTTAGCTAATATGAACACAGATCCGTCTAATTTTGTCATGCCTGAACAGAGCAGAAGTGAAACTTTTAAAAAAACTGGTAGGAGGTCTGAGCAAATGAGTGGTGGAGCTGCCAATTCTTTGAAAAGGGAGAAATGCATTTTATCGTGTGAATTGGACAGATAACATTGCAAAATAGTAATTCTAAGCTTTTATTAAAGGTGAAAGTTAACAACTTCTCACCATATGAAAACGATTTTGGTGGGAGAAACACAACTGAAGTTAAAAATGAAAATGTGATTTGGGCCTTCTCGTGATTCTTAGCGATGTGAACATTTGATAAAACATGCCAATCATAATTCCTATGATGCCCATAAAAGGGTGTATTTTTCACTGATATGACTCTGCAGTAAATGAAGAAAACTGTATATTTGCACAGGGATGACCTACAGACGTCTGACTAGTTTTATGTGATTTGCTGTCAAATGTAGTTTTCAAAAATATATTCATATCTGTCAAGATGTTGAAATGAAGGGCACTTGCCATGTTGTGAAATTTTGGGTTAAAAATCATGACCAAGCCCACGTGTTGCAGTGAGATGGTGTCCCAAACACTCCCCTATTTCCTTGTCCTATGAGCACACAGGTGGGCGTGGGGTAGTGGAGGCTAGCCAATCCCTTTCGCAAGAATCATGACACATTCGTGATTTCATCTGTCCTATAACTAAGCCAACTTGCCTCAGATGAGAGAATTTTCCCACTAATCTTATTAAGCGATCTGCTGTCGAAATCTGGAGAAACATCCCAGCAGAGGGAGGCCTAATCTTGTAGTGGAGACAGTAGCCAGGAGATTTAGAAGCTGACTTGGTACCCCTTGGAGTACTCAGCAGAGACCTTGACTGAACCCCTTTTGCTGTCCCAGCGGTGCTCTGATGCTCCCTGATGTTCAGTCCAAACCTCTCCTGTAATTAGATCTAAACCCCAAAAGCCATAGGTTGTATTTGCCCTGTATTATTTCAGCATTGTCTTAGAGATGTCCCCATTGAAAAATCCTGTATGCCTGTGTATTTTAGTTATATCCCCATTCAAAAATCCCCTGTTTGCAAGTAAATCAAGTAATTCCCACATTGAAATTCACAGGATATGTATTGTGGGTGAAGATGAAGTGTTGAGTATCGTCCCCACTCCAGTTGCCTCCTCCCATTGCCTATTGAGTTCACACCCAAGTATGTGACGTATGAAGAACAGTTGGATCAGCAGAGAGCAGCCTATGGGCTCTGCCCAGTACCTATCAGTATGACCGCACCTATTAACATACCGACACCTAAGAAAACCTGGACAGTAAGGTATCCATTAAAAAAGCCATACCTACATTCTAAACATTATGACGGTTGTTTGAATAAAATACCCGAAGAAGCAAAGAAGATAATGAAGGAAGATAAATAGTGACGTCATAAGAAATCGGACTGATGCACATATAGAAGATATAATGACCTGAGAATACTAACAAGAGATGAAACCATGGATGAGTGACATCTTGAGCCCAAGGTGAAGAAGTTGATGTCAAGATGAAGAAACTTGTGCCACATACATGATGAAGATATTTAGTTTAAACATGTACAGATGCAAGTAACTGCAAGAGGCAAAGAAATCGTGAAGCTTGCTTATGCTGCTAAATACTCAATAGATTGTGGCAAACGCCAACGTTTACAAGTATATACCTCAAGACGCACTTTATGTATGACTGTAAGTCCACTACACATATGAGCAGAATTGAACAAAGGTTACAAAAGGCCTCAAATTGAGTGTGTTGCAGCAACAAAATTGAGAATCAAGACAGAGCAAAACTCAGCCAAGGATGACCATGCCAAGAAGCTGAGGTCTTATCTTGCTGGAATAAGCCAACATTGGATACTATTAAGGAGAGAAGAGAACAGAGGATCCTGTTCAGGAAGGTCAAGACAAGCCACAGACGTCAGAGAACTGGTAGAATTAAATCAAATATACAAAAAGACACAGAAAAAAGCTGATTTCACAGTGTCCAGTCACGTGACAAAGGCAAGCTGGAAGGGTGAAACTTTCACACCTATGCATGGATCCCCGGCATGCCTATACTACTTAAAAGTTCTCAGAGCACAGCGCAGACTCAAGGCCAAACTACAAATAAGTAATTGACACATGACTACTGAGGTGATGATTGATTGTAGCATAATTGGTGGGAAGCTAGGGTGCAGACGAGTTTCTCTGCAACTGGATGTTCTTTCAGCATGCTGCTAGGCGTAGGTGGAAAAGTAGGAGTGGGGTTGATGCCAACCCAATCATAGTGGACCATGTAATCTAAGGTCCTATAGTGAGAAGAGCCAATGGGACGTTGTACTTTTAGTGACGTTCATATCGACCATTTCAAAGGGAGGGCTTAATTGCCCCACCTGACATTGATTATCCCATCCCCTCTCCCTGTTACCATATACAGATATAGGGCCTCATTACACGGACGGCGGTGGACCAAGGTGCTATTAGCACCTTGGTCCATGCCGGTAAAATACTGGCACCGCCTTGGAGGAAAGGGGAATTACCGCCCTATTCCAAGGTTGGTGGGGCGGTAATTCCCCCTTCCCCCATTGCCCTTCCCCATTCCCATTTTTGCCCCATAGGGCATAATGGGAATGGGGAAGGTGCTAATTACGGCACCGCAAATTGCGGTACCGTAATTAGCTCTCTGGTCCCTTTGCGGGTTGGTTTTTAACACCTGCAAAAAGCAGGCGTTAAAGTCTCCAACCCGCAAAGGGACCTCGAAGTAAGGCGGTAAGGGTTAACGATCACTGGTACCATTAACGTGACTGTTAACCCTTACCGCCGTCCGTGTAATGAGGCCCATAGTACCTATGTTAAGTTACCTTCCTATAACCAATCACATTGCATGTTAGGTTTTTGAAGTTGCCACGTAGAATGGCGTTAGTACGTGCGCAGGTTGTACGTCAGTAATGACACATTTTTGCTATAAATATTGTGTTTTTTCTAAAAGTAAAGAGAGCGAGAAGATCGAGCGATGGCTGATGTTCGTTGTACTCCCCGTTTTATGTACTTGTCATTAAACGGACTCACTTTGCCAAACTATTGAGTTGTCTTAATTATTGATGCATGAGTCTGAATCTGCATCCCCATCTATCTCGAGGGTACTGCTATTCATCTTAAAGGGCTGTTTGGAGATCATACAATTCACTTGGTAGCAGAGTTAGATGGTTAGATTAGATAAAGGTGCCCATCAACCGTCGACATAAGTAACTGTAGGTCCTCTGCAATATCACACTTCCTTTTCCATCCAGCTGATAGAACAAGAAGCTTCACGTAGATAGTGGATAGATTAATTAAAAAACCCTGCAGATTAGGTGTGACAGGTTCCTTGCTTTCCCACAAAAACCCCTCCCCTTCTACGAGTAGCGGATCGGACGAGTGGCACAGAGAGGCGGTAACGAAGGCGGTGATCCCGAACGTCCATAGATGAAAGACATGTGAATGGTGAGTAAAAAAGACTGAATGTTTTGGCAAAGCATGCATGCTTCGAAAACAAGTAAGGGAAGGTAATGGAGGGAGGCAGGATAATAAAAAATAATGTCAGAATAAGAGTGTAATATGTATAAGGGGAAAGATATTGACTCAAGTGTGGCTAAGCAATATAAAGAGTTATCATGAGTGTGGCAACGATAAGAGTATACACCCAGTTCCTAGATTTTAAAGAATGCTAGCAGATGCCCTTATCTAAAGTCCAGTTAATAGGATAATGTAGGAGACCAGATTGATTAAAGGCAATCCAAAAGAGATAAGCTTAAATTCCTTGTCGGAATAAACATAGGGATAAGACCCTTTTGAGAGAGCAGACAGCATAAGATTTATGTGGCCGGCCAGAGTTTGTCTGTTTGTTTTATGTGTTTGAGTAAAATTGTGACGTTGACTTCATAGTTGAAAACAGTTTTTATGTGAAAAAAGGTATGAAAATTGTGCGATTATAGAAGGAAATTATTGCATGGCATGGATTGATGGTTGTTTTTTAGCAAGATTAAAATAAAAAAATATTATTGAAAAAACGGGATTGGATCTTGCGACGATTGGTGCTCGCTCATATTGTTGAGATGCAATTGTAATAAAGTGTGAAGTGAAAAAATAAGCAAGTGTTATATGAATAAGGTATAAACAAGTTAAGCATGGAAGACATCACTCCGTTAATAAACATGTGCAAACAGTTGCCGAAACACACACCAGTACAGTACAGAATGGGTTAAAGGGAACGCAGGCAAAATGGTTATGCCGTGGCCCCAAGGCAGATCGCTATTTAAAACGGTCCTACAGCACATGACGACATATTTACATGCCACGTACACTGGCAAAATGTTAGACAAGGAAATGGTTAGTTTAGAACTTTGGAAGATGTACCAGGAAGAAAGGGAGGTGGTGCCGCCATTAGATTGGATACTGATTATTTTCAAAGAGGGGGGTGAAGAGCATTCTGCGCCACTCGTCCCGTCTGAAATAAAAAACAAAGCTAGTAAAGATGAAGGATTGTACCCACTAAGAGAACTTAAAGCAGCAACAGGATATAGCAACCCATCATATGAGTCACCTACGCAAAGTAGTGACGAAAGCCCAGAGAAGGACAGGGAAAGCAATATTACCTCCAAAGTCCTGAGGGACAGGGAGACGCGAAAACTAAAAATGGTGATCAAGCACAAGCAAGTACATCTCTATGTACGGGAAGAGAAGTAAAGAGATAGGAAGGAGATGAGGATAGAGCTGATGAGATGGCATTCACACAGAACGAATAGATGGGATGGTAAAGGCATTGATGACATGAGACAAAGGGGAGCACGAGACGAACAAGAGAGAAAGGATAAGGAGAAAGTATGATTGAGAAATGAAGGGGCGGAAAAAAAGGATTGGCAGAAACGAGAGCATCTATATCATGATGAACAGGCCAGAAAACAGGAAAAGGCGGAAGAACAAAGAAAATACAATAATAAGCAGAGAACAGCTGATGAACAGGAAAGATCAGGAAAGAATAGAGCAAAGGAGAATAGAAGAACAACAAAAGATACGAGAGAAGAGAATAAAAAGACAGAAAGATGAGGAAATACAAAGGGCAAATGAATAAAGAGATACTAGGAAAAAGGAGGAAGACTGGGTTCGAGAGGAAGCAAGGAAGCATAGAGAATTTGATGACAACATAGAACGCAAGTGAAGACAGAGAACGTGTGATCTCGAGTATATGGAAAGGGAGGTTAGAAAACCTGATCCAGTGGTAGATTGGGAAGATATAGAATTCAGTACCAAGCACATCTAGAGTAAATCTAGAAGATGACTTCGACACCAGAAGTATCGGAGAGATAATCGATAGAATATATGATGAGATGGGACTAGAAAAAGTACCCCAAGGAAAGGGAAAGGATGAGCACCTTCAAAGCACTCAGTTATACGATACTGAGGCCGCTTCACGCAGCAGCAGACATAGAGCTGTCTTTAGATAGGCTGACTCTAAATAGAAATGAGGAAGATGAGAGAAGCTGCATGAGTTGGGCACAGGCAATATCAGACAAAGAAAGGGAAGCCTATGAAAGAGAAGGAGAGACACAGAGCGAGGTAGTGAGAGACGTCTCTCTAGGGGTAAGGAAACAAGATGGTCGAATTCAACCATGTCCACATCTAAAGTGCCAGAGTCAGTGACACTGTCAGATCGGCATGAAGGACTGCCACACGGTCAGAGGGGTGTGTCTCCCCCGCCATATATAAGCAGGTTAAGGACATTGCCTGGCAGATGGCGATGTGGGAATATTACCCCTGCGGTCTACAGACAAATGATGAGAGAAGAAAAGGAGTTTAGAGCGTCACAGTTTCCCTTATTAGAGAAGGGAGGGACAAGGCCACAGTATATACCATGGCCACAAATGGATAGAGAGAATCTAAAAAATAAGTTCCCAATGTTGACATCTGGAGCTGGGAAATGGATACCAGAGTTAGAACAAAATGACGTGAGGTAATACGTCGGCTATAGGGGATATAAAGGGTCTTTTGATCGCCATACTTGGTGATAGAGCTGACGATGTTTGGACACGTGCAGGTTACCCTGGTGTGACTACAGTCAATACTGTGCATGACAGAGCGTCATTTAACAATTGCAGAACTGCGCTATGGAAAGCGTTTCAAGTGCTATACCCGGATACTTCTGACATGGGAGCTATAATGATGCATAAGATGAAAGAGAGAGATGATCTGTTGCTTTCATTTCAGACGTTTCAAGATGCATGGGTATTGGAAACTAGCGAATAATGGGGGAAATCGATAACCGTGTTTTACCATCTATATTGTCAAGGGCTGCCAGAACTGGTGCAGAAGCAGCTCAAGAAGTTACAGTTACAGAACTACAACTGACCATTGCACATTATTGCAGGCTACTGCAAGAGAGAAATCACAAGAAGAATGATGCAAGGAAAGGTGAAGAGGCCAAATTAGTGCAGAAAAAATGGTCGAAAATTCCATTGAAGGGGCAAAGTTAACTGGCACAGATGGATCCAATGAGTAGCAGGTCAATAATCAAAGGCAGTTCGATCAACGTAATAATGGGTTCAGCCCAAGAGGAAGAGGCTACCGAGGAGGGGGATGGCAAAATAATCGGGGCGGCTTTCAGAATATGCAAGGTTGAAATCAGAATATGCAAAATGGGCAAATGATCAGACCGCTGCCAACTTGTTGGATGTGTGGGATGACAGGGCATCCAGGGCATATGTTCAGAAGTCAAGTGATGGTGCAAAATGATCAATTTACAAGAGGGCGGATGATGAAGCCACCTGCATTTTTGCAGCAGAGTGGAGATGGATTTTCACAGAATCAAACTGTAAAGCAGCAAGCGCCAAGAGTGCAGCAAAGCTTACAGCCACAGCAGACTGTAACCAATTTCCTGCAAGGGCAGTCTCAACAGTCCCCGATGCAACTTCTACAGACTACAGGCACAGGACAGGTGTTGAATTGAGGACAGGTGTTGAATTCTAGAGCAGGAAATGCCACTGGTGATGGAGGAAATCCATTCACTAACTGTGGGACGAGATTGTACATGGACTAGGACAGCTGACTGGGAGACCTGATGTATTCCATCCTATCAGTGACACCAATCTCTCAAAAGGAACCAAGGGTATATGTCACAATAGGGGATAATGAAAATGTGTTCCTAGTAGACATGGGTGCAACACGCTTGTGTATAAGTGAAGGCAAGTTGTCTTTATCTGGCAACACCATGAATACCCAAGGTTTTACAGATGCCACAAGCCGTGTTCCTTTCACAAAAGAACTTCCAGTTTGTATAGGAGAATGTGACATGAAAATGCCACTATTGTATTCCAGACAAACGCCTGTCAATATATTGGGACGTGATTTGATGACAAAGTTAAATATGACAATCTCGTTCACGGAAGAAGGCATAGTGTGTTGAACTCCAGGAATGCATTATTTAAACATGTGCAAAATGATCAGAGCATACGCAGGACGAATGGCTATGAGAGCTATTCCATTAGAACCTGAGATATTCGCATATGGAGTGCGCATATTAATCTCATGGCTACTAGGCCTTGCAGACCGAACAATGAGAACCCCAGATGAGTTTCTGTTTAGACCAAGAATACCTATGTATGAGGAAAAGGGACGAGTATTTCCCTTAACAATACAAGCAGCCATAGTGCGAGAAGAGATGGCTTTGCTTGATGGCTGTGATGATGAAGGCATACAATGGTGCGCAATAATCGCCATTGGGGAAGGTTACAGATTGGCTGATGTCACTGATGATGATCTGTTTGAAGAACAACTAGGTGAGGTTGAGATGACATTTGAGGTAAACCTCATTTATTGGGTGAAAATGATTAAAAGAGAGGTGCCCCAGAGGATTATGCTGGCACAAAAACGTCCTGAATAGTTTGATGACGACATGGCAAAGGTGCCTGAAGGAGTTGGAGAAGTGAAGATTAAATTGAAACCAGGAGCAATTTTACCAAGATCACAACAATATCCCATGTCTAGTGAGGCAGGATTTTTAAGACAATTTCTGCCATGATGGATCAAGGTATTTTAGTGATGTCAGAGACGTCATGCAATACCACGGTTTATCCGATTAAAAAATCAAAGGGAGGGTCTTAGAGGCTAATACAGGATTTGAGGCCAGTAAAGCAGATAGTAGAGGTCGAGTTCCCTCAGGGTTATGGTGATTCTCCTTCGATTTTCAATAGAGTCCTGCAGATGGACTTGAGCAACATTGCATTAGAAAGTGTTGTTTTGCAATACATGGATGATATTCTAGTTTGCAGCACAACAGAAGAAGATTGCAGACATGATTCCATTAAGTTATTGAATATACTTGCTGAAAAAGGATATAAAGTGGACATAGAAAAGTTACAATATTGTCAACAAGAGGTGTTGTACGTAGGCCAATTGATTTCATATGAGGCAAAGAATGTTACCCCTGAAAGAGCTGAAACTATTTTGATAACAGCTAAGCCACACACGATAAAACAAATGCAGAGTTTTCTAGGATTATGTAATTATGTCAGGGCATGGGTCTTTGACTACAGCTCTTATACCAGGCCCTTATTACAAGCCTTAAATAAAGCACAGGCAACAAAAGAAAAAATTGTGTGGACTAGGGTCATGGAGGAAGAGTTTGATGAACTAAAAAAAGGCTATTTACACGGCACAAGGGATTCCCAATTATGCAGAGGAATTCTACCTGTTTTCACACACAGGCATACTACAGTGGGATTTTAGACCCAGTAATGAGAAGTCATTTCCCATGCGAACAAAGATTGGCTGCCGCTACGTTCGCCATAGAGAAAGCTACAACCATTGTAATGAAGTGCCCAATGACGTTATTCGTTGAGCATGCATTATTTGCCATTTTAGAGAAACCGAATGGTACATTGACATCACAAAGAGCGTCTGCCTATGAAGCGGTCATATCAAATCTAGCAATTAAAATAGTTTGATGCAGAATAGTGAACCCAGCTATGTTTATAGCAGAGCCAGTTGCTGAGAAGAGCCAATACATAATTGCGCTCACTATGAAGAATTCTATGATGAGATCCCCAGAGTAAAATAAAATGCATTGGCAGAAGGAGAAATCGTCTTCATTGACGGTTCTTCTAGGATCGATCAAAATGATGGACAAAGATATACAGGTGCCGCTGTGGTGAAGGACACAGCAAATGGGGAATTTCAAGTACTTATTAGTGCACGTCTACCCTCTCATTATTCAGCACAGGCTGCAGAATTATTGGCGTTCATACACGCGCTTGAGAATCACGCAGACCAGGAAGTAACGGTGTACAGTGGCTCTGCCTATGTGACGTTGACAGTGCACGCAGGCTTAGCACGCTGGAAAAGGAGGGGCTACCTCCGAGCAGACAGCATGCCAGTACAGCACGCTGCCTTATTGGACAGGCTGATTAAGGCACTACAACTCCAAGTGGGCATAGTCGTGAAATGGGCAGCCCACACAAAAGGAACAGATTTTATCTCACGCGGAAATCAAGCAGCAGAAGATGATCTAATGATGGATATGGGAATGCCTGATGTGCATGAGAAAATGATTGTTGTGAGGAGTGAGCCGTAAGGCTACAGTAACATGTAAAACACTCAGTTAATTGAGCTCCAAGGGGAGGCACTGCAGGAAGAAAAGAACCTTTGGAAGCAAAGAGGGTGTTCTTTAAACCCCTCTGAGGCTCTGTGGTGACAGGACAGCACTGGTAAACCAGTAATGCCTATAGCCTTACTGAAAATAACACTGGAACAGTTACACTATCCAGCGCATGTAACAAGAGAGAAACTAGCAGCAACCATTGCCAAAGACTGGTTTGTACCAAACCTAGTAGAGCATGTTGCATTTTTCATGATAAATTCCATAGTCTGTCAGAAATGTACGACTGGGCATATGCTACGTGTGATCAGAGGAGTCATCCCAAGGCCTGATGGTCCTTTTCAGCACTTGCACATCAACTATGTCGAGATGATTCAAGTATGTAACGGGTACAGGTATCTAATTGTTGTGGTGTGTCCATTCTCTAGATGGATAGAAGCAGGTCCATGTGCACACCCACACCCAGACTTTACCTGTGCAGCCAAATTCTAGGAGAGGGAAGTGTTTGCCAGATGGGGGGTTTGTGAAGTGACACAGATAACAGTCCTCATTTTGTCAGATCAGCTTGTTGCTTGGTATGAACCACAAGTTTGCGTCTGCATTTCATCCGCAAGGGAATGGCATATGCGAGAAGATCAATGGCTTGTTAAAGGAAAGGATAGCCAAGTTGAAGCTTAATCTGAAGGAAGGATGGTTGCACTGCCTTCCACTGGCATTGTATGCACTCAGAAACCAGCCTGGTGCTGACCACCATTTTACGCCACATGAAATTGTGACGGGCAGAAGAATGCGGACGCCGTTGATGACTCGAACTAGAGCTAGATGTGATGCTCAGCCAACAGGAGAAGTGCTAGAATTGGAAAACTACCTGAACTGTATGACTTCCAGTTTTTCTGTAATTTCAGGACAGCTGCAGTGACGAGGAGGGTATAGGGCAGTAAGGAACACAGAAGGAGACACTACAACAGACAAGGTTCCGGAGTTATGTGTACCTCAACTGTACCCTGGGGATACCGTTCTAGTTCGGAATCACACAAGGAAAAGGTGGGACAAGCCAGGGTTCCACAGCCCTTTTATTGTGGAAGACTTAACTCCATCTGCAGTCAAGTTACAGGGAAGAAGAGCTTGGATCTTCCTTGGTGACATCAAGCCATATATCAGAGAGACCCCTCTGCCCACACCCCAACCCAGAGAGACTACAGACAACAGGCAAGAACCACAGCATGTACAGACGAGATCCATGACGAGGAAGAAGGACGCATGACCAGTCAAGTGAAAAAGCAAGGAACCTTTGCGATAAGGTTGTGGCCCAGTTATAAGACATTTCCTTTGAGCAAAATAAAGGAAAAGGGACACAAATACAAACACTCTTTGCATCCTAGTTGCAGGGTAAAGGAAGAGAATTGCATGTATTGAGCCACGAGTAGCTTGTTAACTTTGGACTTAGGCACATTGAAGCCTTGATAAGAAAAGATATGCCAAATTTTGATCAAGGATATATAAATTGGAACAGTATCTTGAGTCATTCAATACAGAGTCTTTGTTTGGACTTACTTATGGTGCCACACAATAGTGACCTCACCAGGAACATACTGACCTATTTCGAATTGATATTTATGTCCTACCCATCGCTGGTGGGGGGATTTACAAGCATAACAGAGTTTTTGCAAGATCCTGATAATGAAATGATAATATCACCTTGCTCACAGTGATCGCATAACAATTTCTCTTACTTCCAGAGTACAGCGAGGACAAGACAAATGTCCCTATCATCCTAGAATCATAGACTGGCAACTGCTGTGTTTTATCGTTTAATCGAGGATTTTCCAGACCTTGTTGAGAGACATGCTAATGTTGAGGAGGTCACATTTATCCGTGATTCGGCTAACACTACAAATTTGAGTATGCTTCTACATAGCATAATAATACAGATTGCACTTTCTGATCATCAGAATCACAGAAGAGAGTAAAGACTTTCATTTGAGGGACAGAAATACACTTTTTTCTATGCTGACAGGGAAGCAACATGTGATCTGGAGTAAAGCAGATTTGAGGTATAGACTGGTAACTAGTCTGTATGGAACACATATTCGCCGAGGTCATTGTTGATTGTTGGAACATTACATTGCAAACCAAACTCTTTCTAGAGACAAGAGACAGTCCATTATCCAGACTAAGAGGACGACTGGTCCAGACCTATTGATCAGTGAAGCAGAGACAGTAGAACCCAGAAGGAGGTGATGATAATTAAAATATATTAAAGAACTAGTTTTTTCTTCCTTGGATGATCGAGATGGGCAACAGTCAAAGCAGTAGCATTGTCCTGCCTCAGGTGGCGAGACATTCATATTGCCCAAGAAACAAATGCTGTAAAATGACATATAGATGCATTATCTATGCATGCATTATATTCATAATCATATTACTGTCATTAACAATCAGGACTGCATTTTTTATAGGTGCGCAAAGTGTTGTTCCCGTGCACCCACATGAGGATGTACGCCTGATACCCAAAAGAGCGCCCAGACCTTATAAAATCATTCCTGTTCCAAGAAAGAATGATAGAGTAACTGAGCTTGAAATGGATGTGGTAAGCAATGACACACACACAACACTTGTTTTAGCAAATGAGTTGAAACGCCATAAACGGAGTCGGCAAAGTAAACCAGACAAGGAATTGATGAAAGTTATACAGATAATGAGTACAAACACACCCGGTCTAGTGTCAATGATTTCAGAATCATATTACAGAGAATGGGGGAAGTTTGGACAAACAACAATGAGAAGTTTTACACCAAGAGAAGTTGAGAGACAAATGGCAAAAGCTGAACTTTTAAAGAGACAAAAGGCTTTAAAGAATAAGCAAATAGAGACAACACCTGCAAGCACACCTGATCATGTGAGACATGATATCAGGGCAGTGCCTGGAGGGAAGACACAAACAGAAATTATAAGAGACATTTTCATGCCGAGTTGGTATATTGAAAGGATGAAGGGTATTGCACTTTCTCCTACTCGACAAGTACAAATGGAAACGCCCGGATCATTGATGTAAATGCCTGAGAATCCTCCAGCAAGAAGCAGCTATACAGAAGTACTGCGTGACATGCTTGCGAAAGCTCACATCAAAAGAATAAGAGCCAGAAGAAGCACACAAGAAGACAAAAACAAATTGAATGATTACCTGGATAGCAGAGCACATTTGGGAAACAACATATGGTACCAACACATGAAGGAAGTTGGAAGACGAACTTCGGATGAGGAATGCTTTGTATGTGCACTTCTACCTTACAGCATGGGAAAGTCAAAAATCTTTGTAGCTATCGAGATAGATGTGCAGACAGCACACTGTCTTCTCAAATATAGCAATGTGCAAGACCACAGGTCAGTTCATGGGAAGTGATGCTTCTCTCAAATGGGCAACTGAAAAAACAGATCCAGATGAAGATGATTATGTTCAAGACATAAAGACAAGAAACAATGCCAAAACGAAGAATATTGTGATCAGATATGAAACACCTCGAGTAAAAGGAGCAGAGATCAGAAGAGAAGTGAACAAGAAATTGGAGACTGCAGGAAATACTTAGAAGAAGCTTGCAGATGGAAAAACAGAGGTCAAATGCAAATCTGGGGAACAGTGCTTTCACCAGACAGATGGGAGAAGGGAGTAGTGATCTGCAGAGCATGGGTAGTGATTGGTTGTTACCAGGCTGCCATTGACATAGTGCAAAATGGATCAAATCCATTATGGCCAAAACTTGCTAAGCTACTGACATGGGTCGAGGACAGGGGAGGGCCCTTGCAAATAATACCATTGGAGAGCCCTAAATTCAGTTTCAGAAATAATGGCACAAGAACTATGGGAGAGACTCACAATTGTGGTTGAGTCTTTGACGTTCCAGGAATGGTGTATGGTACTGCAGTGATCATGGATCACTATTGGGCATGTGCATCCCAGGCATACATGAGATTGCCGAGAAATTGGGGAGATATATGTACATTGGTGAATGTCCATGTTCCAGCGTTGGTGATTCCAAAAAGTGATGTGAACATTGACAGTTTCCCGAAAGCAGAGGCTCAGCTGAGGAAAAAGAGATCTGTGGAACGAAGAGGGAAAATTATTTCTCTGCAAAATCCATAGAAGCCCTCCATGCTATACCATACGAACACAGGTTGTTCAGTATTAAATGGTTGCAGATAACCAGATGGGAGTTACTGCAGACCATCAACACGACCATAAAAGGATTGAATGCTGTTAGGCAGAATTATATGCAGTACCCTTCGGGAACACCACACAAAATTAAGACTACAAGTGACAGTACAAATTCACCTTTGGTACAAGCCTGTACTACACAGTAAAAGTGGTAGCGATGGCTGAGCAGCCAGACTTATCTCAAGAGCAAGTGAGCAGTATCAATAGTTAATAGGACAGCAATTACTATGATTCAAACAAACACTGACTCAAGGTTTCTGACTAAAAGAATATACATTTATTTACACATCAGTTGTATAACATTTCACTAAAGTAAAGCAGTTTAAAAATCACACTCTTAATACACAACACTCCCAATAGGTTCCAGACAAGTTAAGCTCACAAATGAAGTGGGAGCAAAATGGCACTCCAGAAATGTAAAAGGGAGGGAAAGACAAGGTTAGACAGAAATTGACCAGCACCAACAGATAAGTAAGCAGGGCAATCTAGAAAGAGGAACTACAGTGATGGAATCAAATTAAAAAACGTCTTAAGACCAAAGTCAATAGGACAAAAGTCTTTTGCTCAAGATCACACAGCTCAGGGCAGTTCGCGGTTAAGTCTTTGCCAAGAGTTCCGGATGAAGTTGGTCAGCAGAAATGTTAATTTAAAGAGTAGAGAAGGACAAGCCCTCGGATTGGAGAAAGATTTCACACACTTTCACTGCAGCTGAACGAAAATAACAACTGGATTTGCACAGTACCTTTAAATGGAGAAGAAGCTGTAGCTGAGGCGGACGTTCCTGGCAGTTATTGCAGGCTAACGGTTCCTGAAGTGACTGTGAGACTGACATGAAGTAGGAAGTCTGGAGGGTCCTGCACTGTCCAGGGAAGAAACCAGCAGCAGAGCAAAGGCAACGAATAAAAGGTGCGCTCCTTAAAACCCAAGCAGGGTCCGACCTTCCTGGCTATCCGGCCCACTGTAGCTATGTACAGCGAATTCAACCAGAGGAGGGAGTCCTGGCTTGCAGTTTGGGCGAAATGGTTGGTCCCACCAGCTCAGGGGAAGAAGATTCCTGGAGGATCTTCTGTGTCGTTGGAGTTCGAGGATAGTTGTGTTAGGGGTCCTCTTCCATCAGCTCCTCGTCGGTTCTTTCGTTCCAGTGGCGACTCTGCTTTTCCAGACCCAGAGACCTGCTTTTTATGCAGTTTTCCCTCTTTCACACAGCCTAGCTGTCAATCACACAGCAGGGTGGCTGTCCCACCGGGACAGTCACCACAGCCAATCATTTCAGAGTGCGACCTGGGTCTCAAAGGAGACCCTGTGCATTGAGTCCTAAACCCTTCCCGTACATACTGTCCCCCCAGACATACAGGCACATAAGGAGGGTTTCTGTGGAGAAGCCCGTGAAAAGACGGTGAACAAAGAAACCAAACCTGGTTTGGCGCACAGAGTAAAACACGAGAAAGACTTTTACAAAAAGAAATGGCGAATAAACCCAGCCGGAACTGTAAGAAAACATATATGGTCTAGCGGGTTTAAGTTCGAGGCTACCAAGATAGCCTAAAACAGTACCAAGGTTATTTAAGATAACCGTGGTAGGAAAAATAGGGTAGTTACCACTGCCACCAGCCAAGTCTTGATGAAAAGGGAGCGAAACAATGCTCCAAGAGAATCATACAAAAAGGAATGTGTTAACCCTGTCCAGTACTCCATGTAAGATGTTTTGTACTGGGTCTGTGGTTTTACAGAGGCTAATAAAGTCAATGGCAACTTTATATGTTCTGGGAGACAGTAGTCAATCCCAGAAAATGGAGTCTGAGTTGGGAAGTATAAAAGACAACCCTCTGCCACTGCACTGAAGGTGCTGTGTAACACACAGTAAAAAGATGATGCCGGTGGTGTAGGTGAGGCACCGCAGTCTATGAACACAACAATGTTAAACACACACAGCAAAACACATGTAAGAGGGGGAAAAAGGGCTCACACTCTTACCAGGTGATAAAATAAATCCTGGAAATCCAGCAAAGCTGCTGAGGGACTCAGTAGGTAAGGGAAATTAGCCATTCTGGAGAATTCTCCCTAAAAAATGCAATCAGAGAACAGTTGAGAGCAATCAGACTGATGACACTCCAGAACAGATATGCCTTAGACATGATCACAGCTATGGATGGAGGTGTTTGTGCAAAAATCGGAGAACCATGTTGCACATTTATACCTTCATACGACAACGAGAATGGAACCTTAACAGAGGCCATAGATATGCTGAAAAAACTAGAGAATCAGATGATAGATGAAGTTGACGAAGTTGATGATGACAGTTGGTTTGGAGCACTGTTTTCATGGATTCCACAATGGATGGCAAATGCATTCAAGTTAATGATAATAATATTGATAATGATGTGTTATTTATATAGCGCCTTAATCCAAAGCGCTTTACAGAGCACATATTTACATACAATATCACCCAACCGAAGTTGGTACTCATTTATCGAACTCAGAAGGATGAATGATATTACTTGGATTCTGTGTGATCAAATTAATAATCTCCCAATGCCAGAAGACTGCAAAGAAAGCCATAGGTATGAAGATCGTGATTGATGTTGAGTCAGGATGGAAGCCCAAAGACCTGACTGATGAAGAAATAAGAGAAGGACAGCATTTATTCAACAGAATAAACCAAGTTCCTGTATCCAAGAGATCATAGAGAATATGTGGGAAGGTGGATCTGTTGCAGTCCAAGTGGAGAATGCCATCTGATGACATGGAACAAGGATGATCACGTAAGAACAGCATGATGCTTGAAAGGAGTAATAAAGATATGGACCCCAAGGAAGCACCTCTTTAGACCAAAATGTCTGGATCCAGAGGATGAAAAAAAATGAAGGATGAAGAAAAACTTGAGTTGCCCACTTGAGTTGCCCAACTCCCATTGCCTATTGAGTTCACACCAAAGTATGTGACGTATGAAGAAAAGTTGAATCAGCAAAGAGCAGCATATGGGCTCTGCCCAGTACCTATCAGTATGACAGCACCTATTAACATACCGACACCTAAGAAAAACTGGACAGTAAGGTATCCATTAAAAAAGCCATACCTACATTCTAAACAATATGACGGTTGTTTGAATAAAATACTCGAAGACGCAAAGGAGATAATGAAGGAAGATGAATGGTGACGTCATAAGAAATCGGACTGATGTACATTTAGAAGGTATAATGACCTGAGAATAGTGACAGGAGATGAAATGTAGAGAAGATACCATGGATAAGTGACATCTTGAGCCCAAGTTGAAGAAGTTGATCTTAAGGTGAAGAAACTTATGCCACATACATGATGAAGATATTTAGTTAGTTTAAACATGTACCAATGCAAGTAACTGCAAGAGGCAAAGAAATTGTGAAGCTTGCTTATGCTGAATGCCAATGTTTACAAGCATATACCTCAAGAAGCACTTTATGTATGAATGTAAGTCCACTACGCATATGAGCAGAATTGAACAAAGGTTCAAAATTGAGAATCAAGACAGAGCAAAGCTCAGCTAAGGATGACCATGCCAAGAAGTTGATGTCTTATCTGGCTGGAATAAGCCAACATTGGATACAATTAAGGAGAGAAGAGAACACAGAATCCTGTTCAGAAAGGTCAAGATAAGCCTCAGAGAACTGGTAGAATTAAATCAAATATACGAAAAGACACAGAGAAAGGCCGATTTCACATGTCCAGTCACGAGACAAAGGCAGGCTGGAAGGGTAAAACGTTCACACCTACACATGGATCCCTGCCATGCCTATACTCCTTAAAAGTTCTCAGAGCACAGAGCAGACTAAAGGCCAAACTATAAAGAAGTAATTGACACAACGACTACTGAGGTGATGATTGATTGTAGCATAATTGGTGGGAAGCTGGGGTGCAGACAGGTTTCTATGCACCTGGATGTTCTTTCTGCGTGCTGCTAGACATAGGTGGAAAAGTATGAGTGTGGTTGATGCCAACCCAATCATAATAGACCATGTAATCTAGGGTCCTGTAATGAGTAGAGCCAATGGGACGTCGTACTTTTAGTGACGTTCATAGTGGGTATTTGGAAGGGAGAGCTTAGTTGTCCCACCTGACATTGATTATCCAATCCCCTCTCCCCGTTACCATACACAGATATTTTACCTATGTTAAGTTTCCTTCCTATAAGGAATCACATTGCATGTTAGGTTTTTAAAGTTGCCACGTAGAATGACGTTAGTACGTGTGCAGGTTGTACGTCAGCAATGACGCATTTTTGCTATAATATTGTGTTTTTTCTAAAGGTTAAGATAGCGAGAAGATCGAGCGATTGCTGATGTTCGTTGTACTCCCCGTTTTGTGAACTTGTCATTAAACAGACTCACTTTGCCAAACTATTGAGTTGCCTTAATTATTGATGCATGAGTATCGATCTGCATCCCCATCTATCTCGATGGTACTGCTACTCATCTTAAAGGGCTGTTTGGAGATCATCCAGTTCACTGCTATTCAAAACTAACAATCTTTTCCCAGTGTGTTGTGAGCTGGTAAAGTCATAAAGATTTGCCAAAAGAATTAAACCCCAATCCCTGCTACCACGTGTATGCTTAGGGTGTAAAAACAAAATTTTCCCTGTGTGCCATTGTGCTCTAAAGAATATATTTCCATTTTGCATTTTCTTTCTCACATTGCATCTGTCCCCTCAACCCAAAAACGATTTTACCATTATATGCTGAACAATATACCCCAAAGCCCTGTGGGTGCTTTTGGTGTTAAAAAAACGAATTCCCCATTTCTTGGTATGCTTTTCAATTGCAAATGTGCTAGGTAATTTAAAAACCGATTTTCCCATTATGTTCTGACCATAATCCTCAAGCCAAGCGTGTCCTTTTAGGTGTAAGAAAAACAAATGCCCTTCCTTTCTATTCTTTTCTACAGCAGTTGTGATAAATAATTTAAAAACTGGTTCTACCAGTGGGCATTGCAAATAATATTGTTTCTGTGAGCACTACACAAAAAACGATTTTCCTCTCCTTGCATTCCTACTCCCTGTCACTGCCTTCCATTTAAAAGAGTCAAGCCTGGTGGTTGCTGCGGGGGTTGCTGGGGGGTGAGGGGTGCTGGGAGAAAAACATAACTTTTGGTTTCTGGTGTGCTTTGAATTTTTCTTTGCTTGTATTGGGTGAGTGGGGGTGATGTAAAAGGTGCATAGTCTGGTGTTATCTTTGTGTTGGAACTTGACTAAAAAGGATATTTTGTCTTTGTGTTGCCACAACTTTGGTGGCTGGTGTAATTTGTTTGGTTCTAATTTGACTTTAATACATATATTAATAAATATCTTATCAATACACACCGGCCTGGTTCCTAGTCTATTATGACACTGGGTGTTTTTTGAGGTTGTGTGCGAGACGGGTTGGAGGCCTTATAAAAAAAGAACCTAATAGAAAATCCAAAGCGCTTTCTTTTGTGACACATTCATTGTGGGGGAAGGAGCTCCCTAACTTGGGTGTTACTGTACAATAAACCGCAACAAAATGTGTGAGACAAGTAATATTCTCTCCCCTACTCAAGCAGGATTTAGAAAGGTTATATCAACAATCAATCCCTCTTTTAAACAGGTAATGCTGACATTTAAATATGTTGACCTCAGGAGAGTTCCCCGTTTATGTTGCATATATCAATTTACAGACAGCGTTTGATTCTGTCCCTAGACTTCAGCTTCGGGCACTATTGGTAGCCTTGTCCGTTCCGCACTGCCTAATTCAGGCAATACGACAACTCTATACTTTGGTGTAGTCCACTCGTGCCCTGATGGAGCATGTACCAACTCATTCTCTATAATTATAGGGATTAGGCAAGATGTGCGATGGCCCCGGTGTGATTTTCGTTATTTATCAACAAACTTGCTGTTCTTCTAACTAATATGGAGGACGATGCCCCTATGTTAGGAGAGAAAAAAATGTGTGATTCCCCTCTTTGCAGACAAAGCAGTACTGGTCTCCAAACCCCTAAAGGTTCCCCAATCGCATGTGAACGCTTTCTCCAATAGTTGCAAGTTAAAGGAGTTAACGATTCATATTTTAAAAGTTATGCCATTTCTTCCTAAAAAAAATGACTGTGTTTTAAACACACTTTCTTTATATGTGGGACAGCATTAGAGCAGGTGGTGGGCTTCGACTTTTTGGGGGTACGAACACAAAATAGACTGAATGGTAGAGCCAAATTCTGAAAAGGAACCACATTGGCCAGGAGGGGCATGGCAGTGATACCATTTTCTAATTATTATGGAAATAGGATCATTTCACATGCAAGGGAAATGTATAAAATACAGTCCATCCTTGCTGCCACATTTAGTGCGGAACTGGCGAAGCATACTGGCATTATCAGCCTAGAGAAGGAAGAAATCAGGATCTTGCAAAGGCTTCTATGCTTCCACGCAGTGCCCGAAATGTTCCCACCAGTATGGCACGGGGATAGTATTTTGTAAAATAAAAGCCACTGCTCTATTGGCTTAATATCTAGAATGTTTTATGTATTATGAAGGTCTGCGAGATGTTCTAAACCAACTAGAGGTACTGGAATTACCTTGGTTCTCCTACATTCGAAGATATGGCAATGAATTTACCATTGCTCTGGGTTAATCCAAGCGAATTTGGCCCTTGCTACAAAAATGCGCTGAGACAGGCTTTTGACCAAGGGTTCAGGCAAGAGGTGTGCAAGTCAAGCTCTGATAAGAAATAGGCAGTCCAATACCTTGAAGCTAAATTTGTTTTCGGCCCTTAGATTTTTTTGGGATATACCGTGTTCAAAGCTTGCAAAATCATTATTGGGCAAACTACAAATATTTTATCCTTATTGCGTTTTAAAGCACAGTTGCGTGAAGGCTCCTCGGGTAACTATATTTTGTAAAACCTGGGACGACCATGGTAAACACTTTATCTGCATTTGCCTGCTGTATAACTGCCCCAGAAAATTCCTTCTCTGTTTGGCACCACAATGTAGGGCTCAGGGCAGATGAATTATAGCTCATTAAAATGAATTTACATTAATACGATCTAGTTCCTATAGTTACCTATTTGACAATACGCCTGAAAATCCTTCACGGGAACTGTGTGGAAGCAATTTAATTCTGGTTTATATGTGTACCATACGGTTATCTTGTATCTCATAATGGTTTTAACTATGTATTGTCTATTGTTATTGTGTAATGAATTCATTCATATTTTCATAGAAGTATATGTAAAGCTATGTGTGAATAGCTTTAGTGGCATGGCAGAAATAAAGTTTTATTAGTGTTATGATTAACTAGGACATCAACTGCATGCATTGTTAAGACGAGCATTACAATTCACTGAGGGCAGTGCCAGGCTAGTCTGCCAATATCTTTCAAAGGGGCAACACCGGCATTACATTGCTGGTATATGAATCACAATGTTATGGTGACATTATTGAGGCTAGCATCACATTTTTCGGAGAGAAATTCCGAAACGAACTTTCCAGTCTATTAAATTGAGGTAAATTGGTCTGTCATTTCCAAGGATGACATCAGAAATTGCTTGGGCAGATGCAGAAGCAAGCTTGACAGGATGCTTAATTGTGGCAACTGCGGCATCGCATTGTTGAAACTTGCATGACTATTTCCTGTAGGCAAAATAGCAATCACTTGACAACGTGCTTAACTGGGACATGGCATATGTGTGTTTAGGAGCACCATTTTCTGATGTCAATGTAGGAATTAGATGGATAATTACGAATGATTGGGATATCCACCTTTTCAAGACAGCGAAAGCAGGGTAACCTCAAATGAGAATGGCATTAAAACAAAAGAAGCAACCGTCCCATTAAAACAAAGGTGAGTGATGGATACACTACCCTCTTTTTAATAGGGAACCAATTAAGGACTTGCAGAGTAGAGCTAAAGTACCGATTTATTAGAACAATAGAAACCAATCAAGCAGATTTGTTCGGCATCTTTAGAAGTTGATGAAGATGCTGAAAAGACTAAGCTAAATGAGGCTACACGAGTTAAAACCTGACTGAACTAAAGCATCAGAGCTGAGACATGAGCAAAGTGGGAAAGTGGGAAAGAAAAGATATGATCTGATGAAGAATGCAGAGTGGAAAGAAACGCACAAAGGCAATCTGTCAGGCCCAAGAGAGGGTCTGATTAAGTTTAAAGCAGGATTGTTTCGCTCTTGTTTATGGGATGGATAGCGGGCCTATGGAATGGCATATGGAATGGCCACACCTAGCTCAGGTGATCGGTAATCCAAATACGTTTCAGTCTTGTTTGAGTTCCGGTTTGAAGAATTGGACCTCAATTGAGTGATTTTGGATTTATTTTAATAAGGAATGAAGCAAGATGACCAGACAGTTCAACTGAGACAGGAACAGTGCACTCCAGACCCTTTTGTAAGAACAGAAACAAATTCACCCTAGTTGTCACGAGCATGCAAGAAGAAAAATAATTCTCTCTTGGTGAGCCAATAGATGTTTTGCTATTACTCAGTCGAATTCCATAGCAATGGTTCATTATAACAAAAAAAAAGAAAATAGAAAGAATGCCTGCATTGCTCTTCTGCTTCAGTGAGAGTGTTCTACTTTAGTGGACCAGAGAAAACCATGTTGAACGATGTGGCATATTGGAGCTTCTCATTGATTTATGTTGAGCCTCAAAGATCCACTGAATACAACTGCCGGTGTTGGATCTGAATTAGAGAAACTAGCGGCAACATCTGAAACGTCAAAGCCAACTGCTTAGGAAAAGGTTTTACATAAATTGGCCAAGAAGTTAACATGCTGGTTGGGTGACAAAGAAGGAAGAGAATCAAAAAAGGATGGAATAATGGCCAGACCAACCAGTCAATATGCATCATGTATTGTCATTAGCGAAGATCAGTCAAAGATCAAGTTGAGGGTATCTACTGCCTTACGAATGCTTCTGAGATCATCTGGGAAAGGCCTCAGACATCCGAAGTGTCTGGCAAAGATGAGGTAGCCAGAAGGGCGAAACTCTTAACCCAAAGGTCGAGAGGTTGGTAAGACAACTGCTAAAAGTAAACTCGCAGTAGATGGCAAAACCAACTTCGAAGTCACCGTTTCATAGAATATGACGGGAGAAAAAAATAAATGTTCAAACTGGAGAGTTTTGTAACAGAAATCGAGATGGAAACTATTTAACTGGGGCACTTTAAAACTGGATTAGCAATGTAGGAATTGACATGGCAATGTATAACTGTGAAGGTTTGGCATGATACTAGGATTCATTTGTATAACACACCTGTCATTTAACCCATTGAGCATCTTACTATTAGTAGCTACTATTAGTAGCATCGTGTGATGTGTTTTTGACCTGCTGAACATAGAGGTAGCACCTTGGATAATATGAGCAATTCTGATTGCATCTAATTAACTAGAACAGTCACCTTGATGCAGTGGTCCAAGTGTGCGAAAGAAAGTAGTAGTACTATGTTCCCTGCTGGCCGGCCCCGGCTCCCCACAAACCTCATCGCCATGCCCCCTCCAACGCGCAATACAGACCCCCAAAAAAACATACCTGCTGTTTAAGGGAACGTTCAGCAGCACAGTTTCAACTTCTTTCTAAACTTTTATTTTAAAACAAAACCATTTTGGAGGTTTAAAAAACAAAAACTATAGGAATGGCAAAACTTAACTTAAAAAAGTAGAAGAGCAGCGCTCCCAAACATACCCGCCCACTTCGACCACTGCCTTGATGTGTGTTAAATCTCTTGGAACCCTAGTTGCACGTAGTGTAATTCTACATTCATACATTATATGACAGCTATTACAGATTCCCAGATTGTTAGCGCACTACTGCAACAAGTATCGCGTAACTGATTAGGCACATATGTGTTTGTGTCCATAGTATAATAAGTGTCTCTATTGGGCGCACGATTTTCTGATGGGCACCTACTTGATTTGTTGTTGCGACATACTCCTGTATAAGAGAGGGAGGATAGCTAGGGGCAATGCATTTATCTTGGAAGCAAGATAATGCAGAGCAACACAGGTTTGAATCCCCGTCCCTGCGTAGAGAGTGGTTTCCGGTTTTAAACGCGTAATACAAGATACATGAACAATAATACTGTTAATAATAATGTTTGATGATTTATATAGCACTTCATACTGGATTCTTTCAGTTTCTAAACGCTGTAATAGTTGGTGTCACCATTCCTGTGCTACGTATTTCGCACTAGTGAAAAACTCACAGCCAAAGAATTAGAATACTGAATGTGTTTCGCAACAGAACTCTCTGTAGATCAGTTGGCTTTTTATGCAATTGCTCCTAAAAAATTGTTTTTATAAATGCAGCATTTCTACAAAAGCTTTGAGGAGTGTGGGGAGACGGGGGTCCTGATTTACCTGGTTTGCTTGCTCACCCCATTGTGAGGAAAAGATTTAAGGACCCTCTCTCTGCAATTGACGCGCCATAGGATACAAGTCTTCCTTCAGTACAAACTGTGATGACACATATGTTCGTCAGCCAAAAAGGCCAGACGCAGTTGCCTCTCTTTTCATTGTATAATACCCAATGATAAAGGCTCGTGCCTTTTTTATTACGAGACTATTAAATATAATGTTGATTATTTATTATGACTAGTCACTTGGGAATCCCATTAACATAAATGTGATCAGCTTGGAGCCATCTGGCCTCATTTTGAATTAATTTGCTACTGCGTTATGGCGCTCATCCTGAGGAATTTAAAACGTCCAGTCATGTTTGGATGACATCCCTGTAAAAAGAGGAATTAGCCCCAGATGACTCCCTTTCTCAGGTAAAGCTATTCACTTATCGTTGGGCATTTCGCCATCTCCAATATGTTGGGCCAATACTATATCTCGTATTTCCAGATTCCAAACTTATATCTGGGAATATGAACTCCATGGACCCTATTACAGTGTTCTTTTCCAAACATAAATTGTTGCCCTCGTATTCACACCATGAAAAATTGCATTTGCACCAGTGCAAAGTGTATGCAATATATCACCAAATCTAGTTCTGTTGTGAAAAGTAAATGCACTATAGCCATTATAATGGCTTTCATGCAAAACCTCCAGTGAATGGCAAAAGTGGTGCGTGGTGTTATATCGATAAAGGCTATTGGTGTGAGTATTTATATCATCCATATGTGAGCGGTCATGTAAAAGCAGGGTCTACATCATACGTTTGCTCCGTCGAGCTGTAGGAAGCTTCAACATACCATGCAAGCTAGCGTGACTCAATTCAGACTTCATGTTCTGAGAGCAAAGTGGATCACCTGCTCAATCCTAGATCACCTCCTGGTGTGTTTCCTTGAGAATCACCGTCATTGTTCCATCTGTGCGCTGCCTTGTGGCATGCAAGAGCTGCATACAGTCTGCGCCGACCCTCCTTCTGAAAGAAAACACACTATTGCGCCGTCTGCTCCTATTCATGTGAAATGCATGTGTGGTTCCACTCACCAAGAGCCAGGAGTCCTTCTGTCCACTATCCACTGGATGTGCCTGCCACCAGCTGGTATTAAAAACCGATGGCTCATGGTTAGACCGCTGCGTCTTTACTCTGGATTTTAAGATAACACATCGTGAGCTTCACATTCTTATTGTATGTGTCACACCTATGTTATGTAGAAGTACATATATTGTTTAGATAGTGGTCACTTAACCACCCACTCCCACGCCTCCTTCCTGCTATGCTTTACCTATCCTGTTCTAAAAAAAAAAAAACTTCTTTTTCAGCCCCGATCCCATTCAACTTTGTACAGCAATACAACATCCTACAGGTAGGCTCGGCGCTGTATAAAGGCTCCAATAAATAAAGGTTACTGTTTAGTGGGCCAGTTTTATTGGGATTGGTTTGCTCCCTAAAGAATCCCTAATTTGCACCAGACTGCACTTTCCAAGTCTGTGGCACACCTATATTGTTACCTGTGATGGATGTTCAGTTCAAGAATAAATAATGAAATATAATGTAGGTTGGCTGTGGACACATGTACATTGGCTTACTGTGGTTGGGAGACATCCTGAAGCTAGAATATATAACCTTGTTTTCTTCTCACCTGCTGTCTTTTATTCTGGGAAGTGGTTCTCCAGCCTCTAACCTCTGATATTTCTATCAGTTGCTCTTCAGTCCACCTTCCTGTGTCTTCTGGCTGTGGCCCCTGGCACCTCAGATTCTGCTTTTTTCAATATTCTGCTGTCCCCCCAGCCTGCTGCTTCTTTCTGGCTATCGACTCTCTGGGTTGTTGACGCTCCAACCCCTGTCAGTGTGCATTTCAGAAGGGGTCAGTCTTCTTTCTCCGCCTCTCCAGGTTGATGGCTAGAGCAGGTAAGGCCTGTCGCTGACAGATTGAGATACCAGAAACTAAACAGCAGGGTGTATCTGCTTCAAGGACTCTTGACTGCTGAATGAGCCCTTACTTCTAATGTAGTTAAGGCAGAGATCCGACCCCTACAGCAGGATTCTTTTTCAAATGAACATACACTCACACCTCTAGGCATAGGGGTTTTTAATGGGCTTCCAAAGAAACTACAAAAGTTAGATGCCTGCACTATTCAATCCCCGTTCAGCCCTATGTCTTTGCCACCAGCTGTACTTAAGTGGGCTATGTGATTTTGATTATGACAGAAGTCCCCTGTCCTGGGCTACTCTGTTAGGCGCTGCAAAGAGTTCCCTCCTATATGGTAATGATGGGTTGATTAGTGAAAGATGTGTTTGGAAGACTTGTGTTGTAGTACACTTCTCAAGATGAACTACTGGCTGCTCTCAGAGCACCCAAGACATTAGCCTCGGAAACTGGCTCACCAGAAGAGGCTCAATGTATGCTATTTTGCAGAGGTTTGACTGAGGAACTGCACGATAAATCAGCCCGGTTTTCAAGACCAGCATCCTTTTTAGCACTAGTAACAATGAACATTCAGGTGGATTATAGAATCCAGGAGCTCTACCTAGAGGAGTAAGTCCCAGCCACCCACCACACTGACACCTTCTGTCGAATACCAGAATTCAGAACAATCCGGGGAAACACCAGACCCCGTGCAGATTGGATCACATTGTGGAACACAGTCAGGCAGTGAGCGCAGAAGTAATTGTCAACACAAACTATGAATGTTTTGGGCTTCTAAGGAACCGTGTAAGGGAATTCCCTTTGGCTCCACCTGGCTGTTCAGGAAAGGATAGCCCCCACTCTTAAAAGGGCCTGAGGTGTGGTAAGAGCATGAATGTCCTGGTATGTCCTCTGTAGCACTAGTGGGAGGTAATGACGCCAGCCATTTGGTCTGCTTATCATGCTGACACCTCATACAGGTGTCAAGTGGACGCTACCAGGACTGATAGCGTCTGGAGCCACAGGCATCTTTGTGGATTTGAATAGGCAAGAAAGCTTCAAGTCCCCAAACTACAGAAATCAAGCAATTTACGCATAGAGGGAGTTGATGGCATATCACACTTATGTGGACTAGTGACTGAGAACACCGTTGTGATGCCATGACAGTGGCTTTTCACACTGACGTCCTCTCTTTCAATTAGATTAACATGGCTAATTTTCCTACCACTATGAGCATTCCATGGTTGCGTCGCCATAAACCTTTTATTAATTGGGTGCCCAACACAGTGTTTCTTGTTTCCGAGACATGTGATGTGTTAGGATGTGCTCTTTGGGTCCGCAATTAGTAGAATTCAGATTCTTCACTGCTATCTCCCAATGCCCTACTGTACTGGCTGTTTGTACTGTCACACACACATATCTGGATTTTAAAGAAGTGTTCTGTGACAGCATCATCGTCAGGAATGTTGTTCCAAAGATTACTGCCTAATTCATCTGTGCATTTTGGGAGAATGTACACACTTTCTGAAGTCAAAAAGAAGGCCTTGAAGAAGTACGTCACTGATAATCTCCTCAACTGGCGGCTTATGGAGTCTATGCCTCCCAAAGGTGTTTTGCTATGTTTTGTTCCAAACAATTATTCCTCATAATTAAATGCTTCCTGGATTTTGGGGGACTTAGTAAGATCACTGTGAAGGATATATATCCCTAGCCACTGATTTTGAGGATACTCAGACCGTCTAAGGAGCATCTATGTCCAGGAAGTTGGACCAAAGAGGGGCTTATGATTTAAGATGAAACAAAATAGGGGATGAATGGAATACCACTATTATAAAACTTATGGGCACTATCAGTGCAAAGTCATGCCCTTTGGACTTGCTATAGCCCCTACAGTTCTCCAGTGGTATATGAACCATATTTTCATAGATTTGATAGGATATACGGTGTTAGTCTACCTAATTACCATATATATGCCAAAGACTCAGAAAGCCATATTGAGGACATGAACGTGAAGATGAATATTAAAAGACAAGAGGATAACCACTTCTGATGAAACACAAAACGTTTCATGTCCCTACTGTTTTTTTTATTTGGGCTGTCAATTGTCCAAAGATGGTATCTTGATGGATCCCCACAAGGTTAAGGTGGTGTAGCAATGCCCCCTCCCCAATAATAATAATTAACAGCGATTCCTTGGCCTGAAGAACATCAATATGAAGTTTACTCCTTACATTTTGGAAAAGGTGCTCCCTCTCACCACCGTACTCAAGATGAAATTGCCTTTTCAGTGGACCACACAAGCAGGGGATGCATTCATGGGACACAAGCATTTCTTTACTTCAGTGCTTGGTCTCTGTCAACTGGATCCTTTCAAAATAGAAGCTGATGCAACTGACACTACATTGGCAGTCATGCTAAAGCAAGTGCAAGAGAACCAACAGGAAAACCCAATTGCTTACCTTTCACGCAAGCAGAAAGATTAGGAAAGACATTCCACAATTAAAATAGAGCTTTTAGCCATCAAACAACGATTCAAAGGATGGAATCGGTTGCTGTTGGATGGCCAGTATCCTGTTGTAATTCACTCAGCTCATTGTAACCTGCGAGTCAACAATTAGAATGTCAAAATAACAGGCAGGCCTGATGTGCTTATTCTTTCACCCAATATGATTTCTTTATCACATACATTTGTGGACCCTCTAATCCTGACTTAGATGACTTGTACCAAGTACTTACCTTCAGTTTTGAAGAAAAGAAATACCTGACATGAGTACTGGAAGGAAAGGGCTGTCCATGTCGCCAATATGTTTCTTGAGGAAATTAAGCCCACAGACCTATGACACTTTTCTTTGACTGAGCAGTTGTAGATTCATGAAGACTTGTAGTAACATGGGACGAGGGTACATATTCCTTCAGCAAGTCTTATATTGGTGTCACAAAAGTCCTTCAACAGAACACAATGGCACACAAGTCATATTGGATCTGGTTCAGCGTTATTTACTGTGGGCTTCCCAGGGATCCAATGTTCTGGATTAGATTGTTTCCTCTGCTATATGCACGCCGCACAAGGTAGCTCTTTGTCTTCCTGTGTGGAAGCTTGGCTAGCCTAATATGTATTCTACACCTTGGTGTGATTTGTCAATAGATGCAAGTGTTGAATTGCCACCAGCGCCACACTGTGATTATGGTGACTATAGAGAGGTTTACTAAGACCTATTTCTCTGCCACACATCAATACCCACCACATGCCCATGGCAGGGTCATTCCTCAAAAACAAATTTTGATTGCAAGGTGTTCCTAATAGCATTATCTCAGAATAAGGATCTAAATACATCTCCCATGTTTGGAATACCCAGTGCAAGGCATTACAGATTCAAATATTGCTGTCCCCCGGATATCATCCAGAAAACATTGGTTCAACAGAAAGACTAAATCAAACCCTCAAACAATACCTCTATAGCTTTGCCTCAGCTAGCTAGGACATTTGGTTTGCGTTGCTTCTGCTGGCAGAATTTGTGTATATAATAATTAATGCCTCGACCCACAACAGTCCTTTAAAAAATATATATTATTGCAATCCAACGTTTTTCTCAGTTTACAATCTTCAGTATCTGGTTGTCATTCTTAGAACTAGACATTCAATGTTTACAACAAGGACACAAAACAGCACTTGAATGCCTAGAAGACATGCCCAAGAAGATTAAGAAGCATATTGGTCTCTGGAACATGCTGTTTGATTGGTGAGAAAGTATGGTTGGCATCCAATACTTCCCCAGTCACCTCACTGTGAGCAAGTTGGCTCCTAAATATTATTGTCCCTGTAGGATCATCAAACAGATCAACCGGTGACCTTTGAGCTGCAGCTACCTGTTTTCTGCAAAATAATGCATTAAGCATTTTACGTTTCTCTATGGAAAAAGCACATGATTAGCCAACTCCCTTGCCAATGGAAGCCCCCACCCGACCTGTGTGTGTGTGTGTGTGCACGTTGTTCCTGAATAAGAATTATAGGACATATGTTATTCCACGTATTATCATGGGTGCTGGCAGTAGCTATTAGATTGGAAAAGATAGGATCCTTCTGACCAGACTTGGAAACCAGCATCTCCTATAAGATTACCACATCTGGTGAGGTGATTCCATCCCAGGGAAACCTGTACCAGTGGAGCATAGGAGAGGAATATTGTCAGTCCACAACGGTCCTTCTGTACATGTTGGAGACTGCTGCATAACCCCATACAAGATGGTTGCCTGACTCAACCACCCTACATGATGATGCAGTGACATCACTCTCTACCTGGAACTGTGAAGAATTACCATCTGCAAAAGGTGCAATGCCCCGAATTCTTTGTATTTTCATTAAATAATGATGTGATGTGGATAATTCCATCCCTGGAAGGGTAATCCGCTGATCAGATTCCCCTTTCATAAGCTCCATTCCAAAAGCCTAGCATGTATCAGTGTCTTGCTGCACCAGTGTCCTGATGTGCAGTGCCTGCTCTACCAGTGGCACGGAGCGAGTACAGATGACAAAGCTGCTCATTTGACAGCTTCAGTGACAACCAAGCCTCTGCCGCTCAGGGACTAAATTTAAGATATGGACCCCTGTCCCAAAACTAAGGTGATCATAAGTAAACCATGATAGTGGTAGGATAATCTCTAAAATACATCTATGTCTGATGTTAGGCATAGCGTATGGCAACAGTGGTGTTGCCAGGAATCAAATTTAGGAGGGGCACAGAGGGGGCCAAAGACAAAAGTAGGGGGGCACAGACAAAAGTAGGGGGAGAACATGGTCACTGCTCGTCTTAGGTGGTGGGTACAAGGGGGGGCACAGGGTTTCACAGGGGGGGTGGCCCCCCTAGACCCCTCCCCTAGCGACGCCACTGTATGGCAATACTCATGTTCATGACTGCCACATCCCAATGAACGCACATGTGTCAGCTCCTGTGAATCAGCTCTGCCCTGTAAGGCAATGTGTGTTATGGTCAGCTGGGTGTAGCCTACCAAATGGCAGGAGAGGAACCTGGAGGGATGGGCCTTCTCTTTTGATCTCTTTGTGAGGGAAGATAAGAACCTCTGCCAGAGACAGACACACTGCAGCCTCCCTTGGCCAGGCATCTAAGGGGCACACCCATTTAAAAGGAGCAGCCTCACACCATGGTGCTGCATCTCTAAAGGCCTTTGTTACTAATGAGCAGGGAATGGGGTGGGATTATGATAGCCAGGAGTTCTCTGTTCAATGGAAAAAGACTTACACCATATTGTTTCTCTTTGTGTCTCTCTCCTTCCTGTCCCCTCCACTTCCCCTGGAGCAAAGCACTTTGGCTGGGACATCAGAAGAGCAACGTCCATTCCGTTCAAGAGCAGGGATTGTACCACTAAGGCAAGCTAGCTTTAGTCCAATGATCTGGGGACTTGTGCCTTTAAAAGAAGGGGCCTCCATCCCTTCAACAAATTCTTTCAGGTCCTCTCGGATCCTTTAAGGCTGCTGATTTGCTCTGAAGAACTCACTGGACTTACTTTGAGAAAATTGCACTTTCCAAAGCCCTAAACCTGAGGTGAAGAAGAAGCCGTTCAAGGCAGAGGGAAGATCTGTCCCCTACCCACTCAGAGGGCACATCGGGAGTGACCTTGGCTGTGGACCAGGACCTACCACTCTGCAGTAGAATATCCTAGAGCTGGGAGAGCAGTCCCTAAAGGGAACCATCCTATCGTCGGCTCCTCTGAGTGGGACTCCCAGCAAAAAGAGAACCAGACCAGCTGAAGCTGCCTCTTCTTTAGTGTTAAGGTGGATTTCTAAACTCTGACCTGGTGGGTCATGCTGTTTGATTGGTGAGAAAATATGGTTGGCATCCAAATACCTCCCCAGTCACCTCACTGTGAGCAAGTTGGCTCCTAAATATTTTTGTCCCTATAGAATCATCAAACAGATCAACCAGTGACCTTTGAGCTGAAGCTACCTGTTTTCTGAAAAATAATGCATTTAGCATTTTACGTTTCTCTATGGAAAAAGCACGTGACTAGCCAACTCCCTTGCCAATGGAAGCCCCCACCCGACCTGTGTGTGTGTGCGCACGTTGTTCCTGAATAAGAATTATAGGACATATGTTATTCCACGTATTATCATGGGTGCTGGCAGTAGCTATTAGATTGGAAAAGATAGGATCCTTCGGACCAGACATGGAAACCAGCATTTCCTATAAGATTACCACATCTGGTGAGGTGATTCCATCCAAGGGAAACCTTTACCAGTGGAGCATAGGAGAGGAATATTGTCAGTCCACAATTGTCCTTCTGTACATGTTGGAGACTGCTGCATAACCCCATACAAGATGGCCGCCTGACTCAACCACGCTACATGATGATGCAATGACATCACTCTCTACCTGGAACTGTGAAGAATTACCATCTGGAAA
Source organism: Ambystoma mexicanum (assembly GCF_040938575.1). NCBI lineage: Eukaryota > Metazoa > Chordata > Amphibia > Caudata > Ambystomatidae > Ambystoma > Ambystoma mexicanum. The sequence goes on from NC_090924.1 coordinate 1,178,888,959, forward strand.
AGGTGCAATGCCCTGAATTCTTTTATTTTCATTGAATAATTATGTGATGTGGATAATTCCATCCCTGGAAGGGTAATCTGCTGATCAGATTCCCCTTTCATGAGCTCCATTCCAAAAGCTTAGCATGTATCAGTGTCTTGCTGCACCAGTGTCCTGATGTTCAGCGCCTGCTCTACCAGTGGCACGGAGTGAGTACAGAGGACAAAGCTGCTCATTTGACAGCTGCAGTGACAGCCAAGCCTCTGCCGCTCAGGGACTGAATTTAAGATATGGACCCCTGTTCCAAAACTAAGGTGATCATAAGTAAACCATGATAGTGGTAGGATAATCTCTAAAATACATCTATGTCTGATGTTAGGCATAGCGTATGGCAACAGTGGTGTCACCAGGAATCAAATTTAGGTGGGGCACAGAGGAGGCCAAAGACAAAAGTAGTGGGGCACAGACAAAAGTAGGGGGAGAACATGGTCACTGCTCGTTTTTGGTGGTGGGTACAAGGGGTGGCACAGGGTTTCACAGGGGTGGCGGCCCTCCCAGACCCCCCTAGCAACACCACTGTATGGCAATACTCATGTTCATGACTGCCACATCCCAATGATCGCACATGTGTCAGCTCCTGTGAATCAGCTCTGCCCTGTAAGGTAATGTGTGTTATGGTCAGCTGGGTGTAGCCTACCAAATGGCAGGAGAGGAACCTGGAGGGATGGGGCTTCTCTTTTGATCTCTTTGTGAGGGAAGATAAGAACCTCTGCCAGAGACAGACACACTGCAGCCTCCCTTGGCCAGGCATCTAAGGGGCACACCCATTTAAAAGGAGCAGCCTCACACCATGGTGCTGCATCTCTAAAGGCCTTTGTTACTAATGAGCAGGGAATGGGGTGGGATTATGATAGCCAGGAGTTCTCTGTTCAATGGAAAAAGACTTACACCATATTGTTTCTCTTTGTGTCTCTCTCCTTCCTGTCCCCTCCACTTCCCCTGGAGCAAAGCACTTTGGCTGGGACATCAGAAGAGCAACGTCCATTCCGTTCAAGAGCAGGGATTGTGCCACTAAGGCAAGCTAGCTTTAGTCCAATGATCTGGGGACTTGTGCCTTTAAAAGAAGGGGCCTCCATCCCTTCAACAAATTCTTTCAGGTCCTCTCGGATCCTTTAAGGCTGCTGATTTGCTCTGAAGAACTCACTGGACTTACTTTGAGAAAATTGCACTTTCCAAAGCCCTAAACCTGAGGTGAAGAAGAAGCCGTTCAAGGCAGAGGGAAGATCTGTCCCCTACCCACTCAGAGGGCACATCGGGAGTGACCTTGGCTGTGGACCAGGACCTACCACTCTGCAGTAGAATATCCTAGAGCTGGGAGAGCAGTCCCTAAAGGGAACCATCCTATCGTCGGCTCCTCCTGAGTGGGACTCCCAGCAAAAAGAGAACCAGACCAGCTGAAGCTGCCTCTTCTTTAGTGTTAAGGTGGATTTCTAAACTCTGACCTGGTGGGTCATGCTGTTTGATTGGTGAGAAAATATGGTTGGCATCCAAATACCTCCCCAGTCACCTCACTGTGAGCAAGTTGGCTCCTAAATATTTTTGTCCCTATAGGATCATCAAACAGATCAACCAGTGACCTTTGAGCTGAAGCTACCTGTTTTCTGCAAAATAATGCATTTAGCATTTTACGTTTCTCTATGGAAAAAGCACGTGACTAGCCAACTCCCTTGCCAATGGAAGCCCCCACCCAACCTGTGTGTGTGCGCACGTTGTTCCTGAATAAGAATGATAGGACATATGTTATTCCACGTATTATCATGGGTGCTGGCAGTAGCTATTAGATTGGAAAAGATAGGATCCTTCGGACCAGACTTGGAAACCAGCATCTCCTATAAGATTACCACATCTGGTGAGGTGATTCCATCCAAGGGAAACCTTTACCAGTGGAGCATAGGAGAGGAATATTGTCAGTCCACAATGGTCCTTCTGTACATGTTGGAGACTGCTGCATAACCCCATACAAGATGGCCGCCTGACTCAACCACGCTACATGATGATGCAATGACATCACTCTCTACCTGGAACTGTGAAGAATTACCATCTGGAAAAGGTGCAATGCCCTGAATTCTTTTATTTTCATTGAATAATTATGTGATGTGGATAATTCCATCCCTGGAAGGGTAATCTGCTGATCAGATTCCCCTTTCATGAGCTCCATTCCAAAAGCTTAGTATGTATCAGTGTCTTGCTGCACCAGTGTCCTGATGTTCAGCGCCTGCTCTACCAGTGGCACGGAGTGAGTACAGAGGACAAAGCTGCTCATTTGACAGCTGCAGTGACAGCCAAGCCTCTGCCGCTCAGGGACTGAATTTAAGATATGGACCCCTGTTCCAAAACTAAGGTGATCATAAGTAAACCATGATAGTGGTAGGATAATCTCTAAAATACATCTATGTCTGATGTTAGGCATAGCGTATGGCAACAGTGGTGTCACCAGGAATCAAATTTAGGTGGGGCACAGAGGAGGCCAAAGACAAAAGTAGTGGGGCACAGACAAAAGTAGGGGGAGAACATGGTCACTGCTCGTTTTTGGTGGTGGGTACAAGGGGTGGCACAGGGTTTCACAGGGGTGGCGGCCCTCCCAGACCCCCCTAGCAACACCACTGTATGGCAATACTCATGTTCATGACTGCCACATCCCAATGATCGCACATGTGTCAGCTCCTGTGAATCAGCTCTGCCCTGTAAGATAATGTGTGTTATGGTCAGCTGGGTGTAGCCTACCAAATGGCAGGAGAGGAACCTGGAGGGATGGGCCTCCTCTTTTGATCTCTTTGTGAGGGAAGATAAGAACCTCTGCCAGAGACAGACACACTGCAGCCTCCCTTGGCCAGGCATCTAAGGGGCACACCCTTTTAAAAGGAGTAGCCTCACACCAGGGTGCTACATCTCTAAAGGCCTTTGTTACTAATGAGCAGGGAAGGGGGTGGTATTATGATAGCCAGGAGTTGTCTGTTCAATGGAAAAAGACTTACACCATATTGTTTCTCTTTGTGTCTCTCTCTTTCCTGTCCCCTCCACATCACCTGGAGCAAAGCACTTTGGCTGGGACATCAGAAGAGCAAAGTCCATTCCGTTCAAGAGCAGGGATTGTACCACTTAGGCAAGCTAACTTTAGTCCAATGATCTGGGGACTTGTGCCTTTAAAAGAAGGGGACTTCCACCCCTTCAACAAATTCTTTCAGGTCCTCTCGGATCCTTTAAGGCTGCTGATTTGCTCTGAAGAACTCACTGGACTTACTTTGGGAAAATTGCACTTTCCAAAGCCCTAAACCTGAGGTGAAGAAGAAGCCGTTCAAGGCAGAGGGAAGATCTGTCCCCTACCCACTCAGAGGGCACATCGGGAGTGACCTTGGCTGTGGACCAGGACTTACCACTCTGCAGCAGAATATCCTAGAGCTGGGAGAGCAGTCCCTAAAGGGAACCATCCTGTCCTCGGCTCCTCCTGAGTGGGACTCCCAGCAAAAAGAGAACCAGACCAGCTGAAGCTGCCTCTTCTTTAGTGTTAAGGTGGATTTCTAAACTCTGACTTGGTGGGCAGAAGTTTAGGAGGCCACCCTCAGTTTAGTGGAACAGGGGAACCTTCTGGGCAAGCCAGACCAATCTAGGTAGTTTGGCAGGCGGTCAACACTAAGTCTCAGGAGGGGTGTGAGTGATCGGAATCCCAAAATGAGCACACACAGTACCAAACCACAAATGACTCTTAGAAAAGTGTGTATGAAAAATATCAATACATTTATTGGTGGCCGGACCAATAGACACAAGTAAACTTGTAATACGAAAACAGTTATCACACAAAATCCTTATACTATACAACATATATACATTGTGTTTCCTAATGCAATACAGCGGTAAAGCACAGCCACAACCTGTAAAGAGGGTGGAGTTAATACATTAATAGCATTAGGCAATTCTTCGGAGTTGTTCCCTAACTTTTGAGTTGAACCCTAAGAAGAGGGGAGCCTTGTGCTCAACAGTACAGTTGTGCGTAAAAACGCACAATCGTGCAGGTGAAGCAAAAAGCAGGTCTTCTTTGGATGGCTGTAGCAAGTCAGGAACGGGCTTGAGGTGATGAAGAACTGCTTCCCACTATTTGAGCAGGGTCTGCCCTTGGTGGCGAAAGACCAAAGAAATATCGAGGCTTAGTACCACAAAATGAAATACGCCAATCACGGGTCGAAAATATACAATTATCTTTTATTTCTGTACAGAATTCAAAGCAAACAGATAGCTATCTGGCTCCCAACACCTCGCAGTGTGTATCAGCAGACACAGTGAGGGGTGAGAGTGCTGGACATCTTAACATGGGCTGTTTTGCTAATTTTCCAAACATTGTCCAGCCCCTCTCCAAACTAATAATTTACATGCTAGGATTCGGCCCAGTTCACATGACAAATATTACAATATTGTTCAACGGATTTAACAAGTTAGCATGTCCATGAAGATTCAATGGCAGTATTGAGTCCCTGGCTCATAGTAAGCCTAGTTTCAAGAGAAAACACAATGGGCCTCATTACGACCCAGGCGGTAAGTTACCGCCTGGGCCGTGACTTTACCACCATGGATTTACCGCCCCATTCCAACCTTGGCGGGGCGGTAAATCCCCATTTTCCCATTTTCCCTTCCCCATTCCCATTTTGCCCCATAGGGCATAATGGGAGTGGGGAAGGCGTTAATTACGCCACCGTAAATTACGGTGGCGTAATTAACTCCATGGTCCCTTAGCGCCATGGATTTTAACACCTGCTAAAAGCAGGTGTTAAAACCTCTATGGAGCTATGGGACCTCGTACTCAGGCGGTAAGGGTCGGCGCTGTTTACGCCTCCGTAAACCCCTTACCGCCTGAGTTGTAATGAGGCCCAATATATTACAACCAAAGCACACGGTTTGAGTTTGCTCAAAAGTGTTCCGATGTTTAGATGAGGATGAGGCTTGTGAGCGCAGCCAACAGTTGGATTGCAGTTCATTCGAGTCACAAGGTTTCTGTACATAGAACAAACAGTCTTCTCCCGGGCAGCCTAAATGTTGACACAACTCAAAGGTCGTTCGGCTCGGCTGTAGTTGAAAACACAGTCCACCATTTTAGAACACGAAACAAGTGGAAATCAAAATGGTGGATGATTCTTAAAATGGTGGCAAAGTGGATCAGAAATCGGAACATTTCAGATGCGGTTTTCCGTGCAACGCGAATAGGCTTAGGCCAATATTAATAAAAAGGCGGTATTATATGAATACAGTTTAACAGTGGCAGAACAGTTTTCAAAAGGTGAGTACAGCTAGGGAGCACAGGCTAACCCCGTCAAGATCGAAAACATTTAAGGGATACATGTGCATAAAAGTGATTGGTTGTGCCAGGGGGCCACTAGTAATTGATGCAAGTACTCACCAACCCTCAGCACAGTCTGTAGCAACCTTTGCCAGTTTAGTCGAGGTCACTAGTAGGTTCAAGTCCTGCAGTTCTGTGCCCTCTGGCTCTCCGCGGCTGTGGAGCAGAACGATTGTCTGTGACGGGACAGTTGCCTTTTCTCAGCTTCCGAAGGTGGTGTGAAGAAAATTCTGGTGCAGCTGGCTTCAGGCCACATGAGGGCAGAATAGCAAGGGATCTACAGTGACCGTCACCAACAGGTAGTGACGCCGGAATCACAGATGCAAGCAGCATTACGCACTCTCCTAATTCAGCAACCAGATGAGCTAGTCCTGCAAAATTTGGCAGGAGAATGCACGTGGCAACAAGCAAACAATGTCCCAAGTCTCTGGTTTGCACCTGAGGCGGCAGAGGTTCTGCAGGATACCCTGTGGTAGAGCTGGACAGTTCACTGGATGGCCCAGGAACTCTTCCAAAGGGGCTGTTTAGGTGGTTAAGCAGGGGGTACCAAGCATAGTTTTTCCCACTACTCCAAAGGGGGGAAGCACCTTGACAGGCCTTCTTGATCGAAGAAGAAAGCAAGGCTCTGACGGGAAAGCAGAGGACTAAGGCTGCCAAAACCTTCCAAAGTGTCTCTGGTGGTTTCAAAAGACTGTTTCTTCGTGCAGGAGACTTGGCTCCTCTGTAGTTCAGTGAGACCTGGAATGGATGCAGAGCCCCTTCTCTTATCCAAGATTAGCTTCCAATTGAAGATATGCTCTCATGCAGGCATCCCAGTCATGGACCAATCACAATCCACAGTGGTCTCAGTCATTCAGGCACTCCAGACATCCTGGCACCAGTAGTGTGGATTGGGACCAGACAGTCCCAATGTGCTTCCTGGGCACACACAAGTGACAGGCAGAAGTCTGCAAAAGAGATCATCTTGCGCGCAAGGGTGCATGCCCAAATAAGGAAAACCCAGGTTACTTGACATGGGTGAAGGCAAGGGACAAAATGGCTATGGGACAGAACAAAAGACTTTGTGGATTGGCCATTTTCCGACCTAGCCACAGTCTTGGACCAAATGCGGTAAACGTGATGTGATTCAGTAAAAGTAAAACACTATTTAAATTAACTGCTGCCACCAGTTCGTCACCTGTACAATCACCAAATAAATCCTTCTAGGGGGCCTAGGGTCATAAAACAAAAGGGACCCAGCGCACGGTACTGGAAGGTACATTGTGCACTGTTAAAAACTTACCAAGAAACGGCAACATAGTCAAAGACTAAGAGAAACATAGTTTACCAGTACTGACAGTCTGAAGGACTTGTCAGTTTCCCCATAACAAGTGAGCAAAAGCACAGGGGAGTACAGTTGAAGGCTGCGCTCCAGTGGTAAAAGTCAGGATAGGACAGCCAAACAAAAGCAAAACAAAAGCAAAAGGTTTGGGGGGTCCATAAATGGAGGGAACATTTCACATAAATGAAATCTTTCCTAGCATTTAGTTGCTCTCTATTACTTGCAGCTGGAATGAGAGGGAAGGTACTGGCTTCTGTGCATCTCCACCACTTCGAATTTGCTTGAACTTTGAACTAGCATGACACTGCAATATGCCCTAGCCAAAGCTCATGACCTGCTATCCCTGAAGCGACTGCTCGATGCTGGTACCTGAACCGAATCACTGGTGAGTCACACACCAACTATGAACGGGGGTTATACCCATGGCTCGACCCAACTAGCCCTTCAATGATCGTCCTGCACATCAACGCACCCAAGATCACCACTTTGGCAACTGCTGCCCACTGGCTTGAAACACGTGGAGCATCACTCATCGACCCCTCCCGAAGGAAGAAGCATGACACTCAGCCTGGTCAACTGGGAAGCATTCCTGGGACCGCTATGACATACATCTTTGAGAGACACCGTTCAATCACACCGAGCAACTGCATTTGCCCCTTCTTGATGCTCGCTTGCTGCTTGGGCCTCCACAATCCAACGTTCCTGAACTGAGTTTGATCCAATCTCATCAAAGTTTGACACCAGATCTGACTCCGTCAGCCCACCAAGAATTGAATCCAGGTATTGTTGACCCTGAACTTCCCCCTCAGTCCGCTTGGACCTTAGAGACTTGTTAGGTCACCATCACTCCTGTTTTCAACAACAACATCCTTTTTGTGGCAAATAATTTACCTACCACCCCAGGAACTTTCTATTCATTCTATTGCAGATGGTGTGTTTAATTATAGTATATATATTGTTATAGAACCCTGATTGCACATTCTCTTTATTTTGGATTGTGATACTGGGCCTCATTACGAGTTTGAAGGCAGCCATGCCCTTTATAAGGGCATGGCTGCCTCCAAACTCGGGTCCAGGTCCGTGGTCCCTGAATGGGGAAATACCTGGCAATTCCGACTTTGGAGGGCCCAGTATTTCCCCATTCAGGGAACCCGGACCATCCCCATTCCCATTTGAGCCCCCATAGGGCTCAATAGGAATGGGGAGCATGCTAACAATGGGCCCGTTAATGACAGGCCCATTGTTAGCATGCTGGTCCCCTCACCGGACCCACAAAGGACGTCTGGTCTGACTAGACGTCCAGAACGGGTCCCAGGAGGGGACCTCATAATGAGGCGGTACAGGGTTAACGGCACTGTCACCTTTACCAGCGCCGTGTACCCCTTACCGCCACACTTGTAATAAGGCCCACTGTGTTGTTTGGATCACTAATGGGTCACCTTCACACCCCTCTTAAGAGCAAAGCCTTCCCTCGCCCCACGTTACCACAAAAGGAGAAGGAGGTATGTTGCTTAACTGTCCCTGTTTTACCTTTAGTATTGCATTGGGTTTTGGTTTGTAGAAGTGTGAGGGGTGAGTGGGACATTTTACCCCTACTTATCCTTGTACTCCTATGGATCAGAATTCAATTCGTCACAGGAACACTGCAAGATGTGATCTGATCTTGGTGCCTCAACACTTTGGTAAACCCTACCGAGCAGACTTTCCATGTTCTTTTTCTTTCTACACCTTTGCAGCTTGTTCAGTGCACTCTCCTCTGACTTCATGTTCCCTTCATCTTTTATCTCACCTCCAGGTCTATTTGAGTTCCTTTGTTCACTTTCTATATACTCACGTTGTCGCTGACTCACCTATTCCTGCTAGTTGTACTTGATAATTGACAAATAGAGATTCCTGTAAACTGTTCTCCAGCCTCAAATTCCTGATATTTCTAACATTTCCTTTTCAGACCATGTTTCTGCTTCTCCAGACTGTAGCTCTGGCCCATCATATTCTGTTTTTGTCCGCACTCTGATTTTCCCCAGCCTGCTTCTCCTTTATATCTACCTTGGGAGTTTCTCAACACCGGTCAGTGTAACCTTACTGTGCCACCTCCAATTCGCTAGATAGAACAGATAAGGATGGTCACCTTCCTGACAAGTGTTTCAAGTGTTTCAACACTTTTTTAGTTGCATAGCCCATAGGTGCTATTTTTTTAATTAATATTTTCTGGTCCTTTTTTATGTTTACTTTAAGAAAGGAATTTATGGGGAATTGTGTTTTTTCGCTGATGACAATAATTATAGTGATCTTAACCTAGCGGTTACCCAACTATTTATTCATTTTTTTTTTTTAATAATGTGCCTAATACCATGCCTGAGTTTGGTTTCTAATTGTGGATCCCGGATTCAAACCTATGTTGCCCTGCGTGCTCTTGCTTCCAAGACCAGCACGTTGCCCCTGTGCTATCCTCCGTTCACTAAAATCTAAAAATCTAAACATCACTGCTTCAAAATGTGCTGCCAGATTTTGTTGATAATTGCCTGTTCTGTCATTTACAGTACTGTAATGCTGCTGTCAGAACATTTACCGTCACAACCGCCTCTAGTACATCTGTACCAAATCAGTAGGAATATTTCAGAAGTGGGAAATGTCACATGACATGTAAGTTAAAATGAGGAAACTAGCGAAGGATCTTTAAAATATGAAGAATACATGGTGGAAGGAAAGGGGTTGAATGCTGTTTTAAGAGTATACCATACAAAGCCTAGGAAGGACCAAATATATCATCGAAGTCTATGGGGGTCATTCCGAGTCCAGCGTTAAGGGAAAAACGAGGCCGGTAAAGGAATAACGACTTCCTTTACCGTTACGGGCCATTCTGACCCGCCACACCGTTATTTACGCCACCGTAAACTACGATGGCGTAAATAGCGGACCAGTGTCGCTCACCCGACACACCATCGTGGAAATAACGGGAAGGCGTAAACCATCTCCGATTCCAAGCAAAGCGAACAAGGAAATAACGACCTCCACAAGGGCGCAAAGTACCTTACCGCCATGGCGTTAATACCGGCATCGCGGGGAAGGTGTTAACAACCCTGATCAGTGTTTGGAAGAGGAACAGGTGCACCCAATCAGCACAGGTGGAGGCAATAGAGTCTGGCACAGCACAAAAGGAGCACACCCACACACCACACCCCCTCCCACACCAAGATGATACCAATTGTAGCAGCATTCCTGGAGCTGGAGGCCCTGCTTGCAAGGCAGCAACTACGACAACAGCAACAACAGCAACCACAGCAACCACAGCCCCCACCACAGAGGATACACAGGAGGAGAAGGAGGGTGAGACAGGGCCAGCATGCCCTACCGGTGCAGCCACCATTACCACGCCGGCAGCCCCCAATTCCCCGCATCAGAGCCACCCCCACCAGAGCAGGTCCACACCCTGTACCGGCTTGACTGGGACACCATAACCACCATAGTGGCCCTGATACATACCGACATAGTGAGCCTCATAGAAATCAGCAGTGCCATCCCCCCTCTACTAAAGGTAGTGTCCGTGCTCCACTTCCTTGCCACAGGCACCTACCAGCATACAGTGGGGCACATGCATGGCATTTCACAGCCAACATTTTCCCGGATACTCAACCAAGTGCTGGATGCCCTCCTCAAGCACAGAAGGGACTACATATGCCTCCCCCGGACTCCACAGGAGATATATGATACCAAAGCTGCCTTCCATGCACTTGCAGGCATGCCAAATTGCATAGGTGCCCTCGACTGCACCCACGTAGAATTGGTGGTTCCTCATGCCATGGAGGTGCCGTATCGCAACCGCAAGCAATACCACTCCATCAACGTCCAGATGGTGTGTAATGCCAGTAAAGCCATCACACAATGCAATGCTCGGTACCCCGGATCAACTCATGACTCCTTGGTCCTGCGGAACTCAACACTACCACGCTGCATGGACCGACATGCCGGACAATGTACCTGGCTGCTTGGTGAGTAACCGTAATGGGCCATGGCAGTGCATTGGGGCTCTGAGTAGGTTGTCAGCATACCCCACTGTGAAAGGGGGTGGGGGAGATGCATACTCCACCCGGGAGGGAAAGTGGGGGGGGATGCATACTCCACCCGGGAGGAAAAGTGGGGGGATGCATACTCCACCCGGAAGGGAAAGTGGGGGGGGATGCATACTCCACCCGGGAGGGAATGTCAACGCCATTGTACGTTGTGCACCTCACAGAACACTGTGCCCCATGACAAGTGGCACGCCACATTACCACCTAACCAAACAGTTGTGAATACGAGCCAACACCTAATGGTACCTGACAAACAGTTACCCTAGCCAAAGACCACGACACATGCACCACACATCAATGGACCTTACACACCGTAAGGTCATTGTGCACCATGCGGTGCAATAGCACCATGTCGCTGACTCCTGCATCTCAACACAAAGGACAGTCATCCATGGGAGTGCATAGAGGTTAGTCTAACAGGGATCCTACTGCGTGTGACTGGTTCGGCACCTCCATAGGATAGCTGCCAATCACCATGATAGGGATTAGTGCTGAATGAAGGGTATGCTACCAACTACTACCAACACACCCTTACAGCAGGTCTTACGCAAGTCATCAATTAATGCAGTCCAACACTGCTGCATGCATAAACGATGCACATGCAACAAGACATGAGTGCGCATCATGACCCATCAGGGAGAAGCTACCCCCTCCATCATTCCATTGGCCAGCACACATGGCCGGACCAGTAATGGGTTGACTGTATCCAGGGACATGTGTGCATGGCCAGTCATCACCCGCTGCAATGTAAGATTAGCACAGTTCCCCACCATGAATGTACTAACACTTACCTTCATTCCACTCTCATGCAGGTGATGCTGGCTACCCTTTGAAACCGTGGCTCATGACCCCGGTCTGCAACCCCCAAAACAGGCACGAGGAGGACTATAATAGATCTCATACCCGTACACGGGTGGTCATAGAGCAGGCCTTCGGCCTTCTGAAAGCACGATTCTGTTGCCTCAGCCGGTCAGGTGGGGCCCTCATCTACAGCCACGAGAAGGTGTCCAAGATCACCATGGCATGTGTAATGCTGCACAACATGTGCATCCATCGGAACGTGCCACTGCCCCCTGACGTGGGACTGCTACCACCAGATGAGAAGGAGGAGGAGGTGGAGGAAGGAATGGCAGAACAACAACACGGTGCCGATGCACGGGAGGGACGTTCCGTGCGACAAGCATTGATCGAGCAATATTTCTGAATCACAAGTCAGCTGAGGGGGTGAGGATGACAGGGCATTGGGCACTGGGTGTGGGGATACATGTACTACATGCACTGTGAGACATTAAAAGACACATGCACAATAATGAATGTCCACTCTGTATTGTAGGATAGACCAAACTGTGTACTGTATGATGATGTCCAAACGTGTACAACAGATCCTTCACCCTCACCCCCCTCACTCTCCTCCCAACTCCCACACACACCCTCAACCCCCTCACCCTCTCCCCCAACTCCCACACACACCCTCACCCCCCTCACCCTCCCCCCCCAACTCCCAAACACACCCTCAACCCCCTCACCCTCCCCCCACAACAACCCCACAATGTTCCCATCAGTGCAGCATTGGCCACATGTGTGTGGCTGCACGGTCAATGGGCACTGCCAGAGCCTGGAGCATCCCTTCCATTCCGGCGCATCGTGCGCAGTGACCTACGGACCGGGCTGGTCTGCGTGGAGGAGCTCTGGGAGGGTGGCACCTCCTGCTGGGGCTGTGGTCTGGGGGGTGCTGTCTCCAGGGCATCAGCAATCCTGCCAAGCATCTCACAGATGCGGCTTGTGCTGGTACTGATGATCTCGCCCAGAGCCTGAAGGTCATTATGAAGCACCAACCCTGATTCCCGGTTGTCCCGGAGAAACTCCTCCATCATGCCCGTGAGGTGCTGGCAGCGCACTGTTTCTGCAGCCGATGTGGGCGATGTGGTCGGCAGGCTTTGTGTTGTTGTGCCTGCAGGACTTTCAGGACTTCCTGCAGGGGGAGTGGGCTCATGACAGACAGGTGTATCCCCTTCGCCTGTGACCCCTGGGCTGTCACTCGACCCAGGGTCGCTATGGGCAACCTGGCTGTACGAGGGAGTGTCTGGGCTCTGTACACAGTCATTGGGCTCCTCCACGTTGTCAATGGTGTTTGGTGATGTGCTGCCTGGCACATCGAGGATGTACATGGCAGCATTCTCCCCTGACGCACTCGATTCCTCATGGTGCAGCGTGGGGCATGTGTCCCGCAGAACTGCAGGCATGTCCAGGGCCGCGGATGGGGGTTGTGTACCCTCCATGGGGGTTGCTGGGGCAGGTGGTGTGGCATGTGCCTTCTTCCTGCTTGCAGGTGTGCGCTGTCCCCTGCCTGTGCCCCGGGAGGTACTTGTCCGGGGGCCTTCCTGGTCCTCACTTTCATGACCGGTGCCTGTGGGGGGCAAGAGAGAGACGGCATGAGCAATGATCTGGGGGTCAGAATTACTTCCAGACAATGGTATTACGATGGGATAGTAGCGTTTTGGTGACATTTGGGTGCTGAGTGGGACTGTGATCTTTGCTTGGATGGGAAAAGCATACTGTCGGCAGGGTCACTCATGTTGGCGGAGTACTGTGGTGACTGACATTGACCAGCTTTTTGTGTGGCATGCCCAATATTGGTGTCAGCCTTGCACCTGACATCATCCTGTGTCCCAGTTGTTACGGCATCATTGGAGGGGGGGGGGGTTTACCCAAACATGATGTGACTGCTTGACCAGCCCTTGGCGATGACTTGCATTAGGGATGCATGTACTGTTTACACTCATGGCACTCACCTGCGTCAGCTGATGAGGGATCACCGCAATCCATATCGCCGACACCTTCGATGGCTTCTGTGCCCATCATCTCCGCACATGTTTCCTCCCAGGGCATCATTTTTATGGGTGAGGCTGGGCCTCCTCCTGTCTCTAGGGCCAGATTGCGGTTTGTTGAGAGGATGGCCCGCACCCTCAGACGGAGGTCAGTCCAGCATTTGCGGCAATGCGTCGTGCTGCGGGGGGTGTTTCCGACAGCGCTCACCCTCTGCGAGACCAGCTCCCATATATCCTTCTTCCTGAGGATGGTGGGCCTGCGCATGCCGCTGCTGAAAACAATCTCAGCATGTTCATGCAGAGTATCAACGAGTACCTGGAGCTCATCCTGGGTGAATTTCTCCTTCCTGATGCGCGCAGCACCCTTTTTTAATGCTTTTGGCATGATGCTGGTCTCTGGAGTCTATTTTGCCTATCACAATATGCCCACGAGTCCTGTATGGAGAGGATTGCAATGGATTGTGATTTTAAAGATGGCCGCCATGATGCTTCCCGTTCCTGTTCGATGACGTAATTTCCGTCTACGGTTTTTACCGGTGCCCGTAATTTACGGTCATCGTTAATTACGGGCACCGCTATTTACGCACTACGTGGAGGGCAATGGTGTTAGTTACGTCTCGGTTGTTGTCGGTAAGGGGTTTGACGCGCCCTTTACCGGTATGGCGCTAGGGGGTTTACCGGCATGGCGGAAAGCTCGTGCCCGCGAGGTCGGAATATGGTGCTAATTACGCCCTGCTACCAAAGCGGATACGGTATTTCCGCCATGCCGGTGAAGTCAGATATTTAACGCGAAGCTCGGAATGAGGCCCTATATTTGTTAAACCATGGCTCAGGCCAGGACTGCGAATGGAGCACTGTGATTCGTATGCCATTAGGGGCTATTGTGAAGTGGAGTAACTTTTCTGAAAATGTTGGGGGGGACATGACATCTGAAGAAAAGGTGTCCCCCAGCCAAATGAATGGGGACAAAATGGTGTGCCATGAAAGTTGGGGGGACAAACACCCCCGCCCCCCCCCTAAAATTACGCCCATGCTATTGTGATTTGAAATTAGTCACGGGCAAATGAATTTGAGTTGAACTGTAATCGCCAGAATTTCAGCAAGTACAAGAGGACAAACAGGAACACCCAATTGCTTACCTTTCGTTTCGACTAGATCGAACTTCTCAAACGCTTTCTGAAGTTCGGGTAAAAGTGTCTAAAATGAGTTTGACATCGCACACTGTGCAATTAGTATTCAGGCCATGGCGAGTAAGGACATTATTTTAGAATAATGGTATTATTTTAGAATAATGTTACAGTAGGATATGAATGAGAGTAAGTTACAGTAGAATTAAATTGAGTCTAGGGAGCTTGGTAGAAAAATCGAAATTAGAAATTATTGAACCATTGCCCACCCATTTTTCCCTGCCACAGTCAGTGGCCATTCTCTGTGATACTGTCAAGATTTCAGACAAAGGAATGGATCGCAATTCAAGCAGGAAAGCTGAACATCATTTTTGAAAAGGCAAACACAAGATTAGATTATTATTATTATTATAATTATTTCATTTCTTGTATAGTGCCACACGCCCATCGGCCTCAGGGCGCACACACATGCAAACAAGACTGACAAAACTAAACATGTCAAGGGCTCCAGGTTACAGTGATGGGGGGAATGACGATTATTTCATTTTATTGTACGGCATATAGGGAGAAACGAGCTCGGCAGTAGCAGGGCTCGTCATAAAAGGAGCGTGCTAGCATTGCTCTTAGCATTTTATACAGGAGCACAATACCGTTAGGGGAGGAGGGGGGATTTGCCTTCATCCATCGTGTTTAAATGACTAGAGCAAGGAAGCAGTGCAGCAAAGAAACCAGTTAAAGATGCTAAAGCTATTGCAAGAAACAGTGGTTAATGCTTCACGTGAAATGCGATATGTAACTCAGAGCCTATCTGACACTGTACGGGCAACCCAGTGTTTAAGAGATTTCAGCTCATGCACAGTGCAATGGACCTTGAGACCTGTGTGTGGGTGCACTGTGTGGTAGGTCAGAAGGAGGTGGACAAAGAGGTGGCATTGCTACCTGTGATTTTATTCAAATAATAAACATAAGGCCTAACGGTCGCTAACAAAAACGGGGTTTGCCCTACAGAACAGTCGGCAATGCGGTAGTCTAAATCAAAATAGTCCATCCTCCATGCCAAAACTACCCAGCACTGACCCTAACACTAATCAAAGAAAGGGTTGCATCAACCAACAAAACACAAAGGGTTCCAGGAGAATGACTTCCTTCTCCTGGACAGGCCTTCTCAGACTTAAGAGTCTACCTTGAGATAGTTCCTTGTGACGTAGTCATTCAGTTACTTTAATTCCCCAAGGAGACTCTTCCACCTACTCTCAGGTACCCGGTGTCTTAACTTACTTACAGTTACTTGTTTTCGCACTTAAGGGTCTTGGCCTCCACTCCTCTGGATTTCTTTTGCAACAATATCTCACTTGAACTTATTTCAGAGTCTCTCATTCCACAGAAACCAGTGTGCCTGGCCCCTTTTACCAATGTATCTTCTAAGCACTTCCACTTATGGGAACAAACATATAGGTACTTCTGCTCCTCTTTGCTTGTGTCTTGGTATTCCCAAGCACAGAGACAGGCTCTACAAGTCTTTTGACTTTCTTCACTATCTTTACTACTTTTGTAATCATTGGGAAGAGCTTCAGGAGTGTCTTGGTATTCGTTATATACTCTTCTGCTTTCACAGTTACTGGGACGAATATGATGAGTCCCTTGGTATTCGTTACAGTCTTTGCTACCATTACAGTTACTGGGACGAGTATGATCAGTCTCTCGGTATTCGTTACACTCTGCTGCTTTTACAGTTACTGGGATGAGTATGAGGAGTCCCTCAGTATTCGTTATACTCCTCACTGTTTAGTGCCTGCTTGTAGCCCCACCCGGGCCTCCCGATGTTCCTGTTACCTCTAACTTGGCGGGTTGGCGTCATTGGTTCTTCCTGAGGGGGAGGAATCACGCCATGCCGATAAACCCTTTCAGCGCCTTCCTTTCCTTCTCTGCTTCACTCTCCATGGCTCTGCAGAGTATTTTGCTGGATGGTCTCAATGTCGTTGTCAGACAACACGGTCTACCTCCTCGAGGTCACGCCACCACCTGGCAATTCTTGTCACATACACAAGTCAGTTCCCTGATGGCTCGCAAATCATTTTACTCCGTTCTACAAGTCCTCTCAACCGAGGACCTCCCAGAATATCCTGGCTTCCCTCTCTCCGGTTTGAACTTCCCAGGTTTCACCTGCTCATTGAACATCACTCCCTAATGTAGGTCCACCTTTGCTTTTTATGCAGCTGAGCTGGGTCTTCCCCAGTGGAGGATCCTTGTACTTCTTCTCTTTCCATGAATTATTCTTTATTAATCTGTGGTTCTGAAGTAAAGTAGGCAGGACACGATATCAAGTTCAGGCCCCCGGAGGTCGGACCAAACAGCAACGGAATAACAGAGAATGTTTGATCACAAGGATCCAACATAGAACACGGGGTTCTATGGACACGTCATAAACAATATTATATAACAGGTTCCCAGTCTTCACATTGTTCTCTATCTGCCATGGAGGAGCAATCAGCATTACTCCTTCACTCTTCTTCTCAGTGGGTTTGTGTTGGGGTTGAAGGCTGGAAGTTGTTTTACAACAGCAAACAGTGATTTGTTCAGGTGGTGTTGTAGATATTGCATCTTGCCTTAGCACTCGCTAACAATGCATGGAGACATGAGCGGTTCCCAGTCCCCTAGGCAGCTACTGCGACCCATGGATTTTAAACAGGTGTTTTGCCTCTGCCCATGGGCCGTGTAGCCAGGTAGAATGAGAAAAATTCTTACAGGGAAAAAACCTGAAAGTCGTGGTGATAAAGATACACACTGTTCCCCAGGTCAGAAGAAGGTACTCCTGATTGGCTGGCTCCTGATGGATTGAGATCTAGGAATGGCAAGTAGGCAGAGAACTAAAGCAAGGAGGCAATGTTTCGGCAGCCACAGGAAGGAGCAGAAGCAAGGAGCACCACCATGGGGGAATGGGAGAGAAATAAGGAAGGAGGAAGGAAAAAACACAGCATCATGCAAAGGAGGAGGACAATTGAGATGCGTAGCTTACTTCGTGTTGGGTATAGAAATAGCTTGTAGACAGCTTTCGGGTTGCTGAGTGGATGATGTCACAATGTCATGCAGTGTGCAGACGTGACGTGACATGACCCTCCATGATGGTAAGGGAAGCATCACCAACATTCCATAGTGTCCATGTTGCAAGTCTGGGGCTGCAGCAGTGAATCATGACAGGTGTTTTCTGAGGCGGTGATGGTCTGAGGGGCTCATAGGAAAGTGGGGTAGGGGAGGGGAGTCTCATCCTGTGAGGTCCCGCTTATTGCCACCCATTACAGGAATGTTGAATAGCTGGGTCATCTCCCTAGCCTCACAGGGAAGGGCTCCCCTCGGAGAAGTGACAAGATCCTGTGAATCATCACAACTGTTGCCTGGATACAATCATGTTGAACATATTGCATTTGCTTATCTATTTATTGTTTAGTTGTTTTTAGGGTGGTAACTATTTTGAAGCTTAATATGGGGTAAAGCAAACATGCACCTGAGTGTGGAGTTCTAACCACTGTGTGGTCCGCAAATGTTGCCGTGGCACTTTACTGTGTCCTTAGTGGTCCATTACTGTTACTTTTATAGTCTCTGCTAGGTCACATTGTGCAGTCACCTTTTGGTTTAAGTGACCTATACATTGTGAGGGTCGTTCGGATTCAGAGTCACCAATTCATCATTCAGCCAGCTCTGCAGGGACGTCATTTAGGGGTAGCCAATGTTTACAAAAAAGTGTCTGTTTTTTTTTTGTTTTTAATGCAAGCTCTGGACTGTAGCCAGTGCCATGTGGCTATTTGCTTCTGGAGTGGCTGGCTTTCTTGTTCAGGCCTCTTAAAAAAAACAAAAACAAGTCTAACACTTTCAGTAGTGACCCTAAATAAGAAATAATAGGAAAACCAAATAATGTGTCTTTCTGGAATTCTATACAATATTTGCTAAACTCATTAAAGATTTATTTTAGGCACACTTCAGGGGGTGAGTCACTGATTTAGTCTGTTCTTAAACACCTCAACTCAGCCTTTCATCCTTCTGAGGTCAATAAATGAGTACCAACACAGGTTGGGTGATATTGTATGTATATTTTTTCTATATAAAGCGCTTAAGCGTAAGTGCTATATAAAAACACATCATTATCATTTGGCCATGGATGTCTGCTTGCATTCACAGGTAATTTGGTAATATGGGCATATAGACACTGATCTTAACGATACATATGGCGATCCATTCTTGTATTAAATGTATATCACATTATAGTGATATCCTGACCATATTTTTCATAGTGTACTTAGGAACAATGCTATGTTATGCCACGTCCTGGTTTGTCAAGGGGTGTAAGGTCAAGTTCCATCTCTTCCAGCGATATCACTTCATGTGATGTCATCAGAGGTCAAGGGTCGTGTGATGTCACTTCTGCTACCCCTGGCATTTTGGTGAAATGACGTCCACGCAGCTCTGGGATGGTGACACAGAGGGAGAGGCACCCCATCACCTAGAGTGTGATGATTCAGGTATGCTGATATCAGGGGTGGACTGGTCTGTTGGGAACGAGATTTTCTGGTACACCTCTTCACCCTGGGACTCTTTTATGTGGTATTTCCACATTTGCTCATAGGAAAAGGGTTGGGCTTCCATTAAATATGTAATATGGGGCCACTATGACATTTGTTTCCAGGGCCTCTTTTGGTTTCCAGTCCACCCAGTCCACCCCAGCGTAATATAGTTGGAGGCTGCATGGGAATTGGATTTTGGGCTTCCGGTTTGATTTGCTGGGTAGTGTGGGGGCACAGCTGCCTAGACTGAACAGGGACTTTTTGTATGTGTATAATGTCGAAGATGCTTCTCCCCCACAGTATTCTTCGTCCATGGAGACATAGATGAGATATGAAGCTTTCACGCTGAATCCAACAAAGGTAAGAGTGTTTTTGGTGGTCATTATGAGAATCCTGGAAATATGGCGGTAATTCCACCCCAACGGTATTACTGGTATCGCCGGGATGACCAGTATTACGATTTATCGAGTTCCCCCACCCCCGGAAGAAATGGTAATTCTGGCTCATAATTCGTCGGTACCGTTAAAGTGGTGGTAACCAGAATTATTGCCACTTTTACTGTATACCGGCATACTCGTAATGAGCCCCACGTTTATATCCTTGCGGTCCATATGCCCTCACTTTTTGAACGGGACACGATTCATCACCGTGGACTATGCGCGCTGTTCTACTGGTTGTCAGCCCTCTGCATCTGTGGCATATAGAACAATATCATGTTCGTGACCTGTCTCTGACAGTCAATGCTCCATGTGTTATAGTTGTAGTTATATTAAGCAAGACATTGTTTTCATAGAGTTTGCCCTTTGCTGTAGTTTACTATAAAGAGCATTTCGGTTCAATCTCAATGGTACACAGAGGGCGACGTCTGGTAGCTCTTCTGCTGTCTTTACTTTCTACTTTGATTTCTGTCGGCTCCACGTTCTCTTTGTAGCAATTGTCTGTCTTTGTAGTGTAAGGTTGTGAATTTTGTATGTGCCGGTTTCCCTTTGTTCGCTGTCCTTGTGTGTATTCTCTTTAGACCTGCCCCTCCCTTGAGCGCTCCCTTTATGTCTTCTGGGCTACAGCATGGGCACGGAAGAGAACACGTCTTGTTGTGAGCTGCAGTGCCTTTTGTTTGGTCGCTTTCAAGTTGTCGTGCTCTCGATGCAGCTTAGCCTTGCCTCCTAAAATGCTAGGCTCCAGGGTACTCACCCAGCAGAGTAAAGCTTAACCGTTGGGCTATGTTTTTTATTTTGCTGTTGTTTTTTGGTTATGGTTGACGCAAGACCAGTTTTCATTTGTATTTAACTGGAAAAAACAATAAAAAGAATTAGACTTGAAATCCTCGAATGAAGGCACGTGTGTTAGAGAACACTTATATTATGGAAAAATGGTGCATCAATATTATTTAGTAAACACTAGTAGTGTTTTGTATTCCATAGTTGACGATGTGGCCATATGTTTTTATTGTAAACGTCTTAATGTGCACAGTTGTGCAACATCTTCACAGCAAATATGAATATGGATCAGGTGAGCTTCTTTGGAGCATTTCAGTTGGCACATGGATTCCTTAATAGACCTCCCGCTCTGTAATCTCAGGTATTGACCTTATTCCAAACATTCAGCTGGCACATGCTGGCAGGGCCCTGGCATCCGTTACAAGTAAACGCACACATTCCACATAATCAAGAACTCTGATCCGGATATGTCCGGCTAGTAACAGTGCCAAACGTCAAGCACACCACAAGCTGTATCGGGGGTCCTCTTTCTTTGCCCTAGCAACCAATCAATCTAACTCCCCGTCCAAAGAAAGATTTCTGTGCAGAAGACCGCCTTCCCATCAGAAAGCAGCTAAACATCTGCCTCTTTAATTTTATAACGATGCACCCACTACATTAGACATCTGGTTTTCTTTTAGGTATATACACCTCTAAAAACCAATATGTATCCTGGTGTCAAACAAATCAGAAACTAGAAACTGAAGATACTGTCACTGCGAACATCCACCTAACTGCCGAATGACACTACGAAAGACAGGCGCGTGCTATCTCGCGAAGGAGAGGCTACATATTGACTCTCGATTTCGTTTTGTTAAGGGCAGACATATTTATACTAACATTTAGGTCTTTAGGTCTTTAGTAGAGTAGATCTTATTGATCTTTGCAAAGATGAAGGTACGCTATAGGTCAATGTCTTGAGAGGGAGAAAGAGCTGAACCATGGAGCGTTTGCGCTGCTGCACAGAAGATGGCAGGTTTATACAGACGACTTTGAGTCAGTGTACAGCATGGGTGGATATGTGTAATAGTGTGATATTGCCCTTGCTACATTAGCAGGAACTCTAACCATGTGCAGCAATGGAACAGCATATAACTACCAAACACCCAATCTTACCTCTGCATGGTGAATCCTATGCGCAAGTGTCTGCATGCCTACCTTAGGGTGGCGAATAGTATGAGTGCTTTGCTTGGTCATTTCCCCGCTAAGAGGTTGCATGCTCGGATCCATGAATACGTATCGTTCCACCCAATAGTGGGCGTGCAGTGGACTGCCTCCCGGCCGTCCCTCGTAATGCACACATTTTCCCTTGTTCTTCCTCATTTTCCAATTTCCGCCCGGAACACTGCCCTCTGCACAAGCCACGTCCACGCTCTGCGTGGTGTCTCGCACAAGGCACTCGGTCTCTTGCGTGGTATGCTGAGCCTGTGCAAAGTCCTCACAAAATACAAAAAAGTACAGCACAGTCGATTCCATGAATCGACAAATGGGAAGTCGCACACGGTTTGTTAAGGATTTCAATCAGGCACACATCCAGGTCTCGCCTAGCATGTAGTGCGCAATGAAACCCTTATTTATTTGTGTCTATACGTTCAATATTCTGAATGATATACCACTCATATCACACCCATCTCAAAATACCCCCCAGGTCACACTGAACCAGGAATCAGGCTAGTTTGTGAAGGTAAATATTTATTTATTTAATATTCAAATCCCACATAAGTTTATATATATATATATATATATATATATATATATATATATATATATATATATACATATATATATATATATACATACACATGGGGCAGCAATCACCCAGGGGTGACAATACAATTCAAAAATAGGTAAAGTGATTGAATTCACTTATAGTAATGTAGAATAAAAAACACAGGAAAAAGAACAGTTTTGGTTTGTGAACGGATAGCGTTTAGGTTAATATATTCCCCTGCAAAGTACTTTAAGGCACAAATGAGCAATCCTACACAGATGTCAGTAATCAGCAGGTATTCAAGAATGAAAGACAATTTCTAGAGTTTGAAAGCAATCTTCCCTCCACAAACAAGAGAGAAAACCGTTTTTGGAAATTTACACAATTTTAAAAATTACAGGTGAAAATGGCTTTGTCACACAATGCAAAAGATGCAATACTTAAATGGAGAAAAAATTCTTAGGAAAGCAACACTAAACAGGTCCTACCAAACATGATCTACAATATAAATAACAGTACACACTTTAGATCAGGATGGGATTGAAGAAACACTTTGAATGGGAAAAAGAGACGTGTAATCTTTGCAAAACTGCAAATTTGTGGCAAAATTTCACTATGCAGTATTTGAAGAAAATGGGTCAAATACACTGTTCCGTGATGCGGTTTTTGGTTGTGGGTGTAGCTAAGGGTTGTGGGTATCAGTGAGAGCTGAACATTCGTTTTCTATCTACAAATTTGAAGAGGTTATGGAGGTTTTAGTGAGAGGCGTTTTTGCAAAATAGGTGCAAAATTGAAAACAGAAATTCGGTTTTAAAAATGACAGATTGGTTTTATGATACTATATTAATGACTATGAAAAAGAGAATGCCACAAATGAATCTTCACAATTACGTGGCCGGTTTAACCCTTCACGTGGTGGATACTCGATTTCTTTCTGGGATCTACTTTAGTTACTCAAAATCAATAATGCCTTAGGGTATGGTAAAACAAATGAGGAAAATCAGCACAAGAATGGTTTTGACAATACTAGGGTACTGAATTTAAAGATGGGATGGGTTGAGATAGGATAAGACAATGCAGATATACTATGAGTCACTGTTCTTCCTATTAATACTTATGGTCCCTTGTAATTAAAATGGACGTCAAAATTCTGGTCATCGGATCGGGTCAGGTCTACCGACAGCAGGGCACTTCTGGAGGGATTGGATCGGCGGCGCGGTTCTGGTCAATTTTGGGCTGAATTTTGGATGGGCCCTTCTGGTCACTGCACACAGCAGATTGCAGAATGCAGGTTTCAGCGGGCAAGCCTTAACTGTAGCATGCCAAGCTGAATCCAAATTATTCTTTTACGTTTTGGGATGGTTGAATTTGGGCCTAGCTAAAAAGAGTTCAGCAATGCTAAGGCCTGGAGTCAGCTGCTAGACGAAGAGTTCTGGACAAGATGAAGAAGTCAGGAACAAGACGCAGCACGTAAAGCTGGATGTGTTCTGGAAGCAGTGTGTCCTATGTGGAGTCAAGTTCCTATATTTATCCCAGCAAATGACATCACCAAGTTTATGGTGTGGGCAGAATTTCAAAACACACCCCCATGGCTGTGAGTGGCCACAGGCACTTGCCTTGTTTTGGTTGGCAGTCAGAACAAAGCTGTCATCTTTATGATGGAATTTAGGAACTCCCACATTGAATTTGACCAAAACTTAACTTTTGCACAAATGCACATTTCCAAAATTATGTTCCCTAATAAAATGCGACATATACATTTAATATTTGATTGTCTATATTCACATTCAATCCCCATCTCTGTGAGAGCTCTCTTTCTCATTCTATGGAATTTTATCAAATTTGATCCTAACAGTTTGGATTAATAATTTCTAATTTGGTACATCTCTGGGCGCTTATCAGTGGGTCATGTGCATATAATCTTAGGCTTGCAACATCAGAGAAAAAGCACTTTTAAACTGGGTTTGACATCTAATTTTCTTATGCAGCTGTCAGGCAGTGAGGCCTGGATTCCTCTGACTGTACTGGATGATCTGTGGTTTCAGCACACTTTAATTTCAATAGTCCACTTGGAAAAGGCCTGAAATTAGCGCCAAAACAGCTCTTTGAAGGTTGCAATTGATTAAGAAAACTATATTTTAAAGGAATTATCGGATTTACTCCACTTCTGTGGTCTTGATTCATGTGACAGGTAACAGCACCCACTGGCATTCTGCTGCAGGGAGTACCTGTTTTGACATCAACTTTGCCTGTTTGTGGCAAGGTGGTGCAGCCTTTGTGAATTATGAACCAGGCACAGTTTTGCAGATTTGGTGGGCACAGGGGTTAGCACCTCCATTTTTGGCAGTTTCTTTCCCCCATTGCAAAAGGGATGTAGAAGGGCGCATTGGCATGGGTTAAAATATCCCACACATCCCCCCGACTTCAGCATGATGTCCAGTCGTGGGGGAGTCAGGCACGTGGGATTTTTTTTCTTCTGTCCGTGTGAAGAAATCCGGTTGCTTCTCCCATCAACGATTGAGGTGACACGCTCTCCTCACCGGTTCTGATTGGAAGTGTGGAGTGACACTCCAGAGCTCTTGGGTTTTTCCTCCCGGTCCCCGAGGAGGTCCTCCTTGGTGATTAGGTGGATTTAGTTCCAGTACTAGAAAACAGAACATAGTACAGTTATGGAAATTTCCCCACTACTTTTCCCCGAGGGGAGTAGTGGGGCGGATGCATGCATTTAATAACAATTGACAATATTCCCCGTCTATATTCAATGATATTCTTACCACTTTCCTCGCACGTACTCAATGAACATTTAATAATTCTTTTTAGATCTCCGGATTTTCCCCCTCTGGGTTTCCGGTAGGCTCTTCTATTTGACGAAAAGTAGGCCTGGGATGACAACTCTTTAGCTGGTTTACGTGGACCCACTTGTCTTCCCCTTCTGTCAAATTTCCCTTGGGGATGCGGATTCTGTAGGTGACAGGTGAGATTCTGTCCACAATTTCAAAAGGGCCCGGCCAGCTTGGGAGAAATTTACGCTCCTTGGCTTGGTTCCTTTGGAAATTGTACAAACAGACCCTATCTCCTACTTGATATTCCTTTTTAGTTGTCTTAAGGTCATAGTGGGTCTTCATACTGTCTGCCGATCTTTCTAGATTCCGCTGAGCATACGCAAAAGCATGTTGAAGGTGTTTTCTCAGATTCTCAACATACTCATGAGTTGTGGAGGCATTTATCAATGTCTGCTCTTGGTTTATGTAGAGCAGATGCTGGGGTAGCACCATCCTTTGCCCAGTCATCATCTCAAATGGAGACATTTTTGTTGCAGAAGAAGGGGTAGATCGGATGGCCATCAGTACAAGAGGTAATTGAATGTCCCAACTTGGGCCAGAGTCTGCCACAAACTTTTTGAATATGCTAACATTAGTTTTATTGTACCTCTCAACTCCACCACTAGAGGACAGCGGTATGCAATGTGTAGTTTTCTTTTTACCCCAAGTATCTCCCACATCTTAGTCATCACTTCGCTGGTGAAGTGACTACCTCGGTCTGACTCAATCCTTTGGGGTAGTCCAAATCGTGAGAAGATGTGATTGATCATCAGGGCAGCTGCTGTTTCTGCCTTGCAATTTGGGGCCAGAAGACATTCCACCCATTTAGTAAACAAGCATGTTACGGTCAACACGTACTTGTTCCCCCTAGAGGAGCGAATCACGGGTCTGAAGTAATCGACTTGCAAATCAGACCAAGGCAGTGTCATCCCCCTCTTTTAGAGGGGAGCACGGTGTATGAGTGATGTTGGCTGAAATTGTGCACACACAAGACACCCCTTCAAGTATTGGTCAAGGTCCTGCCCTATGTGTGGCCAGTATGCAACCTTTCGCAAGATTTCTAATGTTGTATGGAACCCCAGATGACCGGCTGTGGCCACATCATGGGCGTGACTTAGCATCAGGTTTCGGAATGAGGTAGGGACCACCCACTGGTCATGGCCAGATATGGAAACCGTCTTGGATTCAGAACATTTTTGGACATTTCATGAACACTCTGAGGTCCTCTTTCCCAATTCAATCGGTATCCGTCAGGGGAAAGCTCTCAGGGTCCTCAATGTGTTGATAAAGCTTGCAATTATTGGATCCTCTTTTTGATCCATAATCAAATCAGCATCTGGGGTCTCCTTACTCCACTGCACAGTTGAGAGTTCATTGTGAGCATGTGTCTGGGACCTAGTGATAGCAGTGACCTGGATTTCCCCCAACAGGGACTCAATTTCAAGAAGAACCCCTTGGATGGCTCCGGTTTTGGCCAGCTGATCAGCTAAGTCATTTCCAGTTTTATCTGGTCCCTCTACTTTAGAATGACCCTTGATCTTTTCCCAATAGATGGTCATCCCACTCGAGGTGACCAGATCATCAATATTATGTATTCATTTTCCATGTTTTAGTGGTTTATTGTTAGCACATAGCATGCCCCTGGTTTTCCAATTAACCAGGTGCTCCACGAACCCGTTCTGGACATCACCGGTATCAGTGATTATGAGCAGTGCATGGAGTTGGTGTTGGACAGCAGCGAGGATGGCTTGATGCACAGCCATCAGCTCTGCCACTTGACTACTATGGGGACCGATTTTGTCATTCACCCATGCATTCCCCACGCCGGCCACAAGTTCCTTTTCCCCTCTTGTTGTCAACATGGTAGGAGCACCCATCCACAAAGACAGTGGGTATTCCCTCACACTTGTCTTCTTTATAGACTTTGTGTGGGGAATTAAGGTACATCTCCATGTTGACCTTGATTTTAAGACTTTCGTCCTCGAGACAGTTTTCTCTGGCACAATCATGCAAGTCAGCCAGACCTTGCGCGAGGGGACTCTTCTTGTTTTGGCCATATCTGACCTCCACAGGAAAGCCTTGCATTGACAGGATCCAGGAAGTAATTTGGGAATTACATTTCCAGCCCGGATTCTGTCACTTCGAAGTTATTGCAGAGGCTGGTGTGGAGTCTCCACTATGATGAGTTCCCCCTGGATGAACAGGCGATAATTCTTCAATGCCCACACTGTTGCAAGGAGTGCCTTCTCACAATCGTTAAATTTTTCCTCTACAGAGGATAAAGACTTACTCGCATAGGAGACGACTTTATTAACCTTGTCATGCTTTTGGTATAATACTACAGTCAAGCATGTATTTGGAACCCTCTCTCTAAGAACAACTCCTTGTTTTTGAAGGGTAAGCTAGGCAAGGCGCTTGTGAGAGGCTTCTTTTGAGTTGTCTTACTGCCTCTGCTTGTTCTGGACCCCACTCCCACTTGACCCCCCTTCAACAGATGGATCAGGGGTCTTGTGATCTCTGCATAATCCTCAATTAACTTTCTGCTGTAATTAGTCAGTCCAAGGAGGCTCCTTAGCTCACGCAGAGTTGAGGGGTCTTTTATTTTCAGGAGTGCTTCTGCTTTCTTTTCCTGGGGACAGAGACCCTCAGGAGATATCTCACATCCCAAGAAATTGACATAGGTCCTGCACCACTGTGCCTTTTGGAAAGATATTTTCGCTCAGGCAGCCCTTAACTGTGTCAGAACATAACGGATCTCCGCTATGTGTTCCTCCACAGTTGAGCTTCTGATTAGGACATCATCTACATAGGCCAGTTTACCCCTTTCACCCAAGTTGGGCATGGCCTTACGCAAGAAGATATTAAATTAATTGCCGGAGTTTACGTATCTGAAGGGAGTCCGGGTCCAAGTATACAGCTGTCTCCTGAAGGTTTTAGGCCAGCTTGTATTGGTCCTCCCTACTGACAGGTACAGTCCAGTACCCATTGGTCAGGTCAATGGCAGTGTATAGCTTTGACCCCTGGATCTTGGCCAGTCCTTGGTCAATTTAGAGAAGAGGCCATCGGGAAGTATGGACCCGTTTGTTTAGCTCCCTTATGTCAGCACAGAGTCTCCACTGGCCATTTGGTTTCAAAATCCCCAGCAGCGGATTATTGAAGGTGCTTTGAACTGGACAAATTATCCCACGGAACTCAAGGTTTTTAATTATTTCTGTGAGGGACTCCATGGATGCGAGAGGCAAGGTATATTGCTTCACAAACACTGGAGTCATGCCAGGGTCCATGGGAATTGTTGTTTTATGGATTTCAGTGCGACCACAGTCATATGAGTCCACCGCAAAGAGATCTTGAAAATCTAAGAAAACTTGTTTCAATTTTTGCTTTTGCTCCAGAGTCTTCCAGGCATCAGCTAGGTTGACTCTCTCTTCAACCATTTGCCGGAAGCCCGGAAAGACCTCTGGTTTGGCTATCTCAGGGGCCTCCACCAGCTGGGTGGAGAAGTCCCTGGTTAAAGTACCGACTTGGACTGATGGCTTCAGGTGAGGAAGGCAGTCCTGGTGGACTTGAAAGATCACCTCATCCCTGCTGAAGTCACAGGTCACTTCTTCCTTACCATAAGGGCAGGAAGAGTACACCAGGAAATTCCCTCCATGCCGGGTGAAGATCCTGTCTGGTGTTGTGTCATTGTCGCTATCACTGTAAAAACAGTCATTGAGGATTGGTCCTATCAGTTCATTACTTAAATCTATGGAAAAATGTTGGTCATCAACCGCCATTCCAATAATGGTGCCTGCGCCCAGAATGATACTTCTAAGGTCGCTGTTATCCATCACTATTGGAATGGTGTCATGTTCTGTATTGACTAGTGTTAGGAAAGATTTCATAATTGTAGGTAATTTTCCTTCCATGTGGCAACCCCCAAACCTTTTGCTGTTGTTTTACACCCTGATCTAGACTTTGCCAGAGAAGCGCAGCCTTCCGCCGCACTCCTCTGGGCTTTCGCTCAATTCCTCTGGGGAAACTGACATGCCCTTAAGACAGTCAGTACTGGGAGACTTTGTTTCCCTTAGTCCTTTCCTCATGTTGCAGCTTTTGAGCAACATGAAACAAGAATGCACAGTAACTTACACTACCGCGCTCTTGGGTCTCTAGACATTCCAAAGGCCCTAGAAACTCCTGCTGGACTTATTATGAAATGTGCAAGTGTGTCACGGACGGGACTGGTGGCAGCTATCGTTTCTTTGTGTTTCGAACCCCTTTTTGCCATGTTAACCGTGCTTCCAGCATTTGGCCCAAATGGGTGGCCTGGCCTCCAAAATGGCCATGCCACGAGGTTCTTTGTCCTGTCCGCTGACCGTCTTGCCCCTTCACCTTCACCCAGGTCAAGCCGACCCGGGCAGTCCTTATTTGGTCATGCACTTTCCCGCGAAACACAACGCTTTCGCGGGTTTCTGCATGCCTTGTGTGTGCCTCCAGGATGTGGGCTGGGATGTCTGTTCCCAATACACATCCTAGGTGCCAGAGAGTCTAGAGTGTCCTGAATGCCTGGGACAACTGTGGTCCATGATAGGTCAATATATGGTGTGAGTGTTTGTGAGCGGATCTCCCATTGGGCTTTCTCCGTTTTGGCGCAAAGGGAACTTTGGATAGGAGGAGGCGGAAAACACCACTACCAGGTCGATCTCCTGAGTTCTCACGAAAGAAGGATAAGGAGCCAATTATCCTGCAACTAAGAAGCTGAGTCGAGGAATCGCTGGTGACCCGCTGAAGGTTTGGAACCCTGCACTGCTGTCGTCCTGCGAGACCACTCGGCCTCTGATGGTATGAGAAGGTCTGCAAAGGCGCTTCGACCCTTTAGAATAGTGGGAACAACTATTCTCGGCATCTTCACCAAATCCTGTACGTAAGCCTTCAGAAGCGTCCCTGGGCCATCCAGTGGACTGACCAGCCTACACAGGAACCTTGCTCTGTCACCGCCGTCTGGCTTACTGCTAATCCCGTGTCCTCGGCACTCTCACACGATTTGTACACTTGGCGCTCCCAGGTCCGAAGTGAGACGTGTGCTTTGGGACCGGAATACACGCGTTTGCCGAGTTGCTCTGCTGTGGTAACAAACCTGTGCATGTTTGCTGCATCTGGGACACCCTCGACCCTGACTCCTGCTGTTGCGGAATCTACACGGCATTGAGACATTCCTCTGATCGCATCTGAACCTGCCAGTACCGAAACTGAACCGGAGAAGCCTGAGTCTGCCTGCATCAGGGACCGGTGACTAGTCAATACCCTAACCGGTCGCCCTCCCGCCGGAGCCTGTGGCTTTCCATCGCTGTTGTAAACAGCAAACCCTTTCCCGCACTCACACCCTGCTTCTGCCCCCAAGTGGAGGCCTTGCCTGAGTCACGGGGATTTGTTCACCATCTTTTCGTCCACCTTTCTGAACTGCCTGATTTCCCTGAAGAGACGCTCCTTTGCCCGTTGGCACCCGCGTGTGCAGGTACTTTTGAGCACAAGGCTCCACTCTTCGTAGGGCTCGGACTTCCTTCTAGTTCGGTGGCCTCTGAATTCGAACTGGGTCTAACGATTACTTGCACTGCCTGTTTTCCTCCCCATCTAGGTGGTCTGCATATTTCGTGCTTCTAATTCTTTAGACCCCTCGGTCTTGTATATATATTGTATTGATTGTGATGTGTTGGTTTACTGGAGTTGTATCGTGATTCTTTACTATGGTCGAAGTTACAAAGGCCTTGTAATAAATGTGTCTATATTTTTAATATTCAATGAAAAAACTTTGTTAAAGGGACGTTATGGTTAAGTTGCGCTACTAAAAACCTATGAAATTCAGTGAAAAAACGTTGTCAAAGGGACGTTATGGTTCCAAGTAAAACCGAAAAACCCTTGAAATTCGCCAGTTATGGTAAGCTAAGCAACAATAACTCGCACCACCACCGTGCACTGCTAAGACTAACACCCAGGGCATCAAAGATGACAATGTACTAATACATAAGAAATGTAACCCATATATACAACACACTAACCATTCATTTAAATGCACTATGTTCTAAAATGGAATATACCACAAGAAAATAAATTGGCTTCCAACATAATTACCTCACAAACACGACAGAACTGAGAACAAGAGCAGACCCACTGAGTACATAGGACATATCTTACCTGAAATAGTAAGTGTACTTAATTTTATTCATATATTTATAAACTTTCTGTATTAGATAAAAAATATATTATCTTTTTTTTTTTCTCTCACAGAAATGTCTAGTACTCTGGAATGGCTAGAGGAACATTTCCCACATGAAGAAATGTCACAAGATAGTGAAACTAATGGTAAACACTTTAATAATATAAACCATTTAATTATTATTATTTTGTATACATTTAACATATATATATATTTTTTTTTGTACAGCGCATACCAAAATTGAAAATACTTCACAAAAACCTGTTATGGATAACACTTTTCACAGTATAGAAGAAAAAATGGATTTATTGTTGACTAATTTTAATAATTTGAAAACTTTTGTGGAAGATCATTTTAAACCAAAAACCTCGTACCATTGCCCCACATGTACTTGTCCCTCCTCACCATATCCCAGTCAATTATCCCCAAACCCTCTCCATAACCCAAAATGTTTTGATGAGACTTCCATCCCTTCTTCACCTAATAACAATCATGATGAAACCCCTAATTCTCCTGTTTTTGTTTCTGTTTCTGCCTCACCTTCTCTGTCATAAATTATTAATATATGTTAAATAAAGTTTAATTTTTATATTGTGTTGTAAATAGTTTCGTTTTAAAAAAAAAAACAATGTAGGTGTCCACCGACAGTGCAGGTGTTCTGAAATGTTCGTAAATAAACGAAAATGGAGGTGTCCTGAAGAACACTATACCTGTTCGTACTGTTCGCTAGCAAGATGAAACTATTCTAAGAACACACGCGGTGTCCTGAAATGTTCGTAAAAAAAAAAATTAAAGTGTCCTAAAGAACACTATATCTGTCCGTAGTGTTCGCTAGCAAATTTAAACTGTTCTAAGAACACACGCAGTGTCCTGAAATGTTCGTTTCACGTGTGACGCAATTTTAATTAGTTCAGGACCCGAACAGTGTCCGTAGAACATCAACACGCATGCGCTAGCCAATCTCTGTGCATTTGGTGTCCTGCGGACATGCGCTTCCTTTGCGGACTTGTTCGCGAACGGATCATATGACCGCGCCCACGCTGATCGCGTGTTCTGAATGCGGACACTGTTCGGGTCCCTGTGACGGTGTCTTTAAACGTGGTAGACTCACGTATACAGTAATACATATTGAAGGTATAACCAGGAAGTCCTGTTTGTTTGGTCAGTGTATGGACTTTCATCTAATGGCCCTGGCTGTCATGTTTTGTTACCTAGGAGACGGGGTCTCGCGTGGAAGAAGGGGAAAAAGACGGTTATGCCTGGGCATATTGAAGAGGAGCCTTGAAAAAGGAAGGCGCTGTTGGCTTCGGCCTGAAATTTAGATACATCGATACAAAGTCGCGCCGTTGCGCAGTCTGACGAGTTTTTTTTTTGTTTTCGTGAGTTTGAACACAGCGATCGTTGTCGCTTGCTTGGCCGAGAGAAGCGTCGCGCTGAATCAAAAGAAGACAGCCGGGTCCGGAAGGGAACAGCTGATCGCGGACGTCGCTGAAGCAGGAAGCAGTAGACGCGTTGTGCCAGAGAAGCCGCGCTGAACCAACGAAGACAGCCGTGTCCGGAAGGGAACAGCTGATCGCGGATGTCTTTGCAGAAGGAAGCAGTAGGCGCCGTTGCGCCGGTAAACAAGTAAGATCAGGAAATCATACGGGAGAACCCGACGATGTCTTGCTACTAGTATCAGACCCCTGAATGAGGGATATTGTTATAGACTTCAGGGAACTGTAGGTAGGGAAAACGCTCTGTTTAATGGACATCCCTATGGGGTCGAATGCCTGATAAAGACTGCTATACGTCGCTGTGTAGATAAACAGCCACCTGAAGAATTTCTTTGAGGATATAACTATAAGGAGATGAAGAGTGTGAGATGTTGAATCCAATATCCCTATGAGCAGGAGCTAAGTTAAGAGGGAAGTTTAAAGGAGTGTTTACCGCTTCATATGAAACGAAATACATCGTATAAGAGAAGCTGCATAGACTCTGTGCCTGTGTGTTCTGAACAGGGACTACCAACATTAGCCTCTAAAAAAATATATTATCAGAAATGTTAGAAGACAAGTTTGTGCAAAGTGAAAAACAAACATAGAAGGTTACCCTGAGGAAAAGAGAATATAAAAAACTAAACTGAGGAAGTCAAGGGAAAAGTCATTGAATAGAGAAGAGAAAGAGAGACATTTTGTTTAAAAAACTGTATGACGGAAGGAGGGAAGTAACATCAGACCACAAAGGAGGGAGTCAATGTAGACTAAAGACACAGACAACTTACCTTGAGCCGGAAGAGATGCCAATCTTGATACCAAGTTTGCAAGATCCAGCAGTAAAGACGTATCCTTTTCTTTAAAACTGCATCGGAAAGAAAAAAGGAAAAACACTGTTAATAAAGTTATTTGGGTTCTCGTTGAACTCCATACAAACTACTTGTTGTCTCAGACTTTTATTTATACAATATTGAAGACAGGCTATCACAGTCCCCGAACAAATTAAAAGTACATTTTCAATTAATCCATAATATTTTTCAATAAAATCTCACCATGGCACAAGTCCCACATAGTAATCCTGAGTTTCTACGAACCTTTTGAAACTTTTCAAACTTTTTTTTATGTTCGATCTGTCCGCGGAAAGCGCGCATGTCCGCGGACCGCGAACAAGCACCCCTATAAAAGACCACGCCCTAGAGCTTATTCTCATTGTGTTTCTGGCTATTCTTCAGAGCACAGCTATTTCTCCAGCAACTTGCTGATTACATCATCGAGATGGCATCCCTGGGTGCAGAACTGCCACCTGGTGCTGCACCTGCTTCAGCACCACCCCCACCCCCTCCACCACCACCACCTCCCCAAGGGCCCGAAGAGGGGAACAGGAGTGAGGATGTGGAGGAGGAGGAAGAGGATGATGAGAATGAGGTAGAGGAAAACCCTACTACCCGCACTAGGCGCGAGTCTTGGGTGTGGCGGTTATTTACCATTCATGGGAATGTTCCTAAGGCTTGTGCGAACCGTGTTACCTGCAATGAGTGCAAAATGATACTCGGTCGCGGGAAGCACGGTAAGTACAGCTTTGGGACCACTACTATGAAGCGACACCTGAGGTCATTTCACTCTGGGGCTATTCGCAGGGTTGTACCTTTCGAAGAACGTAGCAGGTTGATTTCTTCTACTTCATCCTCTGTTTCTGATCCTGTCACCACAAGGACCACCTCTGTGGGACAACGTCTTCCTCAAGCTGCCTCACAGGCCATACAGAATGCTGATGACCCTTACCTTTCGAGGGTCACAGTTGTATGTATGTACTGTGACACAGTACTCTGCAGGGGGGAGCGACTTCGTAGTGCTTTTGAGACTATCGTCTCAGAGCACGCGAAGATCTGCTCACTACCCAAATAAAACCACTCTACATCTTCCTCTCTCAGCTTGCCCTTTCTTATCCCTGTGGTTGGTGTCCCCCCCTTTACCTTCCTTTCCCCTCCTCTCCTAGTGTGTCATGTATAAAAAACCAAAAAAAATACAAAATATCAAAAATCAAAAAAAAATAAGGCTCTTTTCAGATCCGCCTTTCACAGTTAAAAAATAGAAGTGAAAATAAATGAAGCATGGCCCTTTGTATTTTTTAGAAGTCCGCGGACAGTTCGCAAACATTTAAAAAATTGGGTTGCTACCCCATCACAAACATTGCAATTTTCTCTGGGAGGAAGTGGTGGCTCTGAAAAGAGCCTTTGGGAGGTGTTTGTAAGTCAAAAATTATAAATGCTTAACACCTACTTCAAAATGGTTGTTGTAATTCCAAAAAAGGTCGCAATGCATTTTGTACATTTCTCAGAAAAATCTGATTGCCAGCATAAGAAAGATGGACTCCATCTCTGCGAAAAATGTATGTACTACGAAACATGATAATTTCATTGTGAAAAAAGGACATGCCAAAATCTCTTAGAAAGGCACAAACTGCCTTATTAACATTGCGCCTTGCTTTTTCCATTTGTGGACCAAATTCAGAAGAACGAAGCCACATTTGTCTCTGCGCAATCCGTGAAAATATCACTTGAGAATTAGGAAACATGTCCATAACCTTCCCAAACCCTTCTTTCATAGCAAATTGCAAAACAATTCCAGTCACATGTCCTAAACTGTTCCCTCCACAATGAATTACAATTATGTCTGGATGTTGCTCTGTCTCCAAAGTAGCACAGAGAGGTAGCAAGTCCAACCACTTCATTCCACGTACTCCATGCCAGTGTACTTCCACATGTGGGAATCCAAGATCTACAGCTACTCCACAGCTTTCTGCATGCACCTTCAACCAATGTATCCACGAATCTCCCAAAATCCAAACAATCTGTTTTCTGAAACACACAGCCATAGCTATCTTTTGTTCTCTCAGACAAAAAGAGTATTTGAGAAACTCTCTCCTGGCACAACACACCCACTAAACTTTCCTGACCAATCCCTTTCAGTGCTTATTCTCATTTGCATGACTTCTGAACCCAAAAATCCCCGGATGTAACTCCTGATGTCCGCGAACTACCGCCATGTCTGCGGACATATCGTAACATGAACAGCCCTTCTACCATTTCCACTTCACTCTCTCTGCCATTCCCTCATTGGATGTAGCTAAGAAATCACATGACCATGCACCAATAACATTCAAGACCTCTACATCTAACTGCATCATCATAGATCAGCACTGCAAATGTACTGTGAATCTCTCTGTGTACAAGTGTCATATCATTGGCAAGCGCCATCTACCAGAAATACTGTACAAGTCTCCAAGATTTCTACTTGCAGCTCCATGCATATCCATATGCATGAACACAAACTTCAGGTATGCATATTTTCTGTACAGTAGATGAACACATTTTCAAACAGACTTTTAGCTTGAGTAATCTGTAAAATGAATTTACTATATTTTTTTCAATTTCCTAAAATCAACTATCACTTATAAACCTTTATACTATTTACTTTCTTTATACACACACACTCAAATCATGTTAAACTAACATTTTTTAAATGAAATATATAGACTACATATATTCAAACAAAATTGCATGCAAGCACAATCTATGTTTAAATCTTTAAAAGAATACTTATACAATTTCATATTTTTATTTAATTATTTACTTAATTACTTTAATTTAGACATGACATTGAGGCGCTATTACCTAGAACAGCTTACTTACAGAAATAGTGGTATTCACTAGTATATTATAAATTTCACAAGACATAGTAAAGATATTTTTTTTTGCTACAGTTAGTCATTCAATACAATTTGTTCATTAAGAACATATCATATGTACTGAACTAATGCAATGTATCTTATGTAAATAAATTAGTTTAATGGTTTTAAAGAAGGCACTGAGGATTTAAATTAAAAAATCAATATCTAAATTAAAAACAGCGCTATATACAAACAAAGTTACTAATTTGAAGCTTTTACAATTGCAGTGAAGACCAGTCTCCTGAAAAGAAGCAGCCGAATTCGAAGAACAAAGAAGAACTAAGAAGTTACCTGTTAATTTAAAAAAAAAAGTAGAATATCACCATAATATTTGTATTATTAATCAAACATACTATAACGTTAATACAAGCTATTTCAGTGCCTAAAAATAGAGATTGTGTACCATTTTGTCCAAAAATCTCCATGTCTTAAACAGCGATTTACAGCCAGAATGGCTCACAAATTCCTATTTCTGGACACACAAATTACCCAACTGAACCGCTACAATTTTCATATTATAGAACAAACAACTGTTTTAATTGTATACATTAGATTTACTATTTGTACTTTTCCACACCACTAGCTTACTTTTTTTGTCATCTGAACCCCAGTTTAGTAACACATAAATTCAAGAATACCTATCCCTACTAGTTGTAGTTCCCAATGCACAATCACACACCAATACATACATCTTTATCATCTTACTCAAACACTCATGCACACAGCACACATACATTCCAGAATACCCCAACCCATATCTTCTTTATTTTTTTCAACAGACCCTTAAGAATGCCTACCAAAAGTCAAGTCCGTAGAAAGCAACGCAAAAGTAGAGCAAATGAAAATAAAAGTGTCCAACATAAGCATCCATCTCTAGCAGAATTTGTAAAAAAAAGTTGAAACAAAACAGCTAATGCAGTCATTTAGTGAAACACAAGAAGTTTCAAGTACAAAAACGTTGCCTCCTCTATCAAAATGTAAAACAAACCAAAAAACAATTAACAGAAAATCAGCTATCACTACAGATAAAACTACTTCTTCAAATTTTAATATAGTGCAAAGTAAGCATACCAAGAAAAGTATTTTAGCCAAAATGTACCATCACAAAGTCCTTCAAAATCTTATAAAAACAGGAGAGAAATCAGGTTCAATGCTTAAAACCTATCGTAGGAAATTAATCTTAGAAGCGTTGATGGACAGTGCAATTCTAGTCAAAAGAAAGTTATTTATTTTACTGTTAAACAAAATGAAACCACTAACAAAACTAATAACTAAATTACAAAAAAGACTTCTCAATAAGCGAAATGTCAACAGAAAGAACTTCTTAAGTATCTGCGGAGGTGAATGGAATCACACTACAAGCACAGAACCATATTTTAATGAAGAGGCGTACAAACAAAAGCAAACAAATACAATCGCCATACATAGCAGTGGTCGAGGTTATGAAAAAGTGAATAATACCATAACGGAACAAGAAGTACTCCTTACAAAAATATGCCCTGAAAACTTAGAATTACCCCTCCATTCAACTGAATCAGAACGTCTAGTGTACAAATGGCCATGCACGTCAATGTGTAACATTCCCAAACAATGTTTCAAATCTTTACGCCAATTCCTCAATAAATATGTAAAAAGCAAAGACAAAATCAAAATTAAATTACTGCAAAATATGGATACCTGTCCAATGAACAAGTACACAGGACTACAATGACATTCATTGGCCTGCATTACAGGACCTACTTGTAAAACCACTTTCCATGATATCAAAAGGATATCAACACATCATTCAACTATAAGAAATCTAGTCTATAAACTGTACTATGCTAAAAGTCCTGCTTTAGCACTAGCAAAGTTAAATAACATCCTTCTACATGGTACAGCAAAAGACCTACTTGAAGAAATTCACTATATCCAGAAAAAATATTTTGGAAGTGAAAGCCATTTACAGAATGAAACAGCTTTAAACCAATTAAGCAACAATTCTACACATGGCAGCCTTTTGCTAAACACATACAAAAAAGAAATACTAAAATGTAAAAGTACATCAGCTGAAGTACCAAACCATGTATATGTATGTTGCCGTAGAACTTTTTATAAAAGTAACACAAAAACTGTAGACCTATCATACAAAATAGAAGACAATGAAGCTTCTAAATGGTTTGAATTAGCTCTCTACCTTGTAGCAGAAAACAAATACGAAATAACTGAGCCCTTAATACTTTGCAGTTACTGCACTACAAAACTTGACAACAACCAAACTCCTTCACGTGCTATCACAAATAATTTGGAATTATACCCAGTACCAAAACCCCTACAACAACTTAATTTATATGAGAGCATCATAATTCAAACAGTACACCCATTTCAAGCAATAATACGCCTTCAACCAAAAACAGCAAAATTACCTCCCTCTGAATTGGTAAAAGGCATTCGTGGAAAAGTAGTTTATTTACCATTAGATCTAAAAGAAAATGTGCATACTCTAGGAGTGCAACGTCCAATGCAGCAATCTTTAATTATCTTAGTAAATGGAGTACCTACAAAAGACAAAAAAATATGGCAACAGCTGGTAGATTTATATAAAGTTAGACAAGCCTTCCAATATCTTAAAGAGAATAATGAATATTACAAAGAAATTAATATTGAAGAAAACTTGAAAGATACAACTGAAATAATTCAAGAAACACAAGAAGCTGGTCAATTTGAGCTACCAGATCCTGCTACAATATCAAATACTTTAGACCATTATACAATTCATCCTTTGCACTGTAATGACACCGTAGAAGATGTACTGGAAACTTACCAAATGCGTCAAACAAAAGGATCGTCAATCAGCATATGGGAAAAAAGTATAGAAGCACGTGCTTTTCCTCTACTCTTTCCTACTGGCAAAGGAGGAAGGTATGATGATAGACCTATTCAAATATCAGCTTTAGAATACCGCTCATTACGGATGTATTCTGAAGATCCCAGATTTAGACAAAATGTGGAATACATATTCCACCTACTCTTTGAAAGTGAACTAGCAACTTTATGTTACAAAGTTGCACACATATTAAAATCAGGATCACACTTTCAAAATATGACAGCTACACAATTATTAGAAAAAGTGCAACAAAAGGATGAGGTTTTACAATCAAATATTACAAATCTATTAGCAAATATGCGTGGTACTAAAGAGTACTGGTTTCGACGTCATGGAGATGTACATTGTATGATCAAAAACCTTGGCCCACCCACTTGGTTTGTTACATTAAGTTGTGCAGAATATGCATGGGAACATTTACATGATTTCCTACGCATATCAAATAAAAACAAAACAAACATAGATATACTAACACCTGGAGAACTTTGTTCTTTGGATCCTGTTAATGTTTCAAGATATTTTCACCATCGCTTCATTGCTATGCTACATTTTATTTGTAATAAAACTGTTCCTCCCCTTGGAGAAGTGCAACACTTCTTTTGGAGAAAAGAATACCAAGCCAGAGGAGCACCACATATCCACATGCTTTTATGGATTAAAGATGCTCCTAAATTTGGTCAAGACAGTGATGCCACTGTTTTACAGATTATTGAAAAATATGTCACTTGTGAAATTCCATCAGAAGCCACAAATAGTGATCTTCAGGCACAAATTTTACAATTTCAAAGACACAAATGTGGAAAATATTGTCGTCGCAAATACAAAAACAAAGGGAAATACTACACCAAATGCCGATTTGGTTTCCCTAGACCAGTTACAAATACAGGTCAAGTGAACAACCTCATGTCTTCAGTAAGACATAGTGTTAAAGGTAAGTCACCTAAAAATACATATTACATAAAAAGAAAAGAAGAAGAAAAATATATCAATGATTATAGTGCAATCATTGCCCACTTATGGAACGCAAACATAGATGTGCAGTACATTGCAGACAATTCTACTGCAGTTGCACGATATATCACAGCATACTTAACTAAAGCAGAAAAGACAGAGCTCCAAGACCTCTTGAATGACCTGTCATCAGATAAAACAGTATCTCAGAAATTATACAGCTTGGGCATAAAAATGCTCACCCATAGAGAATGTGGATCATATGAATCAGCTGATCGTTTAACTGGTACTGCATTGTATGGTAAATCTGAAAATATAGTATGGCTAAGTCTTGGTCCAGCTAAATCTAGAAAAAGAGTTCTAAAATCATATGAAGATATAGAAACAATAGCCAAACATGATCCCAACAGCCAAGACATTTTAAAAAACAATTTATTGGACACATACTACCCAAACAGAAGTAATACTTTGGAAAACATGTGTCTATACCACATAGCCCAAAACTACACATAAAAAAATAATATGAAACCTGATGAAAAAAAAGGTAAATATAGAGTGACAAACTGTGAAGGCAGCTTAGTTAAACTCACTAAACCAAATTTAATTAGTCATATCAAATTGTCATTAAAGACTCCTCAACATAATGAAGTATTTTACATGTCCCTGCTACAACTCTTCAAACCATGGAGAAAAGAAGAACAATTGCTAGATAACTATGACTCATATGAGGATGCTTTCAAAGCAAATGAAAGCACTATAACTGATGTCAACTTTACACAGTACAAAACAATGTTGCACAATGAACAGCAACACGAAGAAGAACTCCAAGCCCAACTAGATAAGGACACTCCTGACAGTAGTCAACCTTCTGTCCCAGGAAGCCAAGAACCACTGGGAGAACCACTAATAATAAATGAAGCAGAATTAGCTATGATAGAAGTAGAAAACACCATGTGTCAGTATGAAGATAAGGAAGACTTAACTATACTACAATCAAAACTAAACAATGAGCAAAGTAGCATTTTTCAAGAAGTAACAAAACAAATTGCACATGGTGTAAAACATGAAAATAAAGAATGTTCCTGCCATAATTATAAACCTATACTACTGTACGTCAGTGGTGAAGCTGGTTCTGGCAAAACATTCCTAATCAAAATCATTAGTAAGTTCCTTCAACAATTGACAAACAACTGTCAGCTGTTGTCACTGCCCCCACAGGTTTAGCTGCCTACAACATAGGTGGTGTTACATTACACCGATTACTACTATTACCAGTAGAACACCAGAACAAATTAGACTATTACAAACTTTCTGCAGAAGCTGCAATGGAATTACGCAGAGAATTGAAACAAATTAAAATGCTACTAATAGATGAAGTGAGCATGGTCTCCAACCTGATGTTAGCTTTGATTCACCTCAGATTACAAGAAGTAATCAAAACAGACTATGAAGAGCTCTTTGCAGGAAAACACATTATTGTTTTTGGAGATCTGCTTCAATTAACACCAGTAAAAGGTGAGCCTATTTTAAAAACGTTAGGACAAAAACTCTGCCGTAAAACTGTTGGCAGCATTGGAAATGTCAACCTTTGGCAACATTTCCAATACAGAGAATTAACAGAAAACATGCCGCAATCTGCAGATCTCACTTATGCCAACATTTAAAAAAGTATCAGAGTTGGTATACTTTCTAAAGAAGCAGAAGTAATATTGAAAACCCGGCACATTAATGCACTTTATGGCGATAATGAATGTGCTACAGATGTTATGGAACAATTAGCCCACAAAAATGTCAATTGTATGGCCTTAATGCCAACTCTTGCAAGCTGTTTCAAATTCAATGAAATCATGCTAAGTAAAGAAATGCAACCAATCATGGAAATTAGTACCACAGACAAACTAGATGTACATGGTTTGACACTACCCATGTGTGACCAAGCCACAACAAGACTAAATAGTTTAGAAAAATCAATCTCAAACACAGCAGGCTTAGAAAAGATATTAAAATTATCCTTAAATTGTAGAGTAATGCTTAAACGTAACCTTGACGTGGACCAAGGACTAGTTAATGGAGCACTGGGTACAGTTGTTGGCTTTCAAACATACCCACGCGACAACAAAATTCAGTTTGTCACTATACTCTTTGACAAACTTTCAGAAGTAAAAAGGATAGGACTCTCAACAGCTAGATTCCTTCTCTTCAAATATATGTATGTACGCAGAGAACAATTTTCTCTAACTCTTGCATACGCAGTCACGATTCATAAATCACAAGGTCTTACCCTAGACAAAGCAATGATAGATATTGATAACACAGTCTTTAAAGAAGGCATGAGCTATGTAGCACTATCACGCTTACGTACACTTGACGGTCTATTTCTAATCAACTTTGATGCAAGTAAAATAAACGCTGATATTCCTTGCATTTTAGAATACAATAGACTTCGCTCACTATACACCCCCCACCTAAACACATTCTGTTCCACAAAAAGTAAAACGTTATAAAAGAAAAATAAATCAAACAGAAATGCAACAGGATGTCACTGCAAATCCTCCAAAGAGAGTAAAAGAAACTAATACTTCATCAAGTACCACAAGCAAAAAAGAATCAATTAGGGAAAGTAAACCAGGTACTTCTTTAAAGAAGGAAGACAAACTCCAAAAAAAAGCAGTTAGATACAGAACTACCTGGACCATTTAAATTCTCAAATATCGTTGGTGTAAATTGCTACGCAAATGTAGCAATGAATATTCTATTTCAATTACCACCAATTGTTGACAACATTTACTTACACAGTACAGACCCATTGTGTTTGCAAATGCTAGTACTTCACAGAAATACAGCAAACAATCCTGACAACACGTATAGTGTTTATGGAATAAGGTAACAATTGGACTACTGTGCTGGAATGGTGAAATTCACTATAAATTCACAGGAAGATCCACAAGAATTTCTAATGTACTTACTACAAGTACTGGAAAACAAAAACATACCTATAAATGAAATCTTTCAGATTTCATACATGTGGAAACATACATGCCCCCTCTGCAACAATGTGACACAAGAAAAAATCCCCAATGAACGCTTCATATATACATATCAATACCAAATTGTGAATCCATTCCATTTCAGCGACTTGTACAAAATGCAAACCATGGTAGATTATGCTCTACCTGCAATTCAGATAATCGCTCCACGTTAGTAATACAAACACATAGTAAATACATAATACTAATGCTTCTATGTTACAATGCAGATGGTACCAAAAACAACTGCACCCTGACTGGATTCACACATGGTCAAATATCACTTGGTAAGAAAACCTTCACAACAATAGGTATAATCTACCACGCAGGAGCCACAACCAATTGAGGGCACTATACTGCATATATAAAAAAGAAATGTGGATGGTTTGAATGTAATGATAGTACCATTACTCTAAAGCAGAGATTACCAGGAAATCTTACAAACGCTTATTTGATGTTCTTAAAACCAGAATTTGATAACGAAACTGTATTTAAACCCTAAGTAAACTTGTGTTAAAAAATATAAACTGTTAGAATACTCCAAAAGCTATCTAACTGCTCAAAGATTCTAAAACAACTAATCAGATAAATGAATACCACTAAATTAGACCAAAAAATACACAGTTAGAATACACCAATTGTTATCTAACTGTCCCAAAATTTAACAATATCCAAATAGATAAATCAATACCACTAAAATATATTAAAAAAAATAGATAGTTAGAATACGCCAATTGGTAGCTAACTGCTCCAAAATGTTATAATATCAAAACAAATAAATAATATGTTACTGCTCCAAAAAAATACAACAAGCCAAAGTATAAAGCATTAGCCAGAAACAACAAGTGAACACTGAAAACAAACAAACAAATAAACTGTAGCATAACAGAAAAAGGTTTTTTTAATCCAACATGGATTTTTTTTTCTCCCACAGACCCAATGATTTTAGCAACAAATACAGAAACTGAGCAAATTGCACAGTACTCTGATTTGTAATCTACTAAATATGAGGGTCCAAAAAAAAAAAGTATATTGATTATACAATGTAATAAGCCATTACAAAATACTAATACTAACATGCTATTTTCTTTTATCACAGAAATTAACAAGAAATACATGTACTTCGGTTACTAGACCAAACAGTAAGTATACAATAATAAGGAGAACCATAGCAGCATATCACATCCATAGTATCTAATACCTTTGTTCCTTATACATTTGTTTTTCACCCAAAGTTAAAAGTAAATATGAATGTGATATGCTGCGGTGGTTGTTGCCAGGGCATAGAGTCTTGGGTGCATGGCCAAATGCACCCAAGACTCTATGCCCTGGCAACAACCACCGCAGCATATCACATCCGTAGAGTCAAACATTTCAACTATGGTCTATGGAAACTTTTAATGTCCGCGGACATTATGAGTGTTCTTAGAACACTTTCAATTTGCCAGCGAACAATACGGACAGTGTTTTCAGGACACCCCCTACGAACACTTCAGAACAACACGATAGTTCTTAGAACACTTTCAACTTGACAACAAACAATACG
Organism: Ambystoma mexicanum; assembly: GCF_040938575.1. Taxonomy (NCBI): domain Eukaryota; kingdom Metazoa; phylum Chordata; class Amphibia; order Caudata; family Ambystomatidae; genus Ambystoma; species Ambystoma mexicanum. The sequence goes on from NC_090924.1 coordinate 1,178,933,802, forward strand.
GACAGTGTCCTCAGGACACCCCCATTTTGTTTATTTGCGAACATTTCAGGACACTGCGAGTGTTCTTAGAACACATTCAACTTGCCAGCGAACAATACAGACTACGCCTTCAGGACACCCCCTATGAACATTCCAGGACACCGCGAGTGTTCTTAGAAACGTCTTCAGAACACCCCCATTTTGTTTATTTGCGAACATTTCAGGACACCGCGAGTGTTCTTAGAACACATTCAACTTGACAGAGAACAATACGGACAGCGTCCTCAGGACACCCCCTACGAACATTCCCTGGACACCGCGAGTGTTCTCAGAAGCGTCTTCAGAACACCACCATCTTGTTTATTTGCGAACATTTCAGGACACCGCGAGTGTTCTTAGAACACATTCAACTTGACAACGAACAATACGGACACTGTCCTCAGAACACCCCCATTTCGTTTATTTGCGAACATTTCAGGACACCATGAGTGTTCTAAGAACACATTCAACTTGACAGAGAACAATACGAACAGCATCTTCAGGACACCCCCTACGAACATTTCAGAACAACGCGAGAGTTCTTAGAACACATTCAACTTGACAGAGAACAATACGGACAGCGTCCTCAGGACACCCCCATTTTGTTTATTTGCGAACATTTCAGGACACTGCGAGTGTTCTTAGAACACATTCAACTTGCCAGCGGACAATACGGACTACGACTTCAGGACACCCCCTACGAACATTCCAGGACACCGGGAGTGTTCTTAGAAAAGTCTTCAGAACACCCCCATTTTGTTTATTTGCGAACATTTCAGGACACCGCGAGTGTTCTTAGAACACATTCAACTTGACAGAGAACAATATGGACAGTGTCTTCAGGACACCCCCTACGAACATTCCCCGGACACTGTGAGTGTTCTTAGAAGCGTCTTCAGAACACCACCATCTTGTTTATTTGCAAACATTTCAGGACACCGCAAGTGTTCTTAGAACACATTCAACTTGACAGAGAACAATACGGACAGCGTTCTCAGGACACCCCCATTTTGTTTATTTGCGAACATTTCAGGAAACTGCAAGTGTTCTTAGAACAGTTTCAGTTTGCTTGCGAACAAAACGGACACATATTGAGTCTGCAGAACACCCCCCATTCAGTTTATTTAGAACATTTCAGAACACCCGTGATGTCCGCAGACAAATCGAACACAAAAAGAACGTCTAACACATAAAAAACACAACTTTCATCCTATCTCATACACTCCCACCCTCCCCAAACACTCCTACACACCAACACACTCTACTAAATACACATTTTGAACAAAGTTTCACTGCGCTGTCCGCGGACGACCGCAAATCCAAGATGGCGGGCGCTACCGAAAATCTGATGCGCTTCACGCTCCATGCCGTCCAATTAGCAAACACGTTGCATGTCCACGAACATCACGCAATCCGATTGGCCAATCAGGACACTGTCCGCGGAGCGAACAGGGAAGTGTGTCCGCGGACCGAGCACAGATATCACTAATTTTTTTTTTACTTACTTTTTGGTCATTTTAAAAAAAACTACTCGATGGATTTTCACCACATTTGCAAAAGCATGCTTTCGGAACCAAGCCGCTGCTCCTGGTCCAAATTTGGTGAAAATCCGTCCAGCGGTTTGGGCTGTAGACGCGAGCAACATTTTTTGGCAATTCAGTCTATGGGAAAAAAAAAAGTTTTGGGCCCCACCCTATAACTTTGCCCCCCCTGGATGAATCCTCACCAAACTTTGCAAAATAATTCAGAGTGACCCAAATACTGTTTATGCAAAGTTTGGTGAGGATCCATCTAGGGAGAGCGAAGTTATAAGCCACCCAAAAAGTGCTCTTCCTATGGAAACAGCAACATAACCATAACTACATGGCCACTACGGTGGCCATGTAATAACACCTGCCTGGAGTAATTTGTAAGCGTCCTTGCTTTGTGTGCTCATTGTGGGCTTTCATTCACCCTCACCCCTCTTGAGACCTAGTCTTGACCGCCGCCATCGCTACCCTGATTGGTCTGGCTTGTCCATAGGTTACCCTGTTCCAAGAAACTAGGCTGGCCTTCTGAACCTCTGCCCCTCCAGGACAGAGTTCAGAATTCCATCTTAACAACTAGTGGTGTTGGGTTTAACCCCAACCCTTGCTGTTGGAGATGGGCATTGAGGTGAAAATATGCGTCAGGATTTTGCAGTTTCTGTCCTCTTTTAATTTTTACTTCAAGTGGGAATTGTCAGGTCCATTCTGGGATGGTGAGTTCCTCTCCATTCTGAACTTCAACTGCATATGGCAGCAGTTGAGCTGACCGAAATACTTTCTGTAGATCATCAAAGTCCATGGGATTACCTGCTAATCGGGAGCAGGCTTTGAAGTTTATCAGGTCCAAACAAATGGCAAAGCGATTGAGAATGTCACTGCCTAAATAAAATGCAGCAGGGACATCTCGCATGACCCAACATTTATGGACTATGCTCATGTTGCCTATGGACATTTTGAGCATACACATGCTAGGCAGGAGATGTTTGGAATTGGGAGTTTCCAGGTCCATTTCCCATTTGTCTATCAATTTGAATGCGGGAATGGCTGGATCTTTCGGGAGTTTTCGGAACATGGCTTTTCTGATGAAGCGCTTACCGTTGTTCATGCAAACTCAGTCGAGAACAGAGTCCTTCCCCTCATTTTACTGAATAGGGATGAACAACTATTCCCCAATCTTTTGAATGTCAGCCAAGCTTTGAGCTGGTTTCTCATCCTTTTGGACTATAGAAGTGGGATTTTCTGATTGTGAATTGGTGTAGAATTTCAGAGTATTCCCTTCCAGTGTGGAATGCCACTTGAGACTGGAAGGAAGGTTAATTTTCAGAAATAGAGAGGGCTTCCGATCACCTGTTTGTTGTTCTACTGCAATTACAGTCACGTCAGGGATTTTGTTGTTTTGAAAATGGAATTCAATGTGATCCTGTTTTTGTTGAACCATGTGGCATGGGCCATTTAGACTAACATGGTTGACGCTGTGTTTTAATTTTATTGGTCGGTTAGTCTGGGTCCAGAGGATCTTGTTTACACAATCAATTACGGGAGACAATCTACGCAGGATGTCATTCCCCAGTAAACATGGTGTGTCCTCTGGAGTCACAACTATGACCAAGTGTTACACTTGTGTCTCCCAATTCTAATTTCTAAATCTGCAGTCCCCTCGATAAGAATTTCATTCCCAAGTTTCGAAGAATTTGGGAATGAAATCACATGTGATCGCATCACATGTGTACCTCACTTATTTTGGTGCATTGAAAAATGTAGGCTAGGTGGTTTTATTCACTGAACAGCACAATATGAAAATTGAAAAGGTGCTGTATAGCAAAACGTTACCCTTGTCATGTGTTCTTAAAGTACTTTCCTTAGGGTCTGGTGTCAGCTCATGATGCAAATGCATGGGGCAATAGCAGGCCTCAAACACACAATTCATTTGTATACAGGAAGATAAACTGTGGGATGCTGCTAGTTCTTTCAACCCTAATTCAGTTTCCCTGTATGTGCCGCTCAGTTATATGCATTGGGTCGTCATATGTATTGTTTGTTGTAGCACAAGTGTGTATTAAGTCTAGATTTGTGAGCTAGTTATTAGATGTGTAACATTACACAATCACCCCTGACATCTTGCTACCAACATAATAGAAAGAACCCCTTGTAGGTAGGGACTTTTTTAGGAATACTATTTTCACATGTGATGTCATCGGTGCAGTGATGTCATCAATGATATGTGTGATGTCATCTTTGATGTCCTGGGTGTTAGTCTTAGCAATGCACGTAGATGGTGCGAGTTATGGTTGCTTAGCTTACTATAATGGGGGAATGTGCAGTGGTGTTTGGTTGCACTGTGAAGTATAACATTCCTTTAGTGAAATCTTTTTACTGAATGTACAAATATATGTATGGCAGGGAAGGAAAAGAAAGGGGCTAAACAAGTGATGTCGTCATTGATGTCATCATTGACTTTTGAGATGACATCTTTCATGTTCTGGGTGTTAGTGTTAGCAGTGCACAGGGGTGGTGGCAGGGTTGGGGGCTTAGTTTACCATAAATGTCGAATTTCAGGGGGTTTTCGGTTTTAATTTGAAGCATAAAGTTTTTTTTTAGTGAAGTGTACAGGTTTTTGTTAGGGCAACTTAACCATAACGTCCCCTCAACAAAGTTTTTTTTGTAGTGAATTTCACTGGTTTTTGGGAGGGCAGCTTAACTATAACGTCCCCTTAACAAAGTTCTTTTTGTAGGGAATTGTATAGGTTTTTGGAAGGTGGAACTTAAGCTTGAAATTGTGGCAATGAATTTGTTGAGCAGAATATACACTGTAATCATGTGATTTTGAGAGATATGTAGTATGATCTACGTACTTGACATACATTTAACACAGAACATACAGAACCCCCTCACTATTGATATTGGAAAGGGATGGACTGAGCGCCTGTTTGCGGACGGGGTTGGACAGGATCAACATTACCCAAAGAGGCGGGGGTAACTGAAAATGTACTATTGTCTTGCACAAAAGTGTGCAACGCAGAAGAAGGACATAAAGATATTATAAGTAGTAATAAGTAAAGATGGAAACCTGAAGCTGGGAAAAGAAAACAACACATTTACTAACCATGTAGAATGAAGTGGATGGTACCATAAAAAAGAAAGGATGCCTCCAGCGTAATCAGTTCACAGAAACTCGGCAGCCTGGAACGACAGTGGACGGACGCAGTAGGATGAAGGGAGATTACAGCAAAAGAGTGAGTGCAGGTAATTTTTCTATATGGGTGAGGGTTGTTTTTTGGTATGTGGTGCAGAAATAATCATTTCTTTCTGTTGTTTTGACTCAGAAATGGCTAGTACTTTGGAGTGGCTGGAGGAGTATTTCCCGCGTGGGGAAATGTCTGAAGACAGCGACAATAATGGTACACATTGCTCTGCATATGCAAAATAGTGACCAGTATTTCAGAGGCATTCAATTTATGTATTCTTTTTTTAACTGACCAGGGAAGAAAAGAAGAAAGGGCAACAAATGAGGCAGAAGACAGGATAAAAAGGATAGAGCAGAAAATGGACATATTGAACGAGAATTTTAAAAGTTTACGGGAGTTTGTGGAGGACTGTGTGAGAGAAAAAGTTTGTTACCCTTGCCTCACCTGCACCTGCCCTGCTTCTCCATTCCCTAGTGACCCATCCCCAAACCTTTAACAGTAAAATAGACGTTTTGACGAAATATCATCCCTTCTTCTCCTCATAACCAGCCCGTGTTGAATCCTAATTCCCCCATATTTGTTTCAGTGTCCGCTTCCCCCGCTATTTCTTTAGAATGATGCATGTGTGTGTGTGTGTGTGTTTTTTTACAGTAGTTGTAGAGAAAGAGTTTGTGTGTACATTTTTTTTAAAAAAGACGTAAAATGTCATCATGTGACCGCACCTACGCTGAGCGTGGGGACAGATTCGCGCGGTTGGTGTGCTTCTGCAACAATGCAAAAGAACTTGTAGACAAAGTATTGTAGAGTGTAAAAATTTAGTTTCACACATCCCAGACAATAGCTCACCTCAGGACTTGCTGTGTAAAATTTGTGTACCGCTTTGTAGGGATGAAGACGGTCACGAGGCACACCCCTGCACCCCTACAAAAGGCCACACCCCCGAGCGCATCTTCATTGTCCTTCTAGCTATAGCAGATTGAGGTGTGCTACCTTTACAGATATAGTGACCAAAAGGAAACTAATCGGTATGGCTTCCATGGCTGCTGTTGTTTCATTAGCCTCTGCACCACCCCAAACCCGCCACCACCACCACCTCACCAAGGGCCTGCAGAGAGATATATGGGTGAGGATGTAGAGATCGAGGAAGAAGAGGAGGAAGAGAATGAAGTGGAGGAACTCTGCACTAGAAGCACACCGGCGGGAGTCGTTGGTGTGGCGGTTGTTTTCCGTTTATGGGAAAGTACCAAAAGCACTTGCGAACCTGGTGACGTGTAACCAGTGCGAGGTGGTGCTGAGTCGCGGGTGATTTGGTGCATACAGTTTTGGTACGACAACAATGAAGCAACACCTCACTTCGTTCCACACTGCGGACATTCGCAAGGTGGTGCCATGTGAAGAGCGTAGTCGTTTGAGTTCCTCCACAGCATCCTCGGTGTCCGATCCTCCCACCACAAGAGACACTCCTGTGGGGGAGCGCCTCCCTCCAGCTGCCTCACAAGCCATTCGCAATGCTGTTGACCCTTACCTTTCAAAGGTGACAGTAGTGTGCACGTATTGTGACGCAGTACTCTGCAGAGGGGAGAGTTTTTGAAGTGCTTTTGAGGCTGCAGTCACAGAGCACCAGAAGATCTGCTCCATACCTAAATAAAGCTCACCCTAAATCTTTATCTGTTCAGTTGCCCTTTTTTATCCCCGTGGCTGGTGTCCCTTCCCTACCCTTCTTTGGCCTCTTCTCCTAGTGTTCCATGTGCTGTTAAGCAATGAACATAAAAACAACAAAAATTACAGAAAAGGCTCTTTTCAGAGCCGCCTTTCTCAGCATAACAATAAAACTATGAGGTGACGGTCGTAGACCCCTGCAGAGTTCTGAATAAGTTTGCGGACAGTCGTAGGGGAAAAAAGGGATGGTGCAAGCGGAGCAAACGCAATAAAGTGTACGTTGGGAGTAAGTGGGGGCTCTCAAAGGAGCCTTTCGGTGGTGTGCTTTGTGGGTCAAAAACTATGGATTGGGGAAAACGGATTTTCAGATAGGTTAGTGTGATTGCAAAAGAGGTTGCAATGCATTTTGTACGTTGTGAAGAAAAATCTGATTGCCAGCATATGTGAGGTGGACTCCATCTCTGCGGAAAATGAAAGTGCTGCGAAACAAAATGTTTTCATTGTGGAAGGAGGACATGCCAGCATCTCGTAAAAAGGCACACACAGCCTTATTCACATTGCGTCTCGCTTTCTCCATTTGTGGACCAAACACAGAAGAACGCAGCCATATTTGTCTTTGTCCAATACGGGAAAAAAGTATTTGACAATTTGGAAACATGTCCATGAGCTTCGCAAGTCCTTCCTTCATTGCAAATTGCAAAGAAATTCCAGATACATGGCCTAAACTGTTTCCTCCGCAATTAATGATCAGTTTATATGGAGGACGCTCTGTCAGTAAAGTAACACAGAGAGGTACCAAGTCCAGCCATCTCATGCCACGCACGCAATGCCAGTGCACTTCCGCATGAGGAAATCTGAGATTTGTAGATAAACTGCAGCTTTCTGCATGCACCTTCAACCAATGTATCCATGAGTCTCCCAACATCCAGATAATCTGTTTTCGAGCATGGAAAGCCATGGCTGTGTGGTCTCCTGTGAGGGAGAAGATGGTCTTACTAAAGTACGTTGGTCAGAACACACCTACTGAACTTTATGGACCAATCCCTAGCTCCGCTCATTCTCATTTACATGCGGCTGCACCCTTGAATCCCCGGTGGTGATATGTGCTGGCTGCTAACTACCGCCATGTTCGCAGACATGTACAGGATCAGAGCATGACGACGATACATTAAAGTACTATTGCCCTTTTTCCCCTTTAAGGTAGGCTCTGAAAAGAGATGTTTTTTTTATATTTTTGGCCAGATACCGTACAGACATCTGGTATTTTATGTATTTTTTTGTCCTTGATTTACTCTTGCAACTATTACAGAACCTTCTCTAAAGCAAGCCTTACGTTCCAAAAGAACATTGCATTTCCCAAAGAAGATAGCGCAACACCATCTCCTTCAAAGTAATCCGCATTGCTTGGAGCAATGATATCATGGCTGCAAAAAAACATACCAGCTCGTAGCATGAATGCACGCATGCCGCGATTGATGATACACCTCCCGATGCTTTGATGTGGACAGAAAACAGAATTTTTGTTCCATTGTACTCTCGGGAGTAAAACAGAAAACATTACTTTCGTTGTTGGGAAGATGGTCATGAGTGCTTCAACCAAATGTGCCAAATCTGCCAACAAAGTATGTGAAGTCACGTATCCCGAATGGCAAGCACCGTAGTGCAAAATTACCACATGAGGAGTGGTCATTTTACGCATGTCTCTACAAACTTGCAGAATTGCCGCAGCATTGGCATCAGTGTTAGCGCTCCACACCACCACCACTCCTCTCACATCGAAATGGTGTGCCACATGCCTACTCTCGGACTAGTGCTGTAAGCCTTGCACAACAATGTCTCCAAGCATCAAAACTCTGACCCTCTCCACCTCTGCCATCTTCAGTGTGCGCGTCTTTTGACACAAAAGAGTAATGTGAACATCTGATTGGCTGATGCCTACAGTCGCCTTTCCATGCAGGATTTGCTGTAGAAACACATATGTGACACGCCCTACCAGCGGACAAGCGTTGCCTACGTGCGGCACGTAACTCATACCCAGTCCTTCCACCCTTTCTACAGCGATACCAAAGCGAGTCCCTCATTGGACACAACTAAGCGGTCGCACAATCATCCACCAATCACATAGAAGATCGCTAATTTTAACTCTGTCATTAACATTGCACACTTCAAAATTACTGTTGATGATTCTGAATAGAAGTCGCATACCATTGCAAAGCACCTACTTCACAAGGTACTGTGCAAGGATTGCAAATTTCTACGTACAGCTCCATGCATGTCCACATGCATGAGTATAGAGTACAGGTATGTATATTTTAATCAGAGAACATGTGGAAGCCTTATGATTTTATTTAGACAAAATAATGCCGATAAATGTCCATAGGGAATACATAACAACGCTCCAACTTTAAAGTGCATGATGTCTGATTTGTCATTCACAAATCGCACGACTGCTTACTGTTTCCGCAGAACCTGTACATACGTTGCAAGCATGCCTATTTAGGGCAGAACTCAATTTTGTATATGAAAATATCGGAGTTGTGTACTCTGTACGGCCTACAGTAATGCTACTTGCAATGTGATCGTATGAGTATAGTAAGCGCTCCCGATTGTGGTGGTGACATTTCCTTCTGAGGGTCTCCCGATTTTTCGACATTGTGCTTTTAATTTACAAGTAGAAAATGTTTCCCCATCTAGTACTGTGCCCTATCGCTTACAAACCTCTCTCCTATGCATAGTACACGTTGAAAACAACAATGCATTTCCATACCCTTAAAACCTTTAGCTATTTTGAAGGACTTTCAAGTACCATATTGAAAGTATCATGCAAAGACTGCACAGAGTGAAGTGAAATGTACACGTGCACTGGGTTGAAATATGAAAGTTGAATGCTCTAACGAAAGAAGCACAAATAATGTCTGCAGTATCATCACTGCTGCAAGCACACAAAGTAATTGATTTTGTTTTTTTAATTCGCAGTGAAGACTACTCTCCTGAGAATCAACAGCATCTACACTGCAGAAACCTGGTCATCTTTCCCAAAAAAGTAAGTACAGTACAACCTTTATATTGTAACTACTCCTCAAAAAGCCTGCGTGGGTAATTTGTTGATTTTGGGCACCAAAGCAAGCATTGATTTGTAAACCATTCTACCTACAAATATCCATTTATTGAACAAAGAATAACAGGCAGAATGGCTGACAAATCCCTGTGTTTTGTTACTCAAATAACATACCTAATCCTTAGAAGGTTAGATTGTGAAAAGAAGTTGCTGTAGCACGTACGTTTTTGGCATTTCGGTTATTAATAATCGTTCTCGTCACAAGTAGGCCACTTTGTACTCTCATCTGAAGCACATTGTAGTAGTATACAAACAGTAAAGTAGCCTTACCAAATCATTGCTAGAGTTCACTGCACGTTGACACACCATGACAAAGAGCTTCCCCATCAGCCTTATGCACACAAGCAGACTGCACACATACAATGGACAACAGACCAAAGTATATTTTTTTTCTCAACAGACACCAAAGAATGCCTACCAGAAAGCAACTCCGTAGAAAGGAATGCAGAATTAGAGAAAATAAAAATAAAGGTGTCCAATGTAAGCATCCACCTGTTGTAGAGTTTATAGAGAATCTTGGTACAAACCAGCTAATGCAGTTGGGTAACAAAATAAAGGAAGTCTCAACTACCGAAACTGTACCTCCTCCATGAAAAAGTGTCATAAAACACAGAAATATTGTCAAAAAAATGGCTGCCAGTACAGCTAACAATGTTCCTAATAATCCTGATGGTGTAAGAAGAACCCATAGTAAAAAAAAGTATTTTAGCAAAAATGTTTTGTCACAGAGTCCTTCAGAATCTACTAAGAAGAGGACCAAAATCATCCTCACCCTTTAATACCTACCGTTGAAAGTTAATCCTACAAGCTCTCGTGGACAGTGCAATCTTTCTCAAATGGAAGTTGTTTATATTAGTGTTAAATAGGATGAAAGCACTAACAAAACTAAGTACCAAACTACAAAAGAAACTCAGCAATGAACGGAATGTGAACAAAAATGATTTCTTGCATGTTTGTGGTGGTGAATGGAGTCACACAACAACCACAGAGCCATATTTTAATGAAGAAGCATACAAACAAAATCAAACAAACACAATTGCCATCCATAGCAGTGGACGAGGGTATGAGAAAATCAATATTACCATCATGGAACAAGAAACACTGCTTACAAAACTATCTCCTGAAAACTCAGAATTACCTCTCGATTCAGCAGAACCACACTGTCCAGTATACAAATGGCCGTGCACATCAATGTGTGCCATTCCAAACAAAGCTTTCAAATCTTTACATCAGTTCCTCAATCAATATGTAAAAGGTAAAGACAAAAGTAAAATGAAGTGCTGCAAAATATGGATATGTGTCCAGTGCGGAAAGACACAGGACTAAAAGGACATTTATTAGCCTACATTTCTGGGCCTATTTGCAAAAGTACCTTCCATGATATCAAAAGAATATCAGTACATCATTCCAATGTAAGAAATTTAGTGTATAAAATATGGTGTCCGGACATTTGGTCGAAAAAAAAAGGTCGACAGGACAAATGGTCGACACCATTTGGTTGAAAGCCATATGGTCGAATTTTTTTTATTTTTTATTTCTATATATATTTTTTAGGTTTTCGTTTATGGAAAAAAAGGGTTTTTTAGAAAAAAAGGGGGTTGGAGGAGGGACCCCCCCCACAAAAAAAAGAAAAAGTGAAAATACAAAAAAATAAAATTCGACCATTTGGTTTTCGACCAAATGGTGTCGACCATTTGTCCTGTCGACCTTTTTTTTAAACCAAATGTCTGGTAACCATAAAATATAATATGAAAAAAGTCCAGCTTCAGAATTAGGCAATTTAAATACCACTCTTCTGCATGGTACACCCAAATACTTACAAGAAGAAATTGACCGTATTCAGAAAAAGTATTTTGGAAGTGAGAGCCACTTACAAAATGCAACAGTTTTAGAACATAGTAGCGACAATTCTGCACATAGCAACCTTCTATTACACACATACAGAAAATAAATAGTAAAATTTAAAAGGTCATCGGCTGAAGTACCAAACCATGTGTGTGTGTGTTGCCGCAGAACGTTTTACAAAAGGAACACAAAAAATGTGGACATAGCATACAAAATAGAAGACAATGAAAACTCTAAATGGTTTGAATTAGCTTTGTACCTTTTAGCTGAAAACAAATATGAAATAACTGAACGCCTAATATGTTGCAGTTACTGTAATGCAAAATTAGACAACAACCACACTCCTTCACGTGCTATTACAAATAATTTCGAATTGTTTCCATTACCAAAAATCCTGCAACAGCTCCATTTGTATGAGAGCATAATAATTCAAACAGTTCACCCATTTCAAGCAATTATACGCCTTCATACAAAAACAGCAAAATGACCCTCCTCTGAATTGGTGAAAGGCATTTGTGGCAAAGTAGTTTATTTGCCATTAGATCTAATGGAAAATGTACACATTCTAGGAGTGGAACGTTCAATAGAGCATTCTTTAATAGTCTTGGTAAATGGAGTACCAACAAAGGACAACAAAATTTGGCAACAATTAGTGGACTTACACAAAGTTGGACAAGCATTGCAATATCTAAAAGACAATAATGAGTACTACAAGGAAATAAATATTTATGAAAGCTTAAGGGAAACAACTGAAATAATTCAACTTCTGGATCCAGCTACAGTAGCCACTGTTTTGGACCATTACACAATTCATCCATTGCATTTCAATGAAAGCATAGATGATGCACTAGAAACTTACCAAATGCGACAAACCAAAGGGTCACCAATGAGTATTTGGGAAAAAAGTATAGAAGCACATGCTTTTCCACTGCTATTTCCTACTGGTAAAGGTGGAAGATACAATGATAGACCCACTCAGATTGGGGCATCAGAGTACCGCTCATTACGAATGTATTCGCAAGATCCCAGATTTAGACAAAATGTGGAATACATATTCCACCTACTCTATGAAAGTGAATTAGCAACACTATGTTAAGGAGTTGCACACATTCTTAAATCTGGAACCCACTTTCAAAATATGTCAGCTACGCAGTTAATAAAAAAAGTACAGGAAAAAGATGAGGTTTTACAATCAAGTATAACAAATTTGTTTGCAAACATGCATGGTACAAAGGAATACTGGTTCAGATGACGCAGAGACGTGCGTTGCATGATCAGAAACCTTGGACCACCGACTTGGTTTGTTATGCTAAGTTGTGCAGAATATGCATGAGATTTACATGAGTTCCTGTGCATAGCAAACAGCAACAAAAACAACATAGATATATTAACACCTGGAGAACGTTGCTCTCTGGATCCAGTTAATGTCTCAAGATATGTCCATCATCGTTTCATTGCAATGCTATACTTTATTTGCAATAAAACTGTTCCTCCACTTGGGGAAGTGCAGCACTTCTTTTGGAGAAAAGAATATCAAGCGAGAGGAGCACCACATATTCACATGCTGTTATGGATCAAAAGTGCACCGAAATTTGGGCACGACAGTGATGGCACTGTTTTGCAGTTTATCCAAAAATATGTCACATGTGAAATCCCTTCACAACAGACAAATAGTGAGCTGCATGGGCAGATTTTACAATTTCAAAGACACAAAGGTGGCCAATATTGTTGCCGCAAATACAAAAACAAAGATAAATACTACACCAAATGCCACTTTGGTTTCCCTAGACCAGTTACAGAAACAGGTGAAGTAAACAACTTCATCTCTTCAGTCCGACATAGTGTTAAAGGTAAATCACCTAAAAACATGTATTACATAAAAAGAAGGGAAGAATCAAAATACATCAATGATTACAATGCAATCATTGCCCTGTTATGGAATGAAAACATAGATGTGCAGTACATTGCAGACAATTCAACTGCTGTTGCACCATATGTTACAGCCTACTTAACAAAAGCTGAAAAAACAGAGCTTCAAGACCTCTGGTATGACCTAGCATCAGACAAAACATGATCACAGAAATTGTACAGCCTAGGCATAAAAATGCTCTCTCAAAGAGAATGTGGGGCCTAGGAAGCAGCAGATCGTTTAATTGACACTGGTTTGTATGGAAAATCAGACAACATAGTATGGCTCAGTCTTGGTCCTGCAAAATCTAGAAAAAGAGTGCTAAAATCATATGAGGACATAGAAACAATTGCCAGAAATGATCCCAACAGCCAAGACATTCTAAAAAACAATTTACTGGACACATAATATCCGAACAGGAGTACCACTCTGGAAAGCATGTGTCTATACCACATAGCTCAAAACTTTGCATACAAAAATAATGTAAAACCTGATGAAATCAAACGTAGATGACTGATTGTGAAGGGATCTTAGTGAAACTTAACAAACGAAGCTTAATTAATCATGTAAAATTATCATTAAAAACTCCTCAACAGAAAGAACTATATTACATGTCTCTGTTACAACTTTTCAAACCATGGAGAAAAGAGGAAGACATACTAGATAATTATGAGTGTTGTGAAGATGCTTTCAAAGCAAATTAAAGCACTATCACTGATGTGAACTTTACGCAGTACAAAACAATGTTACACAATGAGCAGCAACAGGAAGAAGAACTTCAGGCCCAACTAGATAAAGACTCTTCCGACAGTAGTCAACCTTCTGTAACAGGAAGTTAAGAACCATTAGGACAACCACTAATAGCAAATGAGGTTGAAGTAGCTATGGCAGAAGTAGAAAACACCATGTATCAGCATCAAGAAAATACAGAAGACTTAACTGTACAACAAGCAAAACTTAACAACGATCAGCGCACCATTTTTGGAAGACGTAACAAAACAAATTGTACATGGTGTACAACACAAAAATAAAGAATCTACCTGCCAAAATTACAAATCTATACTGCTGTACGTCAGTGTTGAAGCTGGATCAGGGAAAACATTCTTAATCAAAATCATCAGCAAGTTCCTTCAACAACTGACAAACAACAAACTGTCAGCTGTTGTAATGGCCCTCACAGGTTTAGCTGCCTACAACATAAGCTGCAATGGAATTACGTAGAGTACTGAAACAAATGAAAATGCTACTAATAAATGAAGTGAGCATGATCTCCAACCTAATGTTGGCTTAGATTCATCTCAGATTGCAAGAAGTACTCAAAAATAATAACAAAGAACTCTTTGCAGAGAAACACATTATCGTTTTCGGAGATCTTCTACAATTGACACCAGTGAAAGGTGAACCGATTTTTAAAACCTTAGGCCACAAACTCTGCCGGAAAACTGTTGGTAGCATAGGTAATGTTAACCTATGGCAACATTTCCAATACAGAGAATTAACTGAGAACATGCAGCAATCTGCAGATCTCACTTATGCCAACATCTTAAAAAGTATTAGAGTTGGTGTATTATCGCAAGAAGCACAAGTTGTATTGAAAAACCAGAATATACATTCACTTTATGGCGATAATGCATGTGCAACTGATGTTATGGAACAAATAGCGCACAAAAATGTCAATTGTATGGCTTTAATGCCAACTCTTGCAAGCTGTTTCAAATACAATGAAACAATGTTAAAGAAAGAAATGCAACCAATAATAGAAATTCGCCCCACAGACAAACAAGACATACATAGTATGACAGTACCCATGTGTGAGCAAGCCACAACAAGACTAAATAGTTTAGAAAATTCAATCTCCAACACAGCTGGGTTGGAAAAAATATTGAAATTATCCTTAAATTGTAGAGTAATGCTTAAACGCAACCTTGACGTAGAGCAAGGGCTATTTAATGGAGCACTAGGCACAGTTTTTGGTTTTCAATCATACCCACGTGATAGCAACATTCAGTTTGTAAATATTCGCTTTCATAAAGTTTCAGAAGTGAAAAGGATAGGGCACTCAATTGCTCAATTCCTTCTCTTCAAAGACATGTATGTACGTAGAGAGCAATTTTCTCTAACTCTTACATATGCAGTTACCATTCATAAATCCCAAGGTATTACCCTAGACAAAGCATTGATAGATATAGTAAACACAGTGTTTAAGGAAGGCATAAGCTACGCAGCATTATCACGCTTACGTACACTTGACGGTCTATTGCTAATAAACTTTGATTCAAGTAAAGTCAAAGCTGATATTCCTTGCATTCTAGAATACAATAGATTGTGTTCACTGTACACCCCTCACCTGAAACAATACCCTGTTCCAGATAATGTGAAACGTGGTAAAAGAAAAGTAAATGAAACAGAAATGCAACAGAATGCAAAAGCAAATTCCGCAAAGAAAAGAAAAGAAGCTAAAGTTTCATCAATTGCTGCAAACATAGAAGAACCTATTAGGGAATGTAAACCAGGGACGTCGGCAAAGAAGCAACAGAAAAAACGAAAAATGCACTCAGATACAGAACTTGACGGCCCATGAAAGTGGGGTAAGTTGCTATGCAAATGTAGCAATGAATATTCTATTTCAATTACCACCAATTGTTAACAATATTTACCTGCACAGTACAGACCAATTGTGTTTGCAAATGTTAGTGCTGCATAGAAATGCAACAAGCAATCCTGAAAACGCATACAGTGTTCATGGAGTAAGGCAACAATTGGTTGACTGTGCTGTAATGGTGAGATTCACTATGAACTCGCAAGAAGATCCACAAGAATTTCTAATGTACATAAAATTAGTATTGGAAAACAAAAGCATACCTGTAAATGAAATCTTCCAAATTTCGTACATGTGGAAACATACATGCACACTCTGTAGCAAAGTGATACAGGAAGAAATCCCAAAGGATCGATTTGTGTATGTTTCCATACCAAATAGTGAGAGCATTCCATTTCAGCAACTTGTACAAAATGCAAACCATGGCAGATTATGTAGTATTTGCAATTCAGACAATCGCTCCACCTTACTGATACAATCACATAGTGCCTACATAAAACTTATGCTTCTACGTTATATTGCAGATGGCACCAAAAACAACTGCAAACTGACTGGATTCACACACGGTCAAGTGTCACTTGGAAAGAAAACCTTTACAACAGTAGGAATAATCTACCATGCAGGAGCTACAACCAATGCAGGTCACTGCACTGCATAAATTAAAAAGAATTCTGGATGGTTTGAATGTAATGATCGCGCCATTACTCTAAAGCAGAGGTTGCCAGCTAACCTAACAAATGTGCATTTAATGTTCTTGAAGCCAAAATGTACGAAATAATGTGTACTTCAAGATTGTCAACAAATTATGTGAAAGACTACAAACAGTTAGAATACTCCCACAGGTATCTAACTACCCAACAGGATGGAAGAATGACACAAATAAATGATTATCACAGATCGTTGGAAACAAATGCACAGGTAGAATACGCCTATAGGTATCTAACTGTTGTTAAAAATGGGCAGGAAGGCAACAAACATAACATTGATCAGAAACACTGAAAGGAAAAAAGGAAGTAGTTAGTACCATAGGAAATTAAGGTTTTTTTTTAATCCGACAAGGATTTTGTTTCCCCAGACCCAAGGATTAGAAAAGCAAACACAGAAACTGAGCGCAATGCACAGTACACTGGTTTGTAAACTAAATATGAGGGTAAAAAAAAGGTTAACTGTCTATTATGAAATGTAGTACATTTTAAAAAATGCAAACACTAACACACCTTTTTCTTTCATCACAGAAATGGAAAAAGTGATACTTCCGCCAAGTACGATAGCCAATTAAAAAAATGTATGTGGATTCTGAACAAAGTAAGGAGTAGGTATATTGGCAGGCATTTTCTACACATGGGAATCTACACGTCTAATCTATGGTAGTAATATGCTGCAGTGCCTGTAGGCTGCCCCTTCCATCTTCGGTGAGTAACCTACCACCTATGCCTTACAACCAAGGTACAAGGAGTATAGTTCCTATCAACAACCATCGCTGCATATGAAAACAATGGTCCTTGTAAATTAGCTACTTATAAATTTACTTTTCGGACCATCGTCTGCAGCCATGAAGCTAAGACACTAGGGCATCAACACAACTAGCGCATTCCACCACACCCACATTGACTTGTAACTCCACTGCTTATGACTTCAGTCTTGCGTGCATGGGCTTTGGCCATGCACCCAAGAGTGCAGGGTCTCTCCACAAACACCTCAGTGAAGTGTGGTAGTGGCGGTTTTTCTATAGGTGTGATATCCTTCAGTGCTTATGGCCAGAGGCTTCACTCCTAGCTGTATGTCCATAGATCTTACATGGAATGGGTGTGCAGTGGCTTGCACGTCTAGTACTTATAAGTTTGTTTTTGGGTGCACTCCCCACTACTTGCCAATCGAAATGCAATACTACGGCCATGCATCAAAGACTCTAGGCCCTGGCCACAACCACCGTAGCATGTGCCACCCATGGGGGAGTACTAATGAATATAATAATAGCCATCGGAAAAAATAATGCATTCACGGCATGTTGTCAATTTCAATGTTACCTAACACCACACGTGTCCTTACAAATGTAACAACTCCCGCGTCCACTGCACGGGCTGAAATACTGGCCTTATTGGACCCCTCCTTTTCAGTGCGTACAAGGAGGCCATAGAACATACATCATTAAGTAGGGAGAGCGACCCTGACATTGCTGAGGGAGGAGGGGGGTTTGGGCTCCCTGATTTCCGCCTGTACTTTCGGGCTGCACAGTTGAGGGTACTCTTGGAACACATGAAAGAAGGGATGGGGACATATTGGTCTTACTTAGAGGACATGGACGCCCACCCCCTGAAGGTCAGGGACCTCCTGTGGGCCCCACGCAAATCTATCCCAGGGAAGTTAAGAGGTCACCCGACCCTGGGAGTTCTTTGGGAAATTTGGAAGGAGGGTCCACAGACAGCCTACCTTACTTCATGGCCGTCCCCGATGTCCTCCCTTTGGGGACTCCCCCTTGACCTGGGCAGGAGGGGGTTTCGAAATTCCCAGATCTGGTCTGACTTGGGAATGGAATGGGCTGGGCAGATGTTCAGGGAGGGAGAGTTCCTCTCATACGAGGACCTGAGGGAGGCACTCGGCCATGGGTCCCTAACTATTTTTGAATACCTCCGTCTCAAGGGCATTCTGTGTGACCAATCATGGGGCCAAAATCTGAGGAGGCAGCTGACTCCCTTTGAAAAGTTCTTAGATGCAGCGACCTCGAGAAAGGGCGCGGTGTCGAACATGTATAAAATCTTGAACACTTTCAACCTCCCCGGGAGAAGGGGCTTCTGCTCATTCTGGGACGATTTGGTGAGGGAGGTCATTTCAGAAGACACCTGGTCAAGAATTTTCAAAAACGCTTTCCATGGGAACTTGTTCACCGCAGATATGGAGCATAACTTCAAGATATTGCAGGGGTGGCATAGGGACCCAGCGAAACTGTCTAAAATGTTCCCAGGTTTTACTCCGATGTGCCCGAGGGGATGTGGCCAGAGGGGATCCAGGAATCACATGTGGTGGCTTTGTCCGAAAGTTCAGGTCTTCTGGGGAAGAGTATGGGCCTGGATTGCGGAGGTGTAGGATGAGCCTCTCCCCCAGGACCCTTTGTCGATGTTGTTGGGCGTACCCCCGGAAGACATGGAAATATATAGATATCCAAGGATGATGGAAACAATGCTGCGGGCGGGGAGGGTGGCCCTGGCACAGAAGTGGAAGAGCCCGGAACCCCCCTCCAAGGAGGAATGGCTGAAGAAAGTAAAGAATATGTTCTTGATGGACAAACTCACAGCTATGGTGAACAATGACTCAGGGCCTTTCATGGCTAATTGGTATGGGGTGCAACAATCTTGGGGATGGGACGTCCACTGACTTGAGACACTGGCCCACACCGAGGGGGGGAGGAGGGCCCGGAGTCCAGCTGGGTTCGATTTGAATGTCCACGACCGGGGGAACGGCAACGTCGACCTCAGCTGGCAAAAATGGTCACCTACCACATCGTCTCCTGAGTCCAGGAGAGGACAAGGCCGCTCATTGTCTCTCACGTTTGAAGTTATATCAGGATTGCAGGGGGGGGGATTGTTGGGGAGGGGGGTGGAGGGAAGGGGGGGTTAAGGGTTGAACGGGACAGTCAATCGCTTTGTGTGCCTTATGGGTTACTCAGGCCGGTTTGTAAAATTAAGAAAATGCCAATAAAACCAAAGTTTAAAAAAAAAAAAAAGTTGGTATAAGTGTATTATTGGGTGCATCCCCACAACCACCTCAGTGATGTGTGGTAGTGGGGGTTATTCTATAGGTTGTTATCCTTCAGTGTGTCTGCCCAGAGGCTTCACTCCTAGCTGTATGTCTGTGAATCTTACATGGGATGGGTGTGCAGTGTCTTCCACGTCTAGTACTTACCACTTTGTTCTTGGGTGCATGGCCTTAGGCCATGCACCCAAGACTGCACGTGCTCCCCACAACTTGCCAATGAAAACACAACACTACAGGTGTATGCATGGGTGGCACATGCGGCGGTGGTTGTGGCCAGTGCCTACAGTCTTGGAAGTAAGGCCTTCGGCGTTCAGCCGACCCTGGCCACCACCACTGTAGCATTTGACACCCATGGCGGCGTACTAATGAATATAATACTAGCCATCGGAAAAAATAATGCATTCACGGCATGTTGTCAATTTCAATGTTGCCTACCAATACGCGTGTGCTTTCAACAGTTACAAATGTCCTGTCCACTGCATGGACTGAAGTGCTATCGTTATTACACCCCACATTTACTGTGCGTACAAGGTGTCCATAGAAATTACATCATGAAGATTGACCCCCAGAACAAATGCATTGATCACCCATGTCTTACTGTCTGAACCTTTCCCAATGCTCTGTGACACAGCAAAGGAGTTTCATGAAAAGAGCATGTGTACGCTGGTTGTTGCTCCGCTTTCAGCGGATCCAAGATGTCGGACGCATCCAAACAATCTGATGCAGAACACGTCTCGCAGCAGCCAATGGGCAAAGACGTTGTGTGTCTGCGGTCATGACGCCAGCCCCTTAGCCAATCGGTATCTTGTTCGTCGACTGAACAGGGAAGTGTGACCGCAGAGCGAACATAGATATCACACATTTTTTCAGACCTTCTTTTTGATAATTATAAAGAAAAATACTGCACGGATGGTGACCAAATTTACAAAAGCACGCTTTCTGGACCAAGCCCCTGTACCTGCCACAGATTTCGTCAAAATCCGTCCAGCGGTTTGACCTGTAGCCGTGCGCAAAGTTTTCTCCCCATTCAGTCTCTGGGAAAAAAAGACGTTTTGGGACCCCCCTATAATTTATCCCTCCCTGGACCAAACATCTCCAAACTTTGCAAAAAAAGTTCTGAGTGATCCATATACGTTTTATGCAAAGTTTGGTGAGGATTTGTCCAGGGGGAGCGGAGT
The DNA here is from genome assembly GCF_040938575.1 of Ambystoma mexicanum. Taxonomy (NCBI): domain Eukaryota; kingdom Metazoa; phylum Chordata; class Amphibia; order Caudata; family Ambystomatidae; genus Ambystoma; species Ambystoma mexicanum. Next base: position 1,178,954,592 of record NC_090924.1, read on the forward strand.
TATAAGCCGCACAAAAAGTGCTCTTCCTATGGAAACAGCAACTTTGTTAACGGGACGTTATGGTTAAGTTGCGCTACTAAAAACCTATGAAATTCAGTGAAAAAACTTTGTTAAAGGGACGTTATGATTCAAAGTAAAACCGAAAAACCCCTGAAATTCGGCAGTTATGGTAAGATAGGCAACCATAACTCGCACCACCGTGCACTGCTAACACTAACACCCAGGACATCAAAGATGACATCACAAATGTCATTGATGACATCACTGATGACATCATATGTGTATTTACTTTTCATGACAACTCTGTACAAGGGATTATTATAATGCTGACCGAAAACTGTTAAGGATCATTGGAATAAATATCATGAGCTAATTAGTGCATTAAGCAATGCATTGATATAAAAAGCATTCTATTATGAAGTTCTATCCAGTATACTAAGCTACTCTTGCAGAAACATAGGCAGTGTGTGCAGCATACATGATGAAGGAGCCATATTCATAATCTTGCCTTGTTGAATAGTGAAATGATAACTGCTTTCTAATTAGAGTTTTGCGTACTGTGAAACATGTAATAAGTAGATAGTAAAACCCACCTAATACCTAATTATTACAGACAAAACACAAAGAGACAACAACACATACAAATATGAGTATATACAGGGACAGTGAAGTAAACAAAAAAGCAGAAGTAGTAGCAGAAAGAGTTCATAACCTAACTGATTGTCTTTATGCAGAGAAACTATTGTTCTGTTTCAAAGCTGCTACTTACCATATGTATGTGTATCACATGATGTGACTGCACCCAAAGGAAAGGAGAGTGAGTACAATGTATACAAATATGAGCATATACAGGGAAGGTAGAGTAATACAAATAAAACTATGAGAAAGTGCTGATAACCCTAATGATTATCTTCATGCACAGAAAGGATTGCTCTCTTTCAAGCCTGTGTCTTCCGCTATGTATATGTTTCATATGATGTGACTTGACCCTAAGTCTACAAATATAGTACCTTTTCATTTTTTACTTCCTGACTGTTACTGAAGAAAACTATGTGGCCTAGATATGTCAGTAAAGGGAAAAAAGGGAGAGCCAGACATGTGATGTCATTAGTGATGTCATCAATGACATTTGTGATGTCATCTTTGATGTCCTGGGTGTTAGTGTTAGCAGTGCACGGTGGCGCGAGTTATGGTTGCTTATCTTACCATAACTGATGAATTTATGGGGGTTTTCGGTTTCACTTTGAACCATAACGTCCCTTTAACAACGTTTTTTCACTGAATTTCATAGGTTTTTAGTAGCGCAACTTAACCATAACGTCCAGTTAACAAAGTTTTTTTACTGAATTCCATACGTTTTTAGTAGCACAACTTAACCATAATATCCCTGACTTTAAATACATGTAACATAGAACATACTGAAACCCTAGCTAGTGATTTCAATGTCCGCGGACTACCGCCATGTCCGCAGACATATCGAAAATCTGAGCGTGGTGAATGTAAATTTAAATAGTGTGCCCCATTTCCCCTTTGAGGTTGGCTCTGAAAAGAGACGTCTTTTTTGTTTCTTTTGCAGATGCTTGACAGACACCTGTTATTTTGTAGTTTTTCTTTTTTTTTCTTACTTTACTCCTAAAATCTTCACATGACCTTCTCCAAAGCAACCCTTACATTCCAAAACAGCATGGCATTTCCCATAAAAGATAAGGAAATGCCATCTTCTTTAAAATAAACAGCATTACTGGAATCAATATTCTCATTATTACAGAAGAACATACCAGCTCTAAGCATGAAGGCACACATGCCTCGGTTGATTACACACCTAGCATTGTTTTGCTGAGGACAAAAAACTGAACTTTTGTCCCATATTGCCATAGGTATTAATCCAGAAAAAATTATTTGGCATTTGAAAGGATGTTCATTACTGCTTGAACCAAGTGTTCCAAATCTGCCAACAAAGTAGGGGCACTGACATAGCCCAAATGGAAAGCACCATAGTGCAAAACTACCACATGGGGACTGTTCATCCTGCCCATATCTTCACAAACTTGGACAATTCCCTGTACATTGCAATCAGGCACAGTGCTCCACACCACCTCCACTCCTTTAACATCAAAATTCTTTGCAACATGCCTGCATTGAGCATACAGTTGTAAACCATGCACAAACATATCTCCAAGCACCAACACCCTGACTTTCTCCACTTCTGCCATCTTCACTAGAAATAGTCTATTTCAACACAAATCCATAACCTCAACATCTGATTGGCTGATCCCTACATCCTTCTTTCCATGCTGGATTTGCTGGAAAACCCCGGATGTAGCACGCCCTGTCCGCGGACAGCCGCGTGTCCGCAGACCGGGTAACTCTTGGACAGCTCTTCTACCATTTCCACTTCACTCTCTGTGCCATTCCCTCATTGCATACAGCTAAGCAGTCACACAATACAGAGAACATCCTCAGAACACCCACATTTTGTTTATTTTCAAACATTTCAGGACAGCGCGAGTGTTCTTATAACACATGCAACTTGCCAGCGAACAATACGGACAACGTCCTCAGAACACCCCCATTTTCTTTATGTACGAACATTTAAGGACACCGCGAGTGTTCTTAGCTCAATTTTAGCTTGCTCGCGAACAAAACGAACACATACTCCGTCCTCAGAACACCCCACCATTTAGTTTATTTACCGAATTTCTCAACAGCCGTGTTGTCCGCAGACAAATGGAGCACAACAAAAGTGTCTAGCACATAAAAAAAACAGAACTTTGAACCTATATCATACTCCCCCACCCTCCCCAAACACTCTTACACACCCACACACTCCACTAAATACAATTTTTAATCCAAGTTTCAGCACGCTGTCCGCGGTCGACGGCGAATGCAAGATGGTGGGCGCCACAGAAAATCTGACGTGCTCCACGCCGTCCAATCAGGGAACACGTCGCATGTCCGCGGACATCACACAAGCCGCTCAGCCAATCGGGGCGCTGTCCATGGAGCGAACCGGGAAGTCCGTCCGCGGACCGAACAGAGATATCACACATTTTTCTGCAAAGTTTGGTGAGGATTCGTCCAGAGGGAGAGAAGTTATAAGCCGCCCTCTTCCTATGGAAACACCAATTTAACCATAACTACATGGACGCTACCGCGTCCATGTAATATATATATATTATATATATATATCAGCAATCACCTAACAGTGACAATACAATTCAGAAAATAAGCAAAGCAATTGAATTCACTTATAGTAATGCAGAAGGTAAAACACAGGGAAATGAACAGTTTTGGGTTGTGAGCAGATAGCGTTTAGGTTAATAGTTCCACCTGCAAAGTAATGAAGGTACAAATGAGCAATCCTACACAGATGTCAGTAATCAGCAGATATTCAGGAATGAAAGACAATGTCTAGAGTTTAAATGCAATCTTCCCTCCCCAAATAAGAGAGAAACCGTTTTTGGAAATAGACACTTTAAAAATGACGGGTGAAAAATGGTTTTGTAAAACAATGCAAAAGGTTGCGAAATTGCTTAAATGGAGAAAAATTCTGAGGAAAGCAACACTAAACAGGTCCTACCACACATGAGCTACAAGATAAACAACAGTATATACTTTAGATCAGGAGGGGAGTTGAAGAAACACTTTAAATGGGAAAAGACACATGTAAGCAGCAACATGTCACTATGCAATGTTGGATAAAAACGGGTCAAATACACTGTTCCGCGATGCGGTTTTTGGTTTTGGATGTAGCTAAGGGTCTTAGGTATCTTAGGTATCAGCGAGAGTTGAAATTTCATTTCTATCTATAAATTTGAAGAAGTTATGGAGGTTTTAGTGAGAGAAAAATGACAGATTGGTTTAATTACACAATATTAATGACTATGCAAAAGAGAATGCCACCCGGGAATCTTCACAGTTACATGGCCAGCGTAACCCTTCATTTGGTGGTTACTCTAATTCCTTTCTGCGAGTTACTTTAGTTACTCAAGATCACTAATGACTTAAGGTTTTGCAAAACAATTGAGAAAAAATCAGTGCAAGAATGGTTCTAACATTACTAGGGTTCTGAAATTAAAGATGAGATGGTTTGATATTGGGATAAAACAATGCAAATTTACTATGGGTCACTGTTCTTCCTATTAACACTTACAGTCCCTTGTGATTAAAATGGACCGTCAAGGTTCTGGTCATGGATCGGATCAGGTCTACCGACAGCAGGGCACTTCTGGAGGGATCGTCTCAGCGGCGCGGTGTGGGATGTATTGACCCACTTTTGCTATGCTATGCTGCATCACTGTGTTATGATGGTGCCAGAAAATAGCAAAATGGCCGCAAAACCCTTGTGCGCGCCAAAACCTCTGAAAATCACGCTTTGCAAAGCACAAAAAGATGGCTGCCCAATCTGCCATGCATGTTGTCAATGGTGGAACAGGGATCTCACTCCTGAAATATGTTACTGGGCTCCACAACAAGAGAAAATGGAGTACAGAAGGAAAAAGCAGTGCTTTGCTAAATGAAACCCAAAATCTTGCTTTAAATTCCTTTTTATTTTTTGCTGAAACTTCCGAATGCTGGTACAGACCACCCTCAAACATCCAGAATTCTTGCTGGCTGCTACAATTCACTTAGTCTAAGAAATCATTGTGAACTTACAAGGTCCTGAAAAGCTGAAAGCATAAAGGGATTTCCACAGCAAAAATGGCCTGTCTGTGGATCTGTCAAAAATCTCTGTGCAGTACCCTGGGCCGCCTGAATGACAGCTGTCAGGAGCCTGCCTGATTACACTTAAACATGTATAAACTGAAATCAAATGTTTGCAATCTAAGAGGCCTGTTACTGATCGTAACCCAAGGTATAATTGTTTGAGACAACAACTGTGTTTTGTGATAAGGAAAATTCAACAGAAGTAACAATTAAATTAAACCTGGCTGAAGCTATCAAACTGGAATAACAAGCTTTCTCACAAAAGGAAGGTCTTTTCCCCCAGCAGGAAATCACACGTTAATTATGGGGTTGGGAAAGAACCTGGTCTATAGAGGCATGAGGAACAATGACCAGCTGCAACTAAGGAAATGCGAGGTGTGAGGACAGTCGTAAACGGCCTCTGCCAGGAGCAAACAGGGAGGAGACTGCTCCAGGACTGCAGGGAGCCAAAAAGAGGCAGACCCAAACAACCATCTGTGGCTGAACATTAACAAAGAACACATTTCTTAAAGACTTATAACTTACCAGTTAAAATTGTGAGAAATATAAAAGTAACAGATTTGTGATCTAAATGTTTGCTGCACGTTTCAAGAGGCGGAAAAATCGGGTGACATGTTCTGAAAAGAAACGGCAAGAAATGTGATTTCAGGCAAAATGTATTTCTGCTAGAAGTATGAAACTTTACACACTTATGCCCATATTAAACGCGCACACTTGTAGAAATGTTCTTATAAATTGGACATTGTGTTCCTGATGAAAAGGGCAGAATTCTGTGAAAAGCGGAGACAAGATCCCACAGCTACGGGGTTTTGAGGAGTAGCTGCTATGGAAAATATGTAATCTGTATATGTGATTGTTGTAGAGGTTGCACATGTGTAAATATGTATTGTGCCAAAAGTAGATTTTGTGTTCTAGGAGCTAGGGTTGGATTCTTGGCCTCATAAAATCACACCATAAAGGTGACACTCTGTTTCTCTCCTCCTATCAAGGCAGAGAGTAGACTCTGACCCAATCAGCTGATCTGTTCATAGCATAAATAGAGACAGCTCACCACACAAAAAGACAGAGAGATTCACTCACTATCCCGATGCTGGAGGAGCACCCTGCTGCTGAACTCTACATCTTCCTTGCTCCAGGCTCCAGAAACTTGGCAAAGCAGAAACCCATTGCACAGCTAACCATTTTCAGCTAGGCCTCAAATTCCAGAACCAGAACCCCACAAACCTAACAGGAAACATCATAATACAGCCGGGCTGCACTGTACTGCTTGCCTGATGAAAATAATTATCATCAGAACCAAAAGGGCAGATCCAATCCAGTCCTGTGCTGTTACCAGAGGGCCTTGCAGATCCAATCCAGTCCTGTTCCGTGACCAGAGTGCCTTGCAGGTCCGATCCAGTCCAATGTGCCCAGCCGTCTTTCCTAAACCAGGTCCTATCCCCTGACCAGAATTGACGGTCCAGAATCCTAACAGTTCCATTTAAAAACATATCCAGAGAGTATCTATAGAACGAATTGTGTAACTGGCATATGTATGTTGCATAGTCTCAGTCCCTATCTTAAAACCATCCTATCTTGTATTCAGAACCTGTAGTGTTAGGAGTATTTTTTAATTGTCTGAACTCTCTATCCAAACCATCCTATCTTCCTCCACAACTAGTACTGTTAAAACTATCTTTGCGCTGATCTTTTCTCATCTGAAGAAGCCGAGTTTCCTCGCATGCAGTCATTATGATCAAGTGACTGTGATCCTGTTTGGTATTCGTTTTGTTCATAGTTATCCTCTAGTGTAAGGAACCCTTTTGTCATTTTCAAAGTGCATTCTTGTTTTCCATTCTTGTGCCTATCTCTAAAAAATGACCTCCACTAAAACACCTATAACTCCCTCTTATTTTGTGCTAGAAACAGTAGCTTGTAGCTAACATCTGCAGCTTTAAATCACATCTAAAACTGCATTCCAAATCAATACGGTTCTCCCGTTATCGCAATTATTGCGCAGTGAAATGTTTGCAGCAAATTTTCATTTTGGGAAATTCTTACACATGTAAAACAGCTTTTGATTGCTTCCGACCTGAATTTTAAGATTTCAAATTGTTTCTTGATTTTAAATCATTGCTTGTGTCCGTGTGCAACTACCCAAAGTGGCTCCCATAAGAATTTATAACAATTTCAGCAATTTTGATCATATTTGGTGTTTTTACCCTGTTCATTTTAAGATAACTTTAAAAGCCATTCTGACAGCTTGACAGTCAATTCCGTTTTCTCTTGTGTTTGCTGGGGGAAAGAGGGATTGATATTTTGCTTGAGTTCTGCCATTCCTGAATTCCTGCTCTCTCCTCCTATCTCTTTACATTGCCTATTGGGGGATTGAGAGGGGTGCAGGGGGAACCTTTAACCACAGTGGTACCTTATCTGAAACAACACACAAGTATTATTTTCTGTGCTGAATTGTTTGCTCACTGTTACTCCTTGTGTATTAAAGAGATCATTCAGTGTTACGTCACCCCATTGGTGATTGTACCTATTAAATATATTGTGATAACATTTGATTCCTGGTTCAGTGGGCGGGGGGGTTCCAGGAGAAGGGAGTGATATGAGTGGTATATCGTTCAGAATAAAGAACTTTTAGACAAAAATAAATAAGGATTTCAGTTGTGCATTACATGCTAAGCGTTGACTTGGGTGTATGCCGGATTGAAATCACTTACAGCTGTTCTGGTCAATTTTGGACTGCACCTCAGACTGAATTTGGATGGGCCCTTCTGGTCACTGGACACAGCAGATTAGCAGGATGCCAGTTTCAGCGGGAAAGCTTTATGGTAGCAAGCCAAACTGGATCAGTATCAAATCCCTTCAAGTTTGGGATGTTTGAAATTGGGTCTAGCAAGAAAGATTTCAGCAATGCTAAAGTCTGGATTCTGCAAAGAAATCAGGATCTTCAAAGAAGTCTGGAGTCAGCTACAAGATGAAGAGTGGAAATCTGGATGTGTTCTGGAAGCAGTGTCCTATGTGTTGTGTAGTTCCTATATTTATACTACCAAATTACATCACCAAGTTTATGGTGTGGGCAGAATTTCAAAAACACACCCCCACTGCTGTGAGTGGCCACAGACACTTGCCTTGTTTTGGTTGACAGTCAGAACAGAACTGTCATCTTTACGATGGGATTTAGGAACTCCCACATTGATTTTGACCACAATTTAGCTTTCCCATAAATACACATTTTTACAAGTATGCCCTCTACTAAAATCAGACACATGCATTACATTTTTGTATGGTTTATCCTGGCGTCCAATTCCCATCTCTGTGATAGCTGTCTTTCTCATTCTATGCGATTTCATCAATTTTAATCATAACAGTTTGGGTTAATAATTTCTAATTCGGTACATCTCTTGGCGCTTATCAGTGGATCATGCACATACAATCTTAAACTTGCAACATTAATAGTTCTGCTCCAATGAGAGTTTTTTTGTAACTTTGGTTCCTTAAGGGATGCAGGTTTCATCAATGTCTTCAAAGCAAAAGTCTAAAATTAGGTTAACATCTACCAATTTTCAGACTTATCATTCTTTAGGTTGCACAGTTAAAGAGTTTCGAACTTAACCACAAATAAAGATTTAAAAACCAAGAAGTTCCGCGTTTTTTTTTCCTCTCCTTTCAACAAACAACAGCTGTCAGATCCCTTTGATCAGGGTGGAGTGTAGAGGGAAGCATCCTGTCCCTCCCCAGCAGAGCCTGTCCTTTGTTCTTGGCTCAGCCACAAGACGCATGTCTAATGAAGTCTCATTGTGCCCCTTGTTGTCAATAAACTATTAAGCAGCCTTTAGCCTTCCTGTAGCAAGGGAGTGTCAAACTGAGATGTCAAACTTTCCCAGACTGGTCACTGCCCAATCAGAATTAAGCAGTTACTTAACTCCAATACTGGGTTGCTTTTAAAATTCACAATAGAGTCTTTTCTTTGACACATATAAAAATAAGCACGGTTTATACAGGATTTGGACATTTAAAAGAATTAAGCTCTTCACAAACATGCTTTAAATAGGCACATTTTGCAATCTCTTCAGGAAAAAGAACACTTTTAAACTGGGTTTGACAGCTAATTCTCTTGCAGCTGTCAGTGAGTGAGGCCTGGATTCCTCTGACTGCCTGGAGAATCTATGATTTCAGCAAACGTTTCCTGTGAATAATTCACTGGGAACATCACTGAATTTAGCGCCAGAACAGCACGTTGAAGGTTGCCATTGATTAGGAAGTTGTATTTAAGGGCATTTTCGGATTTTAGCCCACTTCTGGGGCCTTGATTCATGTGACAGGTAACAGCACCCACTGGCATTCTCTTGTAGGGAGTTCTTGCTTTGACATCAACTTTGCCTGTGTGTGGCAGGGTGTGCAGCTCTTTTGTGGTTTATGAACCATGTGCAGCTTTGCAGATTTGGCACCACACAGGGGTTAGTGCATACATTTTTGGCAGTTTTCTTTCCCCATTGGCAAAGTGGTATAATAGGGCGCATAGGCATGGGTTGAAATATCCCACACCTCAAATTTCATCTTCTCTACCACCCACAAACCTCAAAACCTTTGTTCACACATCCCTTCACAGACGTGATAACATACCTTACTGTTGACTGTGACTAGCAATGAGAAGCTCACATCAGTAACATCACCTGGTACTCTCTGGTGTAGCAATCACCATGCTGAACCCTTCACCATAGTCATATCTGCTGCGGCACTCGATTAGGGTGTCAAGCCCCACTTGCAGCCACCAAACCTTGGAAACAAATCAACTTGACAGACATTGTGCAGAACTGGGAGCCTTAACACCCTTCTTCCCACATGGTGCCACAGCAACCCAGACTTAGGATCCTGAAAGCTTGTGACAAACTCATCAATTTACTAACAATATTGTATAGCCCTACATCCCACCTAGGCACTTGGCTATTTCAATACAAAGTGAAGCATCTGTCTGCTCAGCAGCACACCCTAGACACAGATCTTTTCCCAACTCATGAGAACAGGAATCGTTCCAAAGGATTCCAAATCTGCACATATCATGCCTCTATTAAAATAACCTTGAGAAAGCCTCAACAATCAATCAAGCACATCTCTATCTTCAACCACAACTCCTATAGAAATTAATCTACTAACAACTCAAGAACAATGTGAAGACCAGTAGGAACAATGACACCTCACATGAGACTCAATATTGTTTCATAACCATGGGTAGTGTTCATTCTCACAACTTCCTATGAAGAACTTTAATGAGAAATGTTCACGTCAACACAACACACACCTATATCCTCCGAGATGTTTCAGCAGCATTTGACACCATCAGCCATGATAGTCAATTGCCTAATTGTGTCCCAATAGTGGCCATAAGATATGAACTGGGGTTATTTTCTCTGCGAGCTAGAATTCTTTGGAGAGTTCTTACACTTTTTTCTGCCCTGCTCTCTCCTAAACACGATACCCACTATGTTGATGTGGGTTAAACGTTCTTCTCACAGGGATCCTTAGACCAAAATCTATATCTTTCAAGATTCTGTGACCTCTGCGACAAGACGCTATTAGATCTCTCCACTGATAGGGATACCCTGTTAAATAACCCTAATAAAGTTAAGGAATGTCTTTTTAGCTGTGATTGGAGTAACACGCTTGAAAAATTGCATGTGTACCCATCCCTCAGGGACCTACAATTTGAACATAAGAAGAGAGGCTGCCTGTCTTTTATACTGACTCAATTCCCTAACCACCACTACCACTCACTTCTCCTCAAGCTTATATGGAATCTCCTCCCTACTAGGGAAGTCCTCCATGGAAGGAAGGAGATTAGTGATTTGAACCTTTCATGCTGTTTCTGTCACACTCCTGGGGTAATTGAATCTACACGCCATTTCTTCTTAGATTGTGTTGCTCTGAAAGGTCCTAGGGACATCTATTTAGGTAGATTCAACACTTTGGGTCTACTGGGGGCAGAAAACCTTATTTGGTCTAAGTGTCTTGCCATCTCTAAAATCAAAGATGGGCTTGCGGTGGCGGGATTTATTAAATCATTGGATCTGTATGTCTCTTCCCTTTGATTAACTTGTATGATGAATTTTAACTTCTTATATCACCAACTATATTATGTAGGTATTTAATCTTTTATGACACTTTTGCTAAAATGTGTCTATACGTAATGGGAAGCTGCTTTTTAATCACTAAACACTGTGTTGAATTTTAACTTGCACTGACATTTTTTAAATTGATTTGCGCTATGTCTCTTATTCTTAGAAAAAGGATATTTGGGTCTTTATTTATCTTTTACCATATGTGTAATGAAATCTATTTGTAATGTATGTTTTTTTTTCCTTCTTATTCAATGTATTTGTAAAGATTTCTTTTGTAAACCATATACAATAATTAAAAAAAAAAGACACCATCAGCCATGATAGTCTATTGCGAATAGAGCAGGCAGCTAGATGATGTATTGGATCTACGTGATCTGACTGCGGCTGATTTGCCCGTGGCTGGAAAGTTTGCATGAGAAAGGTGCAAACCACCAAAAGTTTGCACCTTTCTCATGCGAACACACGTGCATACCACACCCCCACCTAAACTTACAACACACACATGACACACCCCAATACACCCCCAACATAAACAAACCCCACTTACCTTTTTCTTCATGTTGAGTTCCTGCGGCGCCAGTTCCCTTTCACTTCCGTGATCGGAACTGGTGCCGCAGGGTCCTTTTCTTTTTTTTTTTCTTTCAGGGGCTGCAGTGGTTTCCCCCGCAAACCCTGCTCACTATAATGCATTTTTATACAATTCCTGCAAAATTGTCCAGCCTCTCTTCACGTTAATAATTTGTGGGCTAGAGTTTGTGCCCAGTTCACATAACAGATGTTACAATATTATGCAAAGGATTACACAGGTTTGCACGTCTATGAGAATACAATAGTGATGTAGGTTCTCGGATCTGCAGTAAGCCTTGTTTCAAGAGTTACTACAATGTAGTTCAGTTAAGGCATACGCTCGAGGTTTTTTCTTCATTGTTTCAATATTTATAGAAGGATGAGGCTTGTGAGTGCAGACAACACTTGAATGGCAGTTCATATGAAGCACAAGGTTTCTTTGCCCGGTTTAAAGTCGGATCTCGGACAACCTAAACATTAACAGAACTCAAAGGTCGTAAGGCTCGACTGCAAGTTGAAAACAAAGTCTACCATTTTAGAACATGCAACATGAATGAAAATCAAAATGGCGGATGAGTCTTAAAAATGGCGGCGAAGTTAACCCAAATCGGAACTATGCAACGCGGTTTTCCATGTAAAGTGAATGGGCTTAGGCCAATATTCATAATAAGGAGGCACTATATAATTACGGTTTAACACATTGCTCCCTCCAAGTTTAACTTGACGGCTACATGAAAGGCAGAATGCTGCCATTAAAATCATGCATGGTGTCCTGCGCCTTGACCATGTCATTTCAATTGCGTGCAATCTGCAGGGCTGTCTTCAACGCAAGTAAACATTGGTCACTATGGCCTATGCAACCTAGAAAGTAAGTAGGCATCTTCATCTGCAGTGCTGTTTCTTGCATTAAAGGGCAAATACCCACAACTGAGGTCCTAAAGGGAGCTGCCCTTCGTCAAGCCATGGGTTTTTCATCTGAGGATGACTGTTCTCGAGTGCTGCTTCAGAGGTTTGTAATGCTCTTCACCCCAACATCAAATACATCAACTCTGCCTGTTGCAGGCTCACTGCAAACAACCATTTAAAACTCCTGTAAAACGCATGTTTTCATTTGGCCTCTGCATTATAACCTTCATTATAGAGGTTTATAGATGTTATACCTAAATTAGACTATTTTGTACACTATGCAGTTGTCACATTAAGTGGGATTATTGTAACAATGGAAATAAACTTAACAAGATACTTATACAAATCTGTGTGTAAGAACAACAATGTCTGGTGGGAGGAACCCAAATATGCGCTTCATTGATTTATTTTGGTTGTTTGATGAAAATGTGTATTCTTATAGTAAAGGAACACAGGGATACCATGAACGTTTGTAGATGAAAATGTTGTAACTATATATTGAGACACCACCCTTAACCTGGTGTGACCCCCCCAAACAAGGTGCCATACAATAAATAATGGATTTTTGTTCAGCTAGCTCTGTCTATGACTTATATAGAGAACAAGAAAAAATTGCCAACAATGATCCAAGAACAAGGCCGGGTATAGAAAGAATATATATTGATTTCAATTATAGGTTGAACACCGCTTGCACTAAATGGTTACACAAGCCAACTTCTTTGAGGCACACATTTTTGTCTCAGGAACTGGGAACACAGGCCAAATAAACAGGTGAAAACTCTTGTCCCACAAACCCTTTTGATGTCAAAATTGTGCATTCCTCTCCTTTACTCCTCACATATTGGACCTTGCCAAGAAGGCCCACTTTCAACTGCACCTCCTTAGAGGCTTTCTCCCTTTCCTCACCAACCTGCCTCTTTCTTTGCTCCATCCTCTTCAGCTAATCTAGAACAGACTTATCCTTGACCTCAAGTCCTGGCATCATATGTCTCCAGCTCTAAAGTCTCTCCACTGGATCCCGGTTGTTGCAAGGATCAATTCAAGACCCTTTGCATCATCCACAAGTCTATATGGGGCTTTGGACCACACTACCTGCAACTCTCTCTTTCTAAATACTCTCCTTCCAGATCCCTTCATTCTTCTTGCTCCAAGTCTCAACTGATGAAACGCTTCGCCAAGCATAGAGTTGGGGTAGATCTCTCTCCTCAGCTGGCTCCCTCCTGTGGAACAGTCTCTCTCTCTCTCTCTCTCTCTCTCTCTCTCTCTCTGTCTTGGACCATACCACCTCAAGTTCCACAAACAACTCAAGGCCTTTCTCCTCTTCTCCTCCTCCTTCCCTCTACCCCTCCCATGCTACCGATCCTCTCTGTCGCTGAGATTGGTGGCCTGGTCCCTCAGGAGTCCAATAGGGTCCTGGCCTTCTGCCCAATCGCCCCCAGCACCTCCGCTACATTGCCCTTTGGGCCAACACCCACCTGTCGGATGGTTTGCCTCTGACCTACACTTACCTGTCTGAGCAGTAGACCTCCGGTATCCCCTGGAATGTCTTTGCCCTTGCACTTACCTGTTGCCTCCCTAACAGGCACCTCTGGCATTTCCTCTCCTAGGAGACCCTAATAGCACTTACTCCCCATGCCCCCTTTTCTCATTTGTCTTTTCAATGCACTTGCGCGCTCTGAATGTCACAAGGCCTAGCAGGACCGCTGTTCTTTTCCATTTTAATTATTGTCCTTTTCATTGTTTATTTGCTCCCTTGGTCCCTTACCTTCTGCCATGTGGTGCGCTGAAACACTATCTTGTTGTATAAGCGCCTTATAAATATCCAATAAATAAATAGTCTGAGTCCTTCTCGGCCACAACGGCAACATGCATCTGTATATCAAACCAGACTTTAAATTGTAGAGTGTCAGGACAGTTGATGTTAAGGACACTGGAAGAGGGCAAATGTAAATGGTCAATGTGAGAAATTGGTGCTTTGTGAACAGAAAGGTTTTTTCCAGCACGTCTTAGACGTTTAATCATTCTTACAAACACATGGTAAGCACTGATGAAATCTTGGTTATGCATTATGTTGAGTCTCATTGTTTACTGCCTACAGTAGCATGTCTCGTACATTCATTTGCCACACAAGTAGAAGCAAAAGACGGACTGGGCCGTGACTTGATATATTGTCTGCCTTCTATTTCAGTGCTGCATGCATCTAGCCACTCCTTCATTGTTTGAGAACCAAACAGAATGAAGCTAATGGCAGAGGGCTCGGAAAATATGCAAGGATGATCCGAAATTGAAGTCTGTGCTTGATGTGACATGAAGAATGAAGTCGGAGTATGCTGAAGTGAGAAATCAATAAATAAAATGCGAGAGGAGAAATATAGTTGTGTGATGCAAACATTGACTGCTGGTGACCTGAAAAGGAAATGGCGCCGAACGGAAAGGGAAAGAACGTTGCGGGATGCGGCATGGGATGCCACAGGTAAGAGATTCTAGGGGTAGTAATGCTTGCTTGGCATCCAATCGCGGGCATGGTTACATTTATCTTACTAGCGTGCAGGCTACTAATCAGCATTAGCACCCTAGGTGGGGGCGCTGGCCAGTCAGGAAGCTCAGAACACGGGCTGTACGGTATGGTACAAACCTGAGTTCCAAGGTGCCTGGGCAGCCAGCGCCCCCTTCAACTTCCCGCTCCCCCATCACCATTTAGCACAGTTTCCTAAATGGGTGTTAATGGTGTCTTAAAAAACACAAATGTACCTTTATCCCGCAGCCATGTGCCGTGCTGAGCTGCTTGTCAGACGCGGGTTAAAGGTATGTTTATTTTTTTAAGACACCATTAGCAACCGTTTAGGGAACCACATGGGTGGTAATGGTGATATACCCCTCAGCGTTGGACCAACCCTCCCGGTGACGGCACTGCCGCCCTTGTTAATGGACCCTCACTTTGCACAGGCCCTTAACTTGGACAGAGGGCCATTACCGAGAAGGCGGCCTGCTGACTCGGGGCATATCACCTCAATAAACAACAATAAGATTTACAGAATTATCTTTGGTTGGTTGATGTGTGGTTGTGCAAAGTGACATAATTTTCTAAATAGCTGCTTGTGATGAAATTAAGCTATCACCATTATGTTTGGGAGCAGGCAGGTGCAGTAATGGCCTGTTGCCTGAACCTAAGCACAAGTCCTCAGCAAGGGCTCAGAGTTGTTACTGGCCCTGTCTGCCACCTAACCAGGGAGTGATAGCTATAGCATGTTGTGGCGTTTCCACATGGTGCTAATAGTCTTTTTTAAGGGAAAATGACTTTTCTGTGTACCCAGGTGCCCTTAAAAAGAATGCAAGTGGACATTGCTACCACAGACAACCTGAAAAAAGTAACTCCCCTTTTGCTATTTGCATGGCAACCATGAGGAGTAAGCAAGTTGAGCTAAATTCGGCGGCAGGGGGATAGTTAGGTGGTAGTGGGTTAAAAACATAAGTGGATTAGGAATGTCTCATGGGGTAATAAGGAGTCCACTGAGGCAAGGCTGAAAATAATGGCAGAACTATGGGAGAGGCAATAAAGCCCAGGGAGAACGCTCTTTTGTTTATATTGAAGATAATATTTTACAGAAATAAGTGTGCTTAGAGATATGAGGTGATACATCAGTGTGTTGTACAGGCAGAGTGTATCCATAAAAAGGACAATGTCATTATAGTTTTTTAAATTTTTTTTAATTTTTTTTTATTTACTTGTATTTAATCATAAAAAAAGATTTTTACAAGAGCGCTTTCCAAACTGCGAGAAGTCCTTTCCGATTTTGTCTGCTGAGTGATTCGTGCCTTGCATTTTACTTCGCTGTTTATGCATTTAGATCCTAACTTCCGGAGTATCTTTTATTCTTTCGAAAGCCAGGTTTAAAAGTTTAGCAGTCGCCGTGTGCCATTGAGTCTTTTCACCTGTAATCAGGCGCTTCCACCAAATACCTTCATTCCATGCAAATGATGTGGCCGTCAAGGTGGAAAAATAGGTGATCCTGGCCTGGTGAAGAGCAGGGCATCGCATCAATAGATGTTTTATCGATTCAATGTCATCAGTATTTGCACAGAGTCTGCAGGGTAGTTTCTCCAAGCCCGCTCTGATCGCTAAGATTTCTCCAGTCAGTAAGACGTTTAGGCGAGCTTTTAAAAGGGTTCTCATCAGTAGTTTGTCAGGGTATTTTTTACAGTACACCATCGGTTCTTTTGATTTGTTGGTGTTCATGGGAAGGTGTACTAGAAGTTTACACAATGAAGCTAAATCAATCGTATTGATCCAGTCCCAACATTCAAGTTTTGTTTTTATGCTAGTTGGGTTTTCTTTCAGTTCTGTTTCAGTACACACTATTTGCTGTAGTTTTTGTTTTTGGTCTGCGGCCCACTGATTATAGTTTCTAATATCTATTTCCACCTTCTAAACTTTTGACATTTACACGTCTTCAAGAGTTTCTGACACAAATATTGTCAAGATTACTGACCATATCTTCAGGTGTGACTTTAGCTCTCCTTCTTTAAAAATGTCCTTTCAATGAAGGATGTCGATAATAGCTCACTCCGTCATTCTTCTTTTGAAGGTGGAAGGAGGGACTTCCACAATGTTAGCAGTCTCTTTTTAGCTATGATCTTGGCCCTAAACACACAGATTTCTTGTGGGATGGGGAGGTCACTCAATATTTTTTCATCCCGCACATTGTTCCAGGGTCAAGCACCAGGTCCTCATGTAGTACCTTATTGTGTCAGCCACTTCTCTACTGAGGTTTTACATTTTGCTGCATTCCACCAGTTTATGCTCAAGAATACACCACCTGTAGGTTCAACCCCAACATGTCTCAGTGCCTCATTACGAGGCGGGCGGTAAGGGATTACCGGCACCGATAAGGACACCGGTGCCGGTAATCCCTTACCACCCTATTCCGAGGTCCCTTAGCAGATCCCTTCCTCAACGCCTGGTTTTACCAGGCATTATGGAAGGGACCCATTAGGGGACTTCAGAGCTAATAACGGTCCCGCTAATAGCGGGCCCGTTATTAGCTCCATCCCCATTCCCATTGAGCCCTATGGGGGCTCGAATGGGAATGTGGAATGGTTCCCGGAATGGGGAGTTACCGGGTCCTCCAAGGTCGGAATGACCCAGTAAGTCCCTATTCCGGGAACACGGACCCAGAATGCGGTAAGGGGGTAGCCATGGCGCTAAGAGCGCCATGGCTACCTCCTACCTCATAATGAGGCCCTCAGAGTCGCTATGTCCTCTTTCATGAACTTCGTGTGTTCGTGATTCTAATCTAGCATGCTCTGATAAAACGTGAGCGTCTATGTCCCTTCCTAGTTCAGCTATCAGCAGTTTGATACCAGGTTCACTGCGTGGATGCAACAGAAGCTTAACATTGCAGCTGGGGTGAAGCAGAGTCAGGTTGCATATCAAACGGATTATTTCTTGTTAAGAAAGAAATCGGTGATGGGTCTTCTCCTGTGAACCTCTAGTTTGTGGGTGGCAACGTGTTCTAATTAAGGGTACCAAACACTAGGACACATACACCTTTATTCCTGTCATAAGGAGTGTGGCCAGAGCTCCCAAAACGCAATTTGCAGTATTATGCAGAGTGAAACGCTGCCTCCCTTCACAGCCTGCTGTTCATCTCTCTTGAGTTAAAAGACACAAAGGAAGTCTGGAGCCAACTTGTAAACATCCAACTCATTTTAGAATACATGATTTCGAAACCTAGCAACACTGGCACACGGAGCATCATCTGCAGGGCACTGACTATTGCTTGCCATCAGGCTTTTTTGCCTACTTTTGCTGTCCTCTTTCTTGTGCAGTCAGCCTGCGTCATGAATCATGTAGACCGAAAGCTACAGTTTGGTTTATGACTATCGGAAATCCCACCCTTTGTGTAGAATGGTTATGATTCATATTTTTTTCAAGTAAAATTATGTTTATTAGTTCTTGCATATACTTTTTTTGTGTTTAATTAGGCAATAAACCCCAACGGCCGGGGCTTTACCGTGCCACGTAATGGCCAGACTGGTTAGAAGCCCGAGCGAAGCAAGGGTTTTAATGTTAGCCCGGGCATCACCTGCCTCGGTACATCCCACTGCCTGGAGGGATTTATTAATATTAGCATCCCAGCGTGTTTCAGGATGTCAATAGGTTTTTGTTTTTTTATTTTTTCATTGAGAAATGGCACGGTTGACGTTTCTCAACTTACAAATTAACTATAAACCAAAATGGCCACCATGGATTAGGTAGAAGGGGACTACAGGGAGTCCCTTCTCCCTTTCCAAGGCAGTCATTGCCGCAATGGAAAAGCGCCAGCGGGGAACAAAGGAGTGCAAGGTAAGCAGGGAGGAAGTGGGGGATGTGGAAATTGAAATTGGGGGAAGGTGCATATGCCCATGGAATTGTCTATATTCCATGGGCATATGCTGTGACTGGTGGAGCTGGAAATATATTACCTCTGTTGCTTAGCGGTCGATTTCATGTTCTATAATATTTTATGACTTTGTGTCAGTGGTCGAAGTGTTCGAAAAGAAGTAGTGGAACTATGTTCCCTGCTGGACTGCCCGCACTCCGCGCAAATGCATCACCATGCCTCCTCCCACACACATTCCAAACCCCCAAACAAACACACCAGCTATTTAAGGGACTGTGTACTGAACTGCAAATTTCAACTTCTTTCTACACTGTTATTTTAAAACTAAACCATTCTGCAATGGTTTCTTTTTAAAATAAAATTATAGGATCAGTAAAACATTTTTATAAAGTAGAGGAGCATCGTTCCCATCCGGTCCCGCCCTGTTTGACCACTGCTTCTTGTCAGAAATGCAAATACAATTTGTAGACGGATTGTGACTCTTAATAGTAATTTATACCATCAGTGATCTTGAAGCTCTGTGTTTTGAGAGCAAGCTGGTTTTTAACCAAACATTCGCCTGTTGGACCTCCTTTCAACACTCATTTAGCTTAATCGTGTGTTTGAGTGGCTTTACATAAGATGGCGTCTCAAAAAGTCTCAACTAATGGCATTTGTAATGAAGATGGTACTTTACCTCCTGCCACAAATCTTAAGAGACCAGAGAGTAACTATGCGCCCCCTGCCCAGTTCCCATTGGAAGCTAACATGGAATCCCTACTGCAAGAAATAAAAGCCTATACACCATTTATGGAAGCGACTAACAACAAACGTCAGCAGTTGTTCGACAGGTGGTCTAATTTTGAAGCAAGAATTGAAGAGATTGAAAGGACTCTATGGAATGCAGAAGATGTCACGCAGTGTGTAATATCTCCAGAAAGTCTGTAGCCGCACTTCAAAAACAAAATGAAGACCTTCAAAACAGAAATCGCAGAAATAATCTATGCATTTTTGGGCTTCCTGACGTGGTTTGAATGGGATGATGTGGCTCAGTTCTTGCAGAAGGTGCTCCTCAATATCCTTGAGCTTCACTCATCTGTCTTGTTGAATATTCAAATAGCCCGCAGGATAAGCTTAACAAAAAACAGATGTGTGTATTAACTCTAATGTGTACAATGATTTTTCTTCTATTGGAATTGATGCAACTGCAAATGAGCTCAAAGAAAGTTAAGGAATCGAGCAAATTATGTTGAATGGTCACAGGCTAATTAAATTGCAAGATGTTTCTAAAGTTACGGCTCAGAGAAGGAAGGAGCTGCTAACTTTCCGACAGGCTCTCAAACAAATGAATGCCAGATTTGACCTGGTGTATCCCAGCACATTCAAGGTTACTATCAAGATCAAGATTTCTACGTTTGAAAACCCTGCTGATCTGAACAACTTCAGTAGGTGATTCAAAATGGAAGAAATGGATACCTTGAACCAATACCTGACTCAATTAACATCTAATGCTTGAGTGGGTTGTCTCCGGTGGCAGCTTAAGTTATCCAATGAATAAGGAGCAGTGGACATCTGCCTATCTATCCCTTTTTGTGGGTCTGCCCAACATCTGCATACTCTTTGGGGTTGCATACATGTATATTTCTATAGTTTGAGATGTTTTATCTGTTTCTCATTGTCTGCCTTTGGTGGCTGTTGGTCACTTTTTACATTGATAAAACTACTAGTTCACTAACACCCTAGCATCAAGTATTGCAACTCTTTTCTTCTTTCCCTTTAACTTGCCCGCTTGTATCTCCTTTGTTCGTCAATGGTTTTTTAAGTCGCTATACGGTCACTGTTTTTATTCTGATTATCAAGAAAGCGATATGCGAATGAGAGATTTGAGTCTGATGGATTTTATTGATTGTAATAAAAGCTATAATGATATAACTAATTTCAATAACATAATTGGTAAATGACAATCAACTGCATCTCCTGGAATGTGAAATGGCTGAATACAGAATTGGCAGATTTTAACAGATTTAAACCTTTTTTTTCTTGTATTCAAGAAACACTCTTGTCTCATCAGGAATCCATGAAATTGATAAAGTTCTGGGGTGGGGATGTGATTTCTAGTTAAGCTGAAGTGAAACGCAACTGGCTGCAATATTAATAAGGAACAGGCGTAGTTATACAATTGTAAACAAGGATACAGATACCAAAGGAAGATGGGTGTTAGCCAAACTACAACTACACTCTCAAATTGTCTCCATTGTTAACATTTATGGTCCTGCATGTCCTGATGCTATTTTTTGGGTTGATATTTAAAAAAATGCTGATTGTATGTGGAGTTTTCAACAATGTTATGGATCGTTTTTGGGATAGATCTTCCAACCAATTTAAAAATAGTAAAGCACATAAACCTGCAGTTGGTGAGAAGGTGCAGGTGGATCTAGGTCAGTTGGCCTAAGTCTCCCCCGCCTGTCAATCACTGCTAAACTGTTGGTGCCTTCCTGTGTTGCTGCCCTTTTTCCCTTCTTAAGCAGCCCTCCAGCCTCTTTTCCTTTGAAGTTGGTGAGCAGGTGCAAGTGGATCTAGATCACGTGGCATAAGCCCCGCCCACCTGTCAGTCACTGCTAAACAGTTGGTGCCTTCCTGTTTTGTCACCTTTTTTTTCTAATTAAGCATCCCTTAAGCCTCTTTTCCTTTGCAGTTGGTGAGCAGGTGCAAGTGGATGTAAGCCACATGTCCTAAGCCCCACCCAGCTTCTTAGCCCTGCCGCTTCCTTTCTGCTCTTAATTCTTAGGTCAAGAGAATCTCTCGCCCGGGCGTCCGAAGTGAAGGGCAGATGAAGAAAAGGGCAAATCCTATTTGGACCGGGAGGACCCAGGGACTGAACCCCTGCTCAGGCAACAGGTAACCAAGCGCTGACATGTGTTTTCTACCTCTGTCTCCACAGGCCATCCTCACCATCACAAGGCAATGCGAATGTCGTCACCCCTCTTCTAAGGCATGGACTCCACAATACAGCAACTTCTCCCACATCATCCTCAAGCCCATCAACACCCCCTCACCATCCACATCATGGAATTTGATGCACACCAACATCTGCTCAGACATCACCCATGCAGCAGACATCGCCAACCTCATCACTAAACATGACCTTGATGCCATTTTCATCACAGAGACCTGGCTGACACCCACCTCCACCCACATCCTAGATGTCCTTGTCCCTGACAGCTACAGCATCCAATTCAGAGACTGGACGAACAAGACAGGCGGAGGCCTCGCAGTCATCCACAAGACCTCATGGCACTGCACCAGACTTGATGTCGACAAAATGGGCTTCTGCCAAGTGCTCTCCTGCCACTTGTCGCTCTCCCCAACGGACACAGTCACCTTACATCTCATCAATAGACCACCCAAACGCAACACCAACACTGCCTTCATCTGAAACTTACCATACCTGCTCACCACCATTTCCTTCATGCATGCCAACAACATCTTCATAGGCGACTTCAACCTCCAAGGCAACAAGGCCACCAAACCGATGAAAGAAGCTCTCCACGGACTCTTGACACTCTCAGTCTCACACAAAACATGAAAGACCCAATTCACAAGAAAGGTACCATCCTCAACCTAATCATCACCGCACTGCCTTCACTCCACTGCAGCTCTCCTCTCCCACTTGACTGGTCTGACCACGTTGCCGTGCCTTTCAACATCCTGCACACCACCCCAGTCAAGCACTCCCAGCAGAAACACATCCAACCTGGCTCTCCTCAAGGAAATCTGAGCAAATCATCGACAACTAATCAACACAGCCAAGGCCTCCTACTATCAGAACACCAGAGCAGAAGCTGACAACAAATGCAGAGCCGTCTTCAAAGCAGTCAAGCAAAGCATCAACCTGCTATCCAACCATTCTAGACCACACTCCACCAAAAAATCCACTGTAATCAACAGCTTCTTCATCGACAAAATTAGCAAGATTCGCCAGCACATAGACACAAGCTCTGCACACAGACTTACCTCACGTCCCTCCTTGTGAAATCTCTACACCCTGGACAACATTCAAGATACTCTCTACAGAGCACCTAGTAGAAACCCTGGCTGACCTCAAAGCCACATCATATACAGGCAACATCCCCCCAGCATTCATCCTCAAGACCCTGCCTGCAGAAGCTCGACTTCCCTACCTGGAGATCATCAACAACTCCCTAACTCACGGCACCTTTCCATCAACCTTAAAGACAGGACAAATCCTCCCTCCACTAAAGAAACACACTCTGGATGCCGACAACCTAGGTAACTGTCACCCCATCACCCATCTTCCCTTCCTAGATATGATCATCGAGAAAGTGGTAGCCGTGCAGTTGCAGCAACACATCGAAACCAACAATCTCCTCCAAACCTACCAATCCTGGTTCAGACACAGATGCAGCACAGAGAAGGCAACCATGCAGGTGGTGGATGACACCCTCAACATCCTTGAAGATGGCCACCCTTGCCTTCTGGTTCTACTCGACCTCTTGGCCGCTTTCGACACAGTAGAACACAAGGCATTCATGGATGCACTACATCAGAGCATTGGATCAGCAACCTTTTCCTATGCTGGTTCAAGTCCTATAGGCTGAAGCATGTCTGGAGATGCTTATGGTCTCGTGCAGAAGGGATGTCACCTAGCAGTTCAGACTGGACTGCCCATTTTTGGGGTCGGACCACGCCTGATTTTCATATGGTTTTTCCCCTTCTGTAATGGCTTGGCAGGCTGAAAAACAATGGTCTGGAGGGGTGCCCAGAGCTATGCCTGTGGTTATGATTAATTCAAAATCGTCCAGCCATCACCTTTTTGTTTTTCTAAAGTCACCCCGAGTTGGACGGGTATGCCCAGACGTGGGTCCCGAGTCTGCCCGGCTTAGAGACCCAAGCTACTCCTCACTGTTGATGTCCAACAAGACTGAAACATGTCTGGGGATGCTTGTGGTCTCATGCAGAAGGGATGTTACTTAGCAGCTTGGGCTGGACTGCCCCTTTTGAGGTAGGACTAAGCCTGATTTGCACATGGTTCATCCCCTTCAGTAATGGCATGGCAGGCTGAAAAACAATGGTCTGGAGGATGGCCCAGAGTGATACCCGTGTTTATGATTAATTCAAAACCTTCCAGCCATCACCTTTTTGTTTTTCTCAAGTCCTACATCACTAACCGCAAGCAGTTTGTTCATATGGATTCCTCTAGATCACTAATGCTACCCATTACCTGTGGAGTCCCGCAGGGTTCCATCCTTTACAACATCCACATCCACCAATACACCGACGACACACAGCTATACCTCAAGATTGACTCCATCTAGGACATCCACAGGCTCAAAACCTGCCTCTCGCTGATCCAGTCGTGGATGTCCAGTGCATACTTGAACCTCAGCCCCTCCAAGAGCAAATTCCTACTCCTCACCAACAACACCAAACACGCAGACATATAGACCTGGCTATCAACCATGAACTTTGAGGGCTTCACACCAGAGCTCACTTCCTGTGCCAAGTCCCTTGAGTTTCACATCGACAACCACCTCTCCTTCAAGACACACATAGCTAAGAAAACTCAGACAGCTTGGTACCAGCTCTCCCTCCTGCGGAAAGTCATGCCCTTCCTCCCTCCAAACAGATTTAGATCCACCATTGAAGCACTGGTCCTAACCCACCTGGATGGGGGAAATGCCCTCCTCAAAGGCCTCCTGTCATCCTCCATTGTGCCCCGGAGAAGTGTCATACACGCGGTTGCACTCCTGATCAAGGGTCTATGCAGACATGACCACATAACCCCTGCCCTCATCGACTTTCACTGGCTCCCACTGCACCCACGAAACATCTTCAAGTCTTGCTGCATCATCTACAAGGCAGTCACCCTCAAGTCACTCAGCTATCTCACGGAGGAACTCAGCATCTCCGGCAGACAGCACACCACCAGAAGCCAGGACACGTGCAGACTTGAAATCTGCCACTGCAAAAATGAAAGGGCCAGAAAACAAGCCTTCTTTGCCCACGCACCAAGACTATGGGACCTCCACCCCATCAGCATCAGACTTGCCTCCACGCTCCTACAATTCATAAAATAACTCAAGACCCACCACTTCAAGGAGTCTCTCCTCCTCAACACCTCAAAACCTAGGCCATCAGATTGCCCCCACGCACCACCTGACTTGCTAGACGCCGTCTGTCCCTCTCCTCCCCACCACCTTGTACAGCTGGGACCCTCCTATGTGTCCCTCTGTATCATACCCCACTGTATAATGTTCTGTTGTTACCTATGAAAAGCACTTGGTTATGCATCTGTACTGCTGTATACCTCTGTAAAGCACTCCGCTGCTTCTCAAAGCTAGGTCTGCACTCAACAAACACAATACTGTTAATAATAATAATAATAATAATAATAATACAATAGTTCTTACTATGTGTTTCAGAGGCTGGGTTGGTATATTCTTTGAGTCTGGCTCACACTACATATTTTGATTTCACTTTCCATTTGATTCCGGTGGCATGCATTCCTCGAGGAGCAAATCAAGCAACCGGCTGAAATCACAACTAGTCTTTAAAGTGAGTACCTGGAAACAATTCTTCTCTTTTCACACACCCACCCTATGGAACTTGATCCCAGTAATGGCTTACAATGCCTCCACAATTCTCCAATTTCGAAAATCTTGCAAAATGTGGCTTTTTCAGAAGAACCTGTTCATTGACTAATTCCAAAGGATGCATAGAACGCAACTCACAGTACTGCACTACTGGTAAAAAATGCAAGCCCAAATGCTGGCTGCCCAAACCTTGCACAGACTCCACTGCTGTTAAGCTAGGTCAGTGCTTTAAAAAATAAAATACATCTCAAAAATAAAAATAAGGTTAGAAAGGAGGAGGTTGGGAAAAATCAGAAGGAGTAGCTATATTTAAAGGAAGCTGGAAATCTTTGGAAAAGGATGCTTGAGAACTATTTAAGGATGTTTCGCAAAATCATAAGGAGTGGACTGGAGAGATATTGGAGGATAGTGGAACATCTCAGAAGGAGAAGGTTGGAGAGTTGTTGGTCAAAGTAAAAGAAATGTTGGAGGAGGTTAGAGATTTGTTCGAAGAGGGCAGGAAGGCCTACCAGGAGAAGACAGAAGACTTACCGCAGGAGGCGTGGGGAGTTAACATAAAATGTCGAGGAAGATCAGGATAAAGAGATGGAGATGAAGGCACAGAGGCAGCTCAGAACTTGAAGCAGTGGTATAAGGACAATCAGAAGAACCAGGATGTAGAAAGACAGGCTTTAGTAGAGACAGATGTAGGCCAAGAAAGGGGCTGACAGAACAGTGTCTGGTTCAGGCACAAATCCATAATCTGAAGGGGAAAAAACCACAGTGTAAGGAGGCATGCGACCATAATGAGGTGGCAAGAAGGGTAGGACTAGCCAGGAGACCAGGAGTGGCTGATGGTGACACTAGGGCTGGACCCAGTAGCCACAAACAGACTCTGCCATGCCAGATCCCTCAATCTCTACCCCAAATCCAGATTACCTTCACAATTATAAAGAAGGAGATACTAGAAGCAAACCACCAAATTACTGTTAAAGACAATGGTTTACCATAGACAGTCTTTCCCTGCAATTGGGTAGTTTCCAGACGCCTATTTTTGTGAAACAAAACCAAGTAAGTCTGAAAGGTAATTTAGCAACTTCCCTTCAAGAAACCCACACTAAGAGACATTTTGTCAAATGTCACTGAGACTGCCCCCGACCCCAGAATTGGTGTGATATCTTAGGGAACTAGGACCCTTAGAACATTTGTCTGAAGTCATTTTGAGGTATGGTTTCTCTGATGTCTAGCTGTGGATGAAGTGAGCGGGAGCAGTTGAGAGCAGAGCTCCTATACTTTTTAAATTGGATTTCACCATTCCTATATTTTATTTTAAAAATAAACATTTCTGTAATGGTTTCGTTTTAAAAGAAAAGTGTGGGAAGAAGTTGATACTTTGCACTTCAGTGCATTGCAGTGACTTAAACTGAAAATACTGCCGGAACAGCTATGCATGGAGTTAACGGGTAAATGGGAGGAGTGACTTTAATCTTTAGCATACCCCTTAAGAGGTATGACATGATATGTGAATGGTGGGTGATTAGAAAGGGGAGGGTGCGTAAAGTTGCATGCTGTGGGGGACATTAATAAAGGTAATGGGGGGCATTTAAAATGCATTTTCTTACTGTGTTTCTTTCAGCCTTCACACAGTGGTGGGGGTGGAATGAATGAAAGGTGGGGCCTAGCTATGGGTTTCTCTCGTGCATGGGAGGGGCGTGGCAATGAGGTTTATGGCGGGCAGGGGTGGGCCAGCAGGAAACATAGTTCCACTACTTCTTTTTGTACACTTCGAACACTGATGTCAAGGGACCTTTTCTTCTTTTGTCTTTACTTACTTAAATGCCTAGCTCTTGTGAATTGATGTGGTGTCTGTCTGTTATTCCCTCTGTCCATCCTGACAGGGCTTTGTCCCCAAGGTGGTAAGTTTGACTCAAGAAACGAGTGGGATGCTAAACTCATGAGACATGACGTACACATTTTGGGAGGATCGAGGGCTTCTTGAGAAGACTCTTGTACCTTTCTGGTATTGACCCGCTGTGACACTCTTGCACAATGTTATATATTATTTTTTAAGGAGACAATTCCCAAGGCCAGGGGATCACAAGGAAGACCCCCTCTTCCCTGATGTTCAAGGTCTCTTCACTTATTGAGTTATCCATTCTGACACATTTTCTATACTGCTAGCATGCAAGCAAGTGAGAGTGATGTTCCAAAGGAAAAGAGTGAGGTCCCAGATGAACTGGGGTCTTTAGTTTGCAGGCCATGTTTTTGCAGACGTTGTACTCGGATGTGGCATCATTGCCTGTGTTGGGATGCATGTTGAAATCACTGCCCCTCCCAAACGATTCAGATTGCGAAAAATAAATTAACATGTGGGAAATGCATAGATGGTGGTGTAGGGGGAGGGGGAACCTTGTGTGTGGAAGCAACTTATCGGAGACACATGTATTTTTGAAGTTTTTATAGGGGAAAACTAAACATTTGCTTTGCGATAGTGTCACGAAGAATACATTGCATGTTAGCAACATTTATAACATAAACTAACACTGCATTTAAGTGTAGGCCTGAATCCTGCAGGCTGTGTTGGAGAAACAGAAAAACATGGCCTCATCTTTTTCTTGATTATCACATTCCAATTTCCAGGCATGGCAGGGAACACACACGTACACACAGATATACATGTATCAAGTCATACCTTTGAAAAATTAGGAAGGAATGCGAGCAGCCAAATGGGAGAAGTGCTGCAGCCCTGTACGCAGGCCATATTCATGGGAACCAGGGCAGAGGTCTTGAGCTGTCAAACCATGAACTGAGATTTAGGACACTAGCGCCTCCCAGAATAATGGTCATTCTATTTGAACTACTAGATACACAATCCTTGTATGGGAGGATAGGTCATTCAGGCCCCCTCCCTTCGTTCCCATCCCCGCACACACATTAGGCTCATACCGCGGCTGACCATGCACCTCTGGCCAAATGTGCCCGACAGCCTCCGGACGACACATACCGGTGCAATACCCACAAGAGGGTTGTTTAGTGACTCCATTTTGTACGAACACGACTCCATTTTGTATTGGCTCTAGTAGGCCTTGCAGAGGTGCCAGCCTGCAGGCCGGCACTTCTCCCCTGGTTCTGCGCACAGTTAGCCAACCACTCCCTCCTCCACCTCCCCTCTGGTGTCTCTGCGAGTGTCTTGTTCTCACGGAAGACTGGGCGCGAAAAGCTACAAATTAAACACTGTATCTCTTGCCTTCCTCCTTACATCACTGCCTTGTGAATGACTGGGCCAGGGCCTGGTCTTGGAAAAACCAATCCATCTCCACAAGCCTGCCTCTGTACTCGCAGACCCCACTCGGAAGACATACTACTCACACAACCGCTAACCTCACATCTTATTTGATGTAACAGATGCATGCCCCACAACTGTGTGCCACTAAAGATTCACCCCTATCACTAATCCTGCATGCGACTATAAATCCTTCCTTGTACTAAAACATAATAAATCAGCCTTCATAAGATCTAAGTGAACGCTTGATAAATGCGTTAATTGACTGATTATAGTAGATAAGATATTTGGGCCCATGTACCCCTGCCCCGCGGTTCAGGTCAATTGTTGTCAACATGATATATGTATGTGTACGATGTTAGAAGAACCATGTGGCATGATATAAATCATGTGGCTCTAAAAGCAGTAACAACCAAGAATGTGCCTTGCTGTAAATCGGACATTGCCAGGGCTGTGTAATGTAATGTATATAAAAATACAACCCCCAGCTCGAACCAAACCCTCCGCATGTCCTATCTAGAAACAGCTCATGTGAAACCCACTCAAGACCCATTTTGTGTATTTCCAATTCCATTGTCTTGACCAGGCCATACTTTAGAAACTGCCAGGACTTCCCTCCCCGCTGCAGAGCCACGCAATACGAGCACTGATGGCCCCCACCTTTTTCCCCTCCCACACCTGTGTTGCCTAAACTCATGTCCCACGGATGTCTCGATGTTACAAATGTATCCTTTTCATCCTTCCACTGAGTCCGCACTCCCATGCCCCCTAAAAGAAACGACCCCCACACCTTTCACATGGTCAACGGTTTGCAGTGAACTAATTAAAGTGTACACGTGAAATATATGGTTTTCTCCCAAAATGCCAAGATGTAGCTGGTGATCAATTATTGCATACTTTGAAGTAATGTGTAGATCAGAGAGTTAGCACCAGCTGCCTTACCCAGAACCAACATGACCTTCACCTCGCACCGACCAGCCCAGCTGATGCACATGATGTCCGACGTCCCGCCAAGCCACCATCCAATCACATGTAACCGGCCATAAACATCCATATTGGGCCTACTGCTAGACCAATTGTAATGTTACTTTTGTACTGTATGTATTTGGTCATCAATGACACTGTAACCCTTTAAAATGTGCTGACAGTGTATTGTTCGGCAGAGCGCTCTCGGAGTATGCAAAGTCCTCTGCGTGCCCTATTTGATTTTGATAAACTTTATCTCTTAACTTCACCCGCACTTGGTTCTGGTCTCATACCCTACCGGGGTGTGTCCGTTATTGACTTTCATCGGGGTGTTTGTATTGTATTTTGGGGGACTGCTCACTTTCATCCTTCATGAATTGGATGGATTAGTGGAGCACCAGGCCTACCTCTTGGAAGGTGCAACTGATACTGGGGGGAGCAGAAAACAACAAGATCTGCGATTTGTACCAGTGGAGCAAAGCGTGATGCCAGTACTTAAAAGATTGCAGCAGGGAGGCATGTTGGGGGTGCATGCGTGTCTGGGATGACAAAAGAGTTGCTTTGTCTGCAAGGACCTGGCTGACCCCAAAGTTACCTGCCGAGTTCATGTTGACGAACAGGTGCACATCACATGGTTAGAAGTAAAGACAGGGTGATGCCATTTAGAGTTTAACCAATTACTGTGTAGCGCTTCGTGGTGGAGAGGCTGTTACACAAGTGTGAAAAAGATGAGAAGACGACACAGCCAATTGGAGAAGGGTCCATACGTGAATATTAGCATGTGAATTGGCATTAGCCAATGAGGGTGGAGGATGAATACTGCATATCGAATGCGTCATGAATGACGGTATTCATGTTTATAAGGTGCAGTCCATTTTGATGGTGAGGGAGAGCTTTGCAGCAGTGGACTTATAATGCCATGTCACCATTTTCTTTTTGCATGCAAAATAACTCTTGTGCTTCTTGAAGAAGGGTGCACCTAGCCTTTTCCCATAGAGGGTTGTTTTTCCTAGTGTAGAGGAGGAGCCAAATGCCTCTACCAGAGGTCCTGCCCCCATTTTGCCTATTTGTTGGAACCGGGATGGAACGCCAATGATGGTACCTATAGCGAGAAGAGTCCTCAGGTATCCATTGCGAAAACCCTAAACGATGTACCCACGGTGAAATGATAATCTCTTGAAGGAGGTTCTCGAAGAAGTGTGAAAATGAATGAAAGAGAAGACTGTTGATGTCACATGAAGCAGAAATGACGCACCCAGAACAGATGCTGAAAAAGAAAGAATATAGACCCTATAGAACCTGATGGCGTAGTAAAGAATTGAGTAACATTTCATGTGCAGGAATGAAGACTGCACATGAAAAAAGCACTGAAGAAAATGCAAATCGCTTTATAACTGTACAGATGCTGTAACGCAAGTAGACTAAGTAATCATAAGGCTGGTTATACGTAGTAAATAGACTGCAGGCAGTGCTGCCAATATATATATATATATATATATATATGTGTGTATAGAATCTGGATGTTCCATGACACATTTTAGCAAATTAGGACCCCATGAACGAAAGGGCTGAAAGTGTGGCGCAGCAAAGAAAGAAAGCTGACGATGAAGGGAGATTCGAGAAGGCATGTCTGGCCCAGTGTCAAGGGGTGAGGCAGCCAAGAAACTGGTTATCTATTTGAGAAGATACAATGAACATGAGAAATGAGGTGTAGTGGAAAAACACTAGAAGTGCCAGGTTTTATTCATTTAATCAAGTTAAATACAAAGAAAAGGACCTCAACCACTGTCTTCAGACACATGCTCAAGTTGAAAATAGACTTTGGGCAAACCACATCGAGACTGAACATGAGGCTTTGCTCAGACACCCTTTTATTCTCATGCACAGTGAAAACTTGCAAGGCAGAGTTCAAAGGCAACTCAACTGGCAGACAACAGGAGTGATGATAGATAATAGGCTAATTGGGTGGGAAGGAATGACCAAGCCAACCCACAAGCACCTGGGGTACCAACTTGCGTACTGTTGGCGAGTGGAATATTCCAGAAGGGTACAAGCGTGCCAACCAATCTTAGAGGGCCACATAGCAAAGAGCCCTATAATTTGAGACCCAATGAAACATTGTGTATTTTATGACACGGATGATGACTTGCACTAGCTGTCCACCTGAGCTTAGAGACCCAATCACGATCCTATCACCCATAGAAAGTATACTTAGATGTTCCCCTTAAGCCTATCATGACTTTAAGTAGGTTTTCTTATTTTGCCACATAGTATGATGTCAGTGATGATGAGTTTTTAGTATATTAATGTTTTTTTTCTTGTGAAACATTGAGAATGATTGAGCGACGTCCATTGATGTTCGTTGTACTCCCTGTTTAAGACAATTGCAAATAAAACAGTTATACGTTTGCCAACTTCCTGAGTCGGTGTGATTATTGGTGTCAGAGTAAGATCTGCCTCCCCATCCATCCCATATAGCGTTACCTCGGTTATAGGGCCTACAGGTTCACGTGGTAGCAGAGGGTTGACGGTTCTGGTACATCGACTAGTAGGTCTTTAGCATTTTGGAAAATCAGACTCTGTCCGTCTTCTAGTGGTACGCTCACCTGGTATCCGCAGGGACGCCACCCAGCCGGGTTACTCTCTGGTATGCTTCTCAGCTTTGCCCTGATGTGGTCTGCGGGGAAGGTTCTGCCTGAAAATACAGGAGGACTGTGTTCATGACTGACCGACTGGGGTAAGTATCCTCCCTCCACCCCGGTATGATTTCAGTCCCTCTGCCGCCCTCTCCTAACCTTGTGGTAGAATTAGGCGTGCTCTCCATCATGCCTTCTTTGCAGGGGCGCGTTGTCTTTCATGGGCGAGTGCGGTGCAGTTACTTCACTGACGCCGGCCCGTTTGATATTGTTCAGGTAGGTCTTATTGCTGTTCTTTAGTTTTGTTGATATCCTGCATGCCTTTCTTTGTTTAAAATGTCTCTTTTTTCTCCCTTAGGTATGCAGAGCTTCAGCACAGCGAACTGGCTTGGTTGAGCCCCGCTGGTAAATAATGGCGCATTAAGAGCGCTATGATGCGGTAAGTAAGCGCTATGTGCAGCGCTGCAAAGTCTTGCCTTTGCTAACCTGTGTTTTCCGTCCTTGTAAGTCGCAGTGTTCTTCAGCGGGAGTGGAATGTCTGGAGTGGTGCCAGCCAAGAGGCGACCAGCCAGGTAAGCCTATTGAGCAGTTCGTAATTTGTAAACGTCTCTACTGCTTTCTTTAATGTTGCCTCTATCTTCCTCTTTCAGGTCGTTCTGTCCGGGAGGGGAGCAGATTTGAGGAAGCTGTTCTCAGTAGCCGCGAGTGTTTAAACATGAAGACTGCAGGTAAGATGCTGCTGCTAATGATGTTTGTTTTGTCTCCTTGCTGGTTCTGCTTCTCTGAGGTTCGAGGGAATAGCTGGACACGGTGAGCATCACGTTGCAAGTTGCAAAGTAACGCAAAGCATGTTGTCTTGCTCGGGTGTGGTTTAAATAGCCCCAATAAAATAGTTAAGGTAAAGTAGTCCCTAGGCTACCACACCCAAAACACTAGACCGCATAGCTTGGTTCTTAGGAACCAAGCTATGTGGATGCCTCCATGTTGGCTGACAATACAATAAAGTAGTTCCCAAGCACATTGTTTATCATGGTGTATGAGGCTGGCGCCATAGGCGCCAGGACTGGCCCCATGAGGGCTTTTGAAGAGGATGCCAGGCTCTAGAGGCCCGAGTCCTGACTCCACCTGGCCAATGGGTTTTCCAGAGGGGGTTTTGGGCGAGGGTCGTTACAGCACTCCCCCCTAAGGCCCCTCCCATGGTGTTCCTTCCGTCTGGCCCAGGTTTGGTTGGGAAGTTCCGATGGAATTTCCTGATTAGGCGTGGTGCGTGGATATTCTCACTGGGTTCCCAGGATCTATCTTGTGGTCCAAATCCTTTCCAACCGACGAGATAATATACCTTGGTCCTAGAGTATTTAGAGTCCAAGATATCTTTGACTTCGAATTCTGGTTCTCCTTCAACAAGTATGGGTGTAGGTGGTGTCCCAATCCGTGTGCCAGGTTGCATTGGTTTCAGAAGGGACACATGGAATACCGGGTGGATGTGTAGATTAGGTGGTAAATCCAGTTTCACGGCTGCTGGGTTGATAATTGCCTTAATGGTATAGGGTCCTAAGAATCTGGGATGAAAGGTCCGGGTTCCCTTGATGGGTACGAATTTAGCGGCTAACCAAACTTTGTCTCCTACTTGATAATCAAGGGCCTTTTTCCGGTGTGGGTCGGCGAATCTCTTTTGTTTTTCTAAGCATGAATAAGGTGTTCCTTTGCCCTTTTGAAAGTCTGAGTAATAATTGTGTGTAGAGTCTTTACCGCTGGCATTTCCAAGCTGGCTGGAAGGTCTAGTTCAGAGGTACGTGGATGTCTGCCATTAAGGGTATAGAAGGGCATTTGTCCTGTGCTTGAATGCAAAGAATTGTTATATGCATATTCGGCTATCCATAGTAGGTCTTTCCAATTCCTTTGTTCGTGGTGCAGCATGCACCGTAAATATTGCTCGAGTGTCTGATTGGTTCTCTCGGTTTGGCCGTCTGTTTGGGGATGGTGACTGGTAGATAGCCGAACGTCGATCTGAGCCATTGCACAACATTTTTTCCAGAAGTTTGAAACAAACTGGCTGCCTTCATCAGAGATCAGAACCGAAGGCAAGCCATGTAGCTTACACAAAGAAGTTGAAGGTGGGCACCACGTCTGTTACTGTAGTTATAATCAATCGTAATTCATTTAGTATTCATTGATCAAGTTTTAGCCTGGGGCTACCAGTCTGATGAAGGTCCTATGGCATAAGGACCAAAATATGTGAAAAAAGAAAGATAGAGTGGAATAACTCTATTAAGACTGGTGCTCTCAGTTTGCCCTTATAGCAGGGACCTTCCAATTCCGTGCTGTAATTACTGTATTTACGTAAAAATTCAATATAGACATAGTCTGTCATTTTATCAAAAAAATGTAATATATATTGCACATCGATTAATGTTCTTATCACTCCTGAATATTCATTCTCATATTCAAAGTGGATGGGCTTAAAGATACTGGCTATAATATTGTGTATGTTAGCCAATGCATTTCGGTTAATTTAACCTTCGTCAGGGCCGTACAATGAATTTGATATGCCCAATCTATCGCCGTTACAAAACAATAATTCAACACAATGCAGGAACAGTCATTGCACAATCAATTCAAAATCAAACGTATATGAGCACACATACCAATTCCAAGATGCGTTCCAACGGTATAGTAGTAGTTGTAAGAGTGGAAAGAAAAAGAAACAAGAAACAAAATCAGAGATTTGCAATAGGACTGTTATAGATGTCCTTAGTGTAGCGTATAAACATGTGTAATCAATCAAATGTACCTTATAATCCATAGGACACTAATGTTTGTTATGGACCAGTCCAGTCTGAGTAATCAATCCTGTTAAAGTTATGTGAAAAAGGTATCAGAATGCAGTCAATCTTTAAACCTGCTCTGATCTCGAACGCAAAAAATCCGCTTACCGTTACTCAGCAGAAACGCTCCTACAATGTCAAACGCTGCCGCAGGAGTGCGAGCGCGATTGACAAGGGCGGTATTTATTGGTTACCATGGTGGTACCAAGGCGTCGCGTGGATGCACGTACGCCTTGGGTCCCACCTCTGTGCAAGCACAATAGGCGGGACTGTCACCATGACTACTAGACGCTTGTTAACGTAGTGTCAGGTTATTCAAGAACAAACGCTCAGTGCGTTAAAGGAAAGCTTAGTATCTGTGGAATGAGAATGTCTTGCCTGTGTTGGCAGAGAAGCCTATTGTTTACGTGATAGGTAGCCAAAAGGCCATGCTGGGTGGAAAGTGAGTGCGAGGTATTTAAAGAGATACACTACTAAAAGATACGGGTGCACTCGAGCCTCACAAAGGCGAGCAATGAAAACCGTTGTTTAAGAGGAACATGGTGTTTGTGAAGTGCTTAATATCATGCACATACTCATTTAACTGTGGTATGGATGTCTGAGTACATTGTGTTGTTGCATGTACAAATCAACTGGGGTAGATTTTACGTGCGTAAGGGCCCCCACCCAAGGTAGCAGCACCTGAAGAGGATCCCAAAAACATTCTAAAATAATGGGAAAAAATAAAAAATGAAAGAAAAATTCAACATCAACAGTCAAAATTATAAATTCTAATTTTCAAAAGGTGGTTTCACTCATAAGAAGCACATATAGTTTATTTCTTCATTCAATCCCCTGGGTCTCAGAGAGCTGAGACGATCTATCCAACATGTTTCTCATTGGTTGAGTCTTTTTTGTGGATTTTCATACTTGTTGTATTTCTGGACCACTTCCAAAATTATGAATCTGATCTGTGCCAAATTGTGGTGTTTCTCTTGCCAATGTCTAGCCACCGCTGAGGTCGCTGTGTTATTCCTTATGCATGAACGGTGTTCATTCCATCGAATTTCTGCAGTCCGTTGTGTCTGGCCAACATAGTATAGCCCACAGGGGTATTTTATGGCATAAATAATGTTTTGTGTGTCACAAGTAGCATAATCTTTCAACTTGATCTTCGTTCCCGAATGTGGATGGTTTATGCTTGTTCCTTTGATGATATAGTTGCAATTACTGCAGTTGAGACATCGAAAAGTGCCAATCCGATCTGTTAACTTTTGTTTCCGCATGGGTTTCGTGTGAACCAATTTGTCTTTGAGGTTCTGTCTCCTTTGATATGCGAAAGTGGGGAGTTCTTTGAAAAGATGTTCTATTCTTTGGTCACAGGTTATGGTGTTCCAATGTTTCTTAATTATCGATTTGATTCGACTACTTTGCCTTGAATATTTTGATACAAAGACCAATGGCGTCTTTTGTTCTGTCTTGGTTTTGGTTTTCAATAATTCTTCTCTACTTTGTGTGCTAGTGCGAACAGCAGCTGTGTCAATTTCTTCCCTTGAATACTCTCTCTCCAGAAACTTGTTCCCCATCTCTTTCAATGATTCTTGATACTCTGAAGGGTCACTGACCATCCTCTTTACCCTTAACATCTGACTGTAAGGGAGATTCTTGATGAGACTTGGTTGATGAAAGCTTAACCTTTGGAGTAAATTGTTACGATCGGTGCTCTTGCGATAGATTGTAGTGCGGTATTCACAATCGGTAACCTTTATCTCCACATCCAAAAAATGTATGGTTTTATTCAAATGTTCATGAGTAAACTGGATCCGGGGTCTTGAGATAGTCAAAGAAAGTGTAAAGTTCAGATTCTGTACTTGTCCAAATGCCGAAGATGTCATCTATGTATCTAATCCATATTAACAGATTCTTTTGCCATTGTGGATTTTGAAGGACATGTTCAAGTTCGAATTTGTACATAAATGCATTGGCATAAGAAGGTGCCATGGTGGCCCCCATAGATGTACCTGCAACTTGCAAAACAATATGTGCTCTTGTATTGGAAGTAAGAATTGTCACTGATAAATTCCAAGAGTGCCATTATAAATTCCTTCTGTGCTTGTATCTCACCTTCTTGTAATAATAACCATTCTACTGCCTCTCTGCCCAAGTTATGAGGAATGGAGGTGTAGAGGCTCTTGACATCTATGGTGAAACAGATATGATTAGGATTGAATTGAATTGTTCTCAATTGTTGCAAAAAATGAGTCGAGTCCTTAATGTATGTGCTAGTTTTTTGAATTAGGGGTTGTAAGAAATAGTCAATATATTTCCCCAGTGGTTCTAGAATGCTGTTGGTACCTGCTACGATGGGTCTCCCTGGTGGTTTAAGTGGATCCTTGTGCACTTTTGGTAATGTGTAAAAATGAGGTATACGGGGATGTGGATTTGTGAGGAACTTCCTTGTGTTGTGTGAGATCCATTCCAATATATCTGCTTTAGACAATAGTGTCTCCAGATTCTTTCTTATCTCTTCTGTGGGATCTGTGTCCAATGGAGCATATGTATTTACATCATTCAGTTGCCATACACATTTTCGGTCGTAATCTTGACTATTAAGGAGAACTATACTGCCTCCTTTGTCTGCAGCTCTTATTGTTAATGTTTCGTCTCCATAAAGATCTCTAATCAATTTGAATTCATGAGATTTCATATTTTTGTTCTTTGAATGACCAAACTTTATTTTCTCCAAGTCTCTTGTGACTTGTTTTTGAAATATATCCACCGATGGTACACTATTTGGAGGAATGACTTCTGCTTGCCACAGGAGCTACAGGTATAACAGGACCACCAAGAGAGGATAGAATTCCTTTTTTAGACAGAAGAATTGGAATGAATCTCACACAACACAAGGAAGTTCCTCACAAATCCACATCCCTGTATACCTCATTTTTACACATTACCAAAAGTGCACAAGGATCCACTTAAACCACCAGGGAGACCCATCGTAACAGCATTCTAGAACCACTGAGAAAATATATTGACTATTTCTTACAACCCCTAATTCAAAAAACTAGCACATACATTAAGGACTCGACACACAAAACATTATTTATGCCATAAAATGCCCCTGTGGGCTATACTATGTTGGCCAGACACAACGGACTGCAAAAATTCGATGGAATGAACACCGTTCATGCATAAGGAATAACACAGTGACTTCAGTGGTGGGTAGACATTGGCAAGAGAAACACCATAATTTGGCACAGATCAGATTCATAATTTTGGAAGTGGTCCAGATATACAACAAGTATGAAAATCTACAAAAAAGACTCGACCAACGAGAAACATTTTGGATAGATCGTCTCAGCTCTCTGAGACCCAGGGGACTGAATGAAGAAATAAACTATATGTGCTTTTTATGAGTGAAACCACCTTTTGAAAAATAGAATTTAGAATTTTGACTGTTTATGTTGAATTTTCTTAAATTTTTAATTTTTTCCCATTATTTTAGAATGTTTTTGGGATCCTCTTCAGGTGCTGCTACCTTGGGTGGGGACCCTTACGCACGTAACATCTACCCCAGTTGATTTGTACATGCGACAACACAATGTACTCAGACATCCATACCACAGTTAAATGAGTATGTGCATGATATTAAGCACTTCACAAACACCATGTTCCTCTTAAACAACGGTTTTCATTGCTCGCCTTTGTGAGGGTCGAGTGCAACTTACACCCGTATTTTTTAGTAGTGTATCTCTTTAAATACCTCACACTCACTTTCCACCCAGCATGGCCTTTTGGCTACCTATCACGTAAACAATAGGCTTCTCTGCCAACACAGGCGAGACATTCTCATTCCACAGATATTAAGCTTTCCCTTAACGCACTGAGCGTTTGTTCTTGAATACCCCGACACTACGTTAACAACCGTCTAGTAGTCATGGTGACAGTCCCGCCAATTGTGCTTGCACAAAGGCGGGACCCAAGCCGTACGTGCATCCACGCGACACTTTGGTATCACCATGGTAACCAATAAATACCGCCCTTGTCAATCGCGCTCGCACTCCTGCGGCAGCGTTTGACATTGTTGGAGCGTTTCTGCTGAGTAACGGTAAGCAGATTTTTTGCGTTCGAGATCAGAGCAGGTTTAAAGATTGACTGCATTCTGATACCTTTTTCACATAACTTTAACAGGATTGATTACTCAGACTGGACTGGTCCATAATGAACATTAGTGTTCTATGGATTATAAGGTACATTTGATTGATTACACATGTTCATACGCTACACTAAGGACATCTATAACAGTCCTATTGCAAATCTCTGATTTTGTTTCTCGTTTCTTTTTCCTTCCACTCTTACAACTACTACTATACCGTTGGAACGCATCTTGGAATTGGTATGTGTGCTCATATACGTTTGATTTTGAATTGATTGTGCAATGACTGTTCCTGCATTGTGTTGAATTATTGTTTTGTAAGGGCGATAGATTGGGCATATCAAAATCATTGTACGGCCCTGACGAAGGTCAAATTAACCGAAATGCATTGGCTAACGTACACAATATTATAGCCAGTATCTTTAAACCCATCCACTTTGAATATGAGAATGAATATTCAGGAGTGATAAGAACATTAATCGATGTGCAATAAATATTACATTTTTTTGAGAAAACGACGGACTATGTCTATATTGAATTTTTACATAAATACAGTAATTAGAGCACGGAATTGGAAGGTCCCTACTATAAGGGCAAACTGAAAGCCATGTAGCTTAACCACGCCCTCCAGGTACACTTTTGCTAAAGTGGCTGCGTCTGGGAGGCCTTTGAGAGGAATAAAATGGGCCATCTTCGAGAATAAGTCCACAATTAGAAGGATGGTGTTGAACCCTTGGCTTGGAGGAAGGTCAGTGATGAAGTCAAGGGAAAGAGTGTGCCATGGAACTGGAGGAATGTACAATGGTTGTAGGAGACCAGATGGTTTTTGTTTCTGTGATTTATTTTGTGCGCAGACACCGCAGGACTGAATATACCGAATGATGTCCTTACGCCAGGTAGGCCACCAAAAGTTCTCTTTCACCTTAGCTAGGGTTTTGGTGATCCCAGGATGCCCTTCGATCAGTGAATTGTGATAGTTAGAAATAATATGCTGTTGTAATTCCTTCTTGGGTACATATAGGCGATTCCTAAAAAAGGGTAGATGGTCCTTGATGGTATATTGTTATCCTTGAGTTTGCCATGCGAGGTAGGCATCAGGATTCATTGTCCGTTGGATTTCTTTTCGTAGTTCTGCTTGTGTTAAGGCTATCGTGAGACCCAAGAGTTTGTCTTCAGGTATAATAGGTACTGGGTCTGGAGTTGTATATACTATTTCATCTATGCCCATGCGAGATAAGGTATCCGGCTTTCTGTTTCTGACTCCTGGTCGAAATGTGATTACATAATCATATTCGGCGAAGAAAAGGGCCCACCGTAGTTGGCGCGAGGACTGGGCCTTGGCTGTTTTGAGATATTGCAGGTTTCAGTGGTCTGTGATGACTGTAATGGTGTGTCTGGCCCCCAGAAGGTGGTGCCTCCCTGCTTTAAAGGCGGATTTGATAGCCAGGAGTTCCTTGTCCGTGATGGCATAATTAATCTTTGGAGGTGAGAACTTTTTCGACCAGAAGGCCACAGGATGTAGCTGGCCGGTTTCCGGGTCTCTCTGGGAAAGGACAGCCCCCATTGCGAGACTGGACGCATCCGTTTCAATGACATAAGGGAGGTCTGGATGAGGATGTCGCAGGATTCGAGCGGAGGTAAACCTTTATTTAAGTTCCTGAAAGGCTTCTTCTGCTTCTTCGATCCAAGCAAACTTCTTATTGTTTTTTTGTAATATTACTGTTATTGTGTGCACAACCTGGGAGAAGTCTGGGATGAACCGGCGGTAGAAGTTCACAAAGCCCAGCATGCTTTGTACCCCTTTCAGAGACGTCGGTGAAGGCCATTTCAGAATGGCATCTACCTTGTGCACGTCCATTCTGATGCCCCCTGGAGTAAGGATAAAACCAAGAAATTCTACTTCGGTGACGTGAAAAAAGCATTTTTCAAGCTTTGCAAACAAGCGATGTTGACAGAGCTTTGTGAGGACTGAACGAACGTGCCTGACATGATCTTGTTCCGAGGCTGAGTATACTAAGATGTCGTCTATGTACACTAAGGCGCACACATCAATTAACTCCCTTAAGACGTCATACATGAAATATTGAAATGCCGCAGGAGCGTTGCATAATCC
The DNA here is from genome assembly GCF_040938575.1 of Ambystoma mexicanum. Classification (NCBI taxonomy): domain Eukaryota; kingdom Metazoa; phylum Chordata; class Amphibia; order Caudata; family Ambystomatidae; genus Ambystoma; species Ambystoma mexicanum. The sequence goes on from NC_090924.1 coordinate 1,178,995,795, forward strand.
GAAGGGCATGACTTGATATTCAAACAAGCCGTACTTAGTACGGAAGACGGTTTTCCATTCATCTCCTTTTCTGACTCGGACCAGGTGGTACACTCCTCGAAGGTCCAATTTGGTATAAATATGGGCATTTTTAACTTGGTCTAGCATCTGAGGGATAAGTGGCAAGGGGTAGCGGTTCTTCACAGTGATCTGGTTCAATGCGCGGTAGTCAATACAGGTTCTCAAGTCTCCTTCCTTTTTCGGTACAAAGAACAAAGGACTGGCTGCGGGGGGGCTTGGAAGGACAGATAAATCCGTTTGCAAGGTACTGGTCTAAATAGGATTTCAAATGAAGGTTTTCTGGTTCTGTGAGAGCGTAGATCCTGCCACAAGGGATTTGTGCACCAGGAACAAGGTCGATCTGACAGTCATAGGGCCTGTGCGGTGGCAATGTATTGGCTTGGTCCTTTCGGAAAACATCCTGGAAATCATAGTATTCACTTGGCAAGGTATTAGTTGCTCCCAGGGTTGATACTGTCGCTCCGGGAGTCATGGGGATACAGACGTCGGGTTTTGCCTCTTGGTAATGGCAGGCAGGGGAGCAGTCACTGGGAAAGGTTCATTTTTGTGCCCACCAGTCTATCAAAGGGTTGTGAGCAACCAACCATGGCATCCCTAGTATTAGCCTGAACTCAGGTGCCTTGATGAGATCGAATGAAATAGACTCCCGATGTCCGTCCTGGGACAGCAAGGTTACCCTGGCTGTGCACTGGGTTACTGGTCTGGAAGCGATTTCTGTCCCATCCACGGTGGTTACCTTGTCCATAGTTGGCTTAGAACACAAAGGAAGCCCCATCTCTGCTGCCAGTTCTTGATCAATATAATTTCCAACTGCTCCGCTATTGATGTATTCTTCAACGGCATGCATTCTTGACGACTGTTGGTGGTTAATTAAGATCACTGGTATTGCAAAGTACAAGGTCAGCAACTCTTTCTTCTCACTCGACAAACTGACCTCTATGTGTGTCGAGCTTGGTAGTTTTCCGATTCCTTAGCTTCATCCTTCTCTGTGGCCCCGACTGTTCTTCTTGGGGGTTTTACTGGACAGTCCTTCAGGAAATGTCCTGGTTTCCCACAATAAAAACAAAGCTGTTGTCTTCTTTTGTCCCCCTCTTGTTTTGTTAATGGAGTCCGTATCCCTCCAATCTGCATGGGTTCTACAGCATTTTCAGGTACACGGGGTGTGTTTTCCCTTGGTCGAACATACACGTTCTGAGGGACCGTCTTAGACCGGTCTGCCTTTCGGTCCTGCAACTGGTGGTCTAGCTGCACGACCAGATTTATGAATTCTGCACAGTCTCTGGGTGGATCAACCACCTGGGCTAAGACATCCTTTAATTCGCCACATAAGCCTCGATGGAATAACGTGGTTCTTTTGTTTTCTGGCCACCTAGCTTCGGCAACCAGTCTGTTGAAGGTAGCAATGTACGTTAACAAGTCCTGATTCCCCTGTCGGAGAGACAAGAGTTCATTGTCTACTGCTTGTTTCTGGGTATGGCGAGCAAAAAGTTTTTCCATTTCTCTCTGGAACCCCCCAAAGTCATGTAATAGAGGATCGTCATGGGTTACCAACGGCACCGACCAATCTGCTGCACTACCACTCAGGTATGATAAGACAAAAGCTACCCGAGCTTGGTCGTTTGGAAATGCTCCAGGCCTACAAAGAAAATGAAGGCGGCACTTATTGATGAATGCCGCATACTTCCGTGGGTCGCCTGAGAACCTTTCTGGTGGTGCCAGCAGCACTGTTCCAGGTAACGTGATCTGTACCGGTGTGGGTGGTATTGCAGGGTTTTGCATCGTTGGATTGCTTCCAGGTAGAGGTGTTTGTCCTGCCTTTGATTGCAAGTATTGCCTGCTAATCTCTTCAGTGCGTTCTTTGGTCACTAGTATGTCTCTCCGGAGGGCATTAGTCTCTTGTCGGGCAGAATGAACCTTAGCACGAAGCTCTCCTAGTAATTGGGCCAATTGGTCCATTTCTGATGTCTCCATAGCGCCCAGGTGGATTTGTTATGGTAGGCTTCGCGTTCTGTTACGCTCACCTGATATCCACAGGGACGCCACCCAGCCGGGTTACTCGCTGGTATGCTTCTCAGCGTTGCCCTGATGTGGTCTGCGGGGAAGGTTCTGCCTGAAAATACAGGAGGACTGTGTTCACGACTGAGCGACTGGGGTAAGTATCCTCCCTCCACCCCGGTATGATTTCAGTCCCTCTGGCGCCCTCTCCTCACCTTGTGGTAGAATTAGGCGTGCTCTCCGTCCTGCCTTCTTTGCAGGGGCACGTTGTCTTTCATGGGCGAGTGCAGTCCAGTTACTTCACTGACGCCGGCCCGTTTCATATTGTTCAGGTAGGTCTTATTGCTGATCTTTAGTTTTGTTGCTATCGTGCATGCCTTTCTTTGTTTAAAATGTCTCTTTTTTTCTCCCTTAGGTATGCGGAGCTTCAGCGCGGCGAACTGGCTTGGTTGAGCCCCGCTGGTAAATGATGGCGCATTAAGAGTGCTATGATGCGGTAAGTAAGCGCTATGCGAAGTGCTGCAAAGTCTTGCCTTTGCTAACCTGTGTTTTCCTTCCTTGTGTTCTTCAGTGCAAGTGGAATGTCCGGAGTGGTACCAGCTGAGAGGCGACCAGCCAGGTAAGCCTTTTGAGCAGTTCGTAACTTGTAAATGTCTCTACTGCTTTCTTTAATGTTGCCTCTATCTTCCTCTTTCAGGTCGTTATGTCCGGGAGGCGTACAGATTCGAGGAAGCTGTTCCCAGTAGCTGCAAGTGTTTAAAGATGAAGACTGTAGGTAAGATGCTGCTGCTAATGATGTTCCTTTTGTCTCCTTGCTGGTTCTGCTTCTCCGAGGTTCGAGGGAATAGCTGGACACGGTGAAAGTCACGTTGCAAGCAGCAACGTGAAGCGTGTTGTCTTGCTCGGGCGTGGTTTAAATAGCCCCAACAAAATAGTCCAGGTAAAGTAGTCCCTAGGCTACCACACCCAAAACACTAGACCGCATAGCTTGGTTCTTAAGAACCAAGCTATGTGGATGCCTCCATGTTGGCTGACAATACAATAAAGTAGATCCCAAGGACATTGTTTTTCATGGTGTATGAGCCTGGCTCCATAGGCGCCAGGACTGGCCCCATGAGGGCTTTTGAAGAGGATGCCAGGCTCTAGAGGCCCGAGTCCTGAATCCACCTGGCCAATGGGTTTGCCAGAGGGGGTTTTGGGCGAGGGTCGTGACATCTAGCCAGAGGGTTGCCAAGTTTCCTGCAGAGAGCGGCCGAAATAGAGTTCATGCAAGAAAATCGATACAAGTGGGACGGGTCCCTCTTTGACCAAATCCCTCCTGGTTGCCACAGGCACTGAGTGGACTGAAGGTGACGTTGGTCGATTGCAGGAGGGTACGATGGTCTTCAGCTGAGAAGTGAATGGTGAGTAGATTGAGGGGACTGCCAAAATAAGGGAATGGGTTTGTGGTAATGAAGAAAAGTAACGGGGGGTTTGTTTAGTATATGACTAGGAGTTTTGTAAAGAAGGAACATTTTTGTAGAGCCTGGTTTCCTACTTTAAGGCAGGTCTAGAAGGAGTCCTTTCAAAACCCCAAGGGGGCTAATAGGTGGCACATAAACAGATTTATGATAGGGAATGACTCAAACTCCAATCAGGGTATTTTAGGGGCTAGGAAAAAAAGAGTACCATGGTGTAAAAGTGGCAAATCGATTAGTCTGTCGGTTTGTGTATTTTGTAAGTGGAAAAAAGGTGTAGAAGAGTCATGAGAGTATACTGTGACATTAACGAAGAGATAAAAAATTGTTATCTATTTTTTGGTCATTGCCGACGCAGGCTGAAAAGGTAGATTGAGATAATTAAGTAGAGGCTTTGAGCAGCGAGGTTGTAGCGTGCTCATATTTTTTGTTTTTCTGAAATGTATCTGTGTAACTAATGGTAAGTATTGACAGTCAATTGACACTTGTCACAATGAGGGATGTTACTTCACTGATGCATTTGTGCAAGACGCTGCCAAAGCACGCGCCTAAACTTAAAAAGTATAGTGCAGAGTGGGTAAAGGGCACAGCAGACAAGATGTTCATGCAATGGCCACAAGGGGATCGCTATAAAAAGCAGTTTTGCAACCCATGCCCATATACTTGCACGCTGCGTACGGAGGGAAGTAATTGGAGAAGAGGAGGCTAGCTATTTTAGAGCTCTGGAAAATGTACCAGGAGTAGTGGGAGGATCCAACCTCCTGAGGATTGGATGCTTAATCAGTGTAGGGAGGAATTATTACCTCGCCTGAAGTAAACCGCAATAGTACAGAAGAAGTAGGATTGTATCTGTTAAAGGAGCTAAAAGCGGCTTCAGGATATAGTAATCCGATATATGAACCGCCTGTCTACAGCAGTGACGATAGTCCAGGAGAGACTAAAAGAAAGGAGGAAATCTTTAAGATCGTACAAGACAAAGAGGAGAAAAGTGAACGACCGAATATATCAACATACATAGAAAGAGAGATTAAGAGATGGAAACGTGAAAAGGATAAACCTGACGAGGTAACGCTCGCACAGAACGAATCGATGGCTGGACAGAGATTGCTCAAGCTCGATGGAAAAAGTATCGAAGAAGTTAGGCAAAAGGAAGATTAAGACGAGCAGAATATAAAACATAGGGAACGAGAGAAAATAATGAAAGAGGTTGAGTAAAAGAGAAAGCATAGGCAGAAATGAGAACAGATGTATCAGGAGGAACACAAAGAAAGGAAGAAAGGGCAGAGGAGCAAAGGATGTATGACAACAGGCAGAGAGTAATCAACGAATGAGATAGGCAAGAAAAGAAGAGAGAAGAGGAAGAAGCACAGAAATTATGGGGTAAAAGAATCCCAAGACAAAGGGAAGAAGAAGAGAGTAGAGCAAATGAAAGAAATGAAGGGAAAAGACATGAAGAGGAAAGGGTTTGACAGGAAGCGAGAAAGCGAGAAAGCGAAGGGAATTAGATGAAGAAATAGAGTAAAAAAGAAGACAAAGGGAACGCAATATTGATTGCATTCAGAAATAGTTAATGGAACCGAGTCCCCTTATATCATGTGGCTATATAGAGGAGTTCCTCCCGTCACAGTGAGCAATGTCAGGACCATCTAAGATAACCCTAGAGGAGACTTTTGACATAGTGAGTATATGGGAAAGGATCGATAAAGCCTATCAAGATTTAAGGGAAATCAGCAAATTGGGAAGCCAAGGGACGGGAGAACAGTCCCTGGTCCTCCAATCATGAAGCAGAGAAAGGGACCTGTTCAGTCTCAAGCATAGAGCCTTCGCCTTAGACAGGCTGACTTTGAATAAAGGTGACGGGTATGGCAGCCATACTAGTTGGGGACTAGATATATCAGATGAAGAGAGAGAAACCTTCCGTGGGGAGGAGGGAGGAAGTGCATGCGGTCCCGAGGGATGTCTGCAGATGGACAAGGAAGTGAGATGGTCTGATTTAGAGCAGCCCAAGGATAGGATGCCAGATCCCATTGAGTATCCAAATCGACCTAAAGGATGATCGCTTAGTGAGAAAGGAGAGTTACTGCCATATGTGAGTAGGCTAAGGTCATTGCCAGGTAAAAGGCGATCAGGAACCATTGTCCCCACTGTGGATAGGCAGTCGATGGGAGCCGATTGCGGATGTGGGTTCACACAGTTCCCTTTTTTGGAGAAAGGAGAAGCCAGACCGCAGTATATTTCCTGGCCACAAATGGATAAGGATAATTTAAGATGCAAACTTCCCAGCTTAACGGCAGGCGCGGGGAAAATGGATCTATGAGCTAGAAAAGATGACAGGAGGAAATACTCTATCAATAGGGGACATTAAGGGTCTCCTAGCAGCCATTCTTGGGGAAAAGGCTCATGACATTTGGACGAGAGCAGGTTACTTAAGTGTCACGGCACCTAACACAGCGCATGATGGCGCGTCCGTTAATACTTTTGTAGATGTCTGGAGAGCGCTCAGGGTACAGTACCCTAATACGTCAGATATCAATGCAATTATGGCACATAAGATGAAAGATGACAAAGATCAGCTTGCTTATATACAAAGTATTCAGGAATGAGGGACTCTTGGAACAAGGGAACCATGGGGGAAATCAGTGGCAGTATTTTACCACATTTTGTGTCAGGGATTACCGGAGCAGGTACAGAGACAGCTCAAGAAATTAGTGGGAATGGAAACAAAGCCATGGGCAGAGATACAGTTGACTATAGCGCATCATTGCCGACTGTTAAAAGAGAAAAATAAGAAGAAGGAAGATGCTAGAAAACTTAAGGAAGCCAAGTTTGTTTCGAATAAATTGTCGAAGTACGCCATAGAAGGGGCGGTACTGACAAGTGGAGAAGGATTGGGAATGCATCAAGCAGTGGGTGCATCACAGGTGAATAATCAACACCAGATGGATCAAGGAGGGAATGTGTTTACGCCACGAGGGAGAGGAATGGGTTACAGAGGAAGGGATGGTTTTCAGAATAACCAAGGTGGTTTTCAGAATATGCAGAATGATAATCAGAATATGCAAGGGGGAAAAATCAGAAGATTCCCTCCTGTATGTTGGACATGTGGAATGACAGGGCATATCACGCGCACATGTGGAAATTAAGGGTATGTACTGAATGGGCAATTCTCAAGAGGGGGGACAGCTTATCCTCCAGCATATAGCTCACAAGCTAGGGATGGGTTAGTCCCAAGATCAGACAGTGTATTAAGCACAAGCACTGCAAATGCAACAGGCATTGCAGCCACAGCAAGCACCACTGAATCCGCCACAAAGGTGGTCACAGCACGCACCCATGCAGATACAGCAGAATGGAAACACGGGACAGCTACTGACACCTAGAGTAGGGGGTGTCACTGTGGTAGGGGGAATTCTTTTTACAGGTACAGGGATATGTATGTACCCACCATAGGACAGCTACCAGAGCGACTTGATGTGTTCATTACTATCGGTGACACCGGACCCTCAAGTGGAAACAAGGGTTGATGTGACGATAGAAGGCAAATCTTTTTGTTTTTTAGTAGACACCGGTGCTACTCGTTCATGTATCCGAGAGGGCAAATATCCAATGTCGGGAAATGCCATGAATGCATACGTTTTCTCTGGAGCTACAAGGAGAGTTCTTTTTACTGATGAATTACCAGGCTCCCTTGGAGAGTGTGACATGTCTGTTCCATTATTGCATTCACGGCAGACGCCAGTTAGCATTCTAGGACGAGATTTAATGACGAAAATTAATATGGTGTTTTCTTTTATCGATAAAGGCATAGTGTGCTCTACTCCAGGGATACATTGTATGAATGTGGGTGAATTTACAGGCCAAACGGCACTCTGAGGAATGCCACTAGAACCAGAAGTCTTTCTTTATGGGGTATTCATTTTGTTGATATGGTTACACGGCTTAGTGGGAAAGATTATGACAATACCTGATGAGTTTTTGTTCAGGCCACAGATACCTATGGACAAAGAGGGGGGACAAACTACTCCCCTAGAGTTAAATGCAGCAATAGTATACATGCTCGAAGGAACATATGACGAGAGCAGGCCATGGAGAACAGTGATTGCCATTAGGGAAGGGTATAGATTGACTGACGCCACTGATGAGGATGTGTTTAGAGATGATCCTTCAGATGATGAAGTAATATTTGAGATGAATATTACATATTGGATCAGAATAGAGGAAAGGGAGATCCCATAGAGAATGGTGTTAGTGCGGGAGCGCCCAGTATTTTTTGATGAAGATTTGGAAAAAGTGCCAATTTCTTTTTTGGACTACCGGCCCTTATGAGGTAGGCCTATTAAAAGGTATAGGGGAGATTAGGATTAAGCTGAAACCCAGAGCAATTTTACCTCAAGCAAGGCAGTACCCAATGTCTCAAGAGTCGGACGAAGAGGCCAAAAGGGTTGCCTATTCACCACATATTTCAAGTTGCAATACTCCATGTGTAAAAGAACAAGAAGTAACAATTATGATTGTAAATTAAGGGTTTAATCATTTGTCAAGAACACAGTTGATGGAGGTTCAAGGCAGTGCACCACAGCAAGAGCAAGAATTGTGGAAATGAAGGGTTTGTTCTTTATCACCCTCTGAAGCATTGTGGCAACAGGACAGCACTGGAAAACCGGTGATGCCTGTAGCCTTGTTAAGGGTAGCACTTGAATAGCTGCACTACCCTGCGCATGTAATAGGAAATGCCTTGCAGCAGCTATTGCGGAGGACTGGTTCGTATAATTTCTGTTAGAACATGTTGCATTTTATGTAGTAAATTGCATCGTATGACAAAAGTTTACCGCTGGGCATACACTGCGAACGATCAGAGGAGTGATTCCTGGACGGAACGGTCCTTTTCAGCATTTACATATTGACTATGTTGATATGCTGCAAGTATGTAGTGCATATAGGTATATGATAGTGGTGGTGTGTCCATTTTCTAGGTGGACGAAGCAGGTCCATGGACACACCCTGATTCCACTTGTGCAGCAAAGTTTTTTGTCCGAGAAGCCTTTCCCGGATGGGGAGTATGTGAGGGGCTGAGATCCGACAATGGCCCCCATTTAGTTAATGAAGTATTTGAACAGATTAGCCTATTATTTAGCATAGAACACAAGTTTTCTTCTGCTTATTACCCACAAGCAAATTGGATATGTGAGAGACTCAACAGTCTTTTGAAAGAGAGAATTGCTGAATTGAAATTGACACTGAAGAAGGGATGGCTGTACTACCTGCCCCAAGTAATCAGCCTGGGTTGGCCCACCACCCCACACCTCACACCCCACGAGCTAGTGACAGGGAGGCAAATAAGAATGCCTTTGTCTCCTCCATCAAGGAGAATAAGTGATGCCCAGAAGACTGCAGAAATGTTAATAAATGGGTTACGTGCTTATTTGACATGTATGACCGCTAGTATCTCTGTCATTTCAGATCAACTCAAGCGCAAGGAGTGTCGGTCTCAGGACACAGATGAAGACCATTCAGCAACCAGATTTCAAGAACTACTACCTGTACCTAAATTATTTGTGGGAGATTCAGTCCTAGTTTGTAACTTCACAAGGAAGAGGTACAAGCCCTGTTTTAGTGGTCCATTTATTACAGAAAACATTACTCCCTCAGCAGTAAAAGTCCAAAAGAGATGCGCATAGATCCACTTGAGTGATGTAAAGCCATATGCTGGTGAGACTGATGCACCCCCAAGCATTGATTCAGAAGCAAGACAGGAAGAAGAAGTTCAGCACGTACAGACTCGATTGATGCCGAGGAAGAAGGACGCTAAGGTTGCTGACTAAATAAATGCAAGTGTGCATTTGGACTGTGGCTCACCCAGGACACTCTTTATAGATATTATAGCAGGAGTGTAAAAGCAAAAGTTCTTGAGTCACAGGAATCTTTGAATTGGACTTTAGAAAGTGTTGATGTACTAAATATGCCAAATTTGGAGTTCGAGTTTGACGACTGAAAACGTGAGCAGTTCCCAATTTCATTCCTCACTGAGTTTCTCTTTGTTTAATCCCATGGTTCTGTCAGATATTGATGCCCCTACACTACTTCTTGCTATCCTTGTATACATACTACAAGCCTATCCTTCTATTGTTGGGCGCAGTACTAATATACGTGTGTTTCTGCAAGATCCTAAAAATGGCCTTGCAATTAGGAGCCTACTTATGGCGATAATTGAACAGATACTGCAGTTACCTGATCATTTAACAAGGCTGCCTGATTAAAAAGTTTTTTTCCTTCCTTAATGTAGTACACAGGCACAATGTGGACTGTCGAGAATGACACAGTTCCGGAAAGTGAGCAAACTCAACGATGAGTGGAGGATCAAAAATTGGTGGGTTCTGATGTACTGGTGTATGATATATGCATGCTCATCTTTTATTATAGTTTTTCTGATTTTGCTAATCCATACCGTCTACTTCATTGGGCCAAGTAAGGTAGAAGTCCCTTTGATTCTTCCTACTCCAATGACTCATACAGAGTTATCTGTTGCAGAAAGACCAATGCCATTTGTGATTATCCCTACACCAGTGACACATGTAAGGTCACCCATTTCTCTGACAAGTGTTCCAATTATTCTCCCTGGAGGAAGGACCCTTATTGATGTACTTCATGAGCATTATGCACGCACTCTTCTTGCGAGAGGGAGACACAAGAGAAGCTCAAGGTAAGATGATTATGGCTAAAAAATTATCTGGACAGTACAACACATTTGGGGAATAACAAGAGGTTGGAAAAAGGAGAGTTGTTATGTGTGTACTCTCCTTTCTTATGCCATGGGGAATTCCAAGATATTCATAGCTATAGAAGTAGCAGTCCAGACAGCTCATTGTCTGACACACCTTGCACTCTGCCATGCAAGAGGTCAGTTCCAGGGTCAAACAGCATCCTTGGTATGGGTGATTGAATGGACAGCTCCAGAGCAAGATAATTATGTGCAAGATTTAAAGACAAGAGAGAGACCACACACCAGAGATCATGTGATAAGATACAAACAGCTTGGAATTAAGGGAGCAGGGATCAGATGGAAAATAAAAAAAAAGCTCCATTGTCAAGGAAAGAATTATGAAGAAATACAAAGATGCACGGAGAGAGGCCAGATGCAAATCAGGGGAACAGTACTCTCTCCAGATGGTTGGGAGGAAGGCCTGGTTGTATGCAGAGCAGTGGCATTAACAGGACATTACGAACCAGTTATAGATCATGTGGAAAAGGGATGCAAACCTCTTTAGCCAAAGCTTGCAAAGCTGCTGGCATGGGTTGAGGATAAAGGAGGCCCATTGCAGATAGTGCCTCTAGCCAGTGCAGATCTATGCTTCAGAAACAAAGGCACAAGAAAAGTTGGAGAGAACCAGCAGTGCGGTCGAATTTTCGATGTACCAGGAATGAAGGATGGAACAGTAGTGATAATGGACCACTACTAGACCTGCGTATCCAGAGCATATATGAAGTTTCCCAAGGACTTGGAAGGGCTGTGTTACATAGTTATTGTCCATGTTCCAGCATTGGTTTTTCCAAAGAGTGACCTGAACACTGGAGAGTTTCCAAAAGCAGATGCTCACCTGAAAAAGAGGAGATCAGTTGAATTTCTCAATCGAACCAAGAAGGAGAACTACTTTTCAGCTAAATCAATAAAGGCCTTCGGTGCTATTCCGTATGAACACAGGTTGTTCAGTCAGACTTTGGAAGCATTCGCAACAATTTTCATTACAGGGACACAGACGATGGCAAATGCAAAGTGGTTGCAAATCACTGGCTGGGAGCTCCAGCAGACGATCAACACTACCATAAAGGGATTCAATGCGATCAAGGAACAACTAAGAGCCATGAGACTGATGACTCTTTGTTGGTGATGATCAGGTTTGGATTCTGTGTGATCAGAATAATAATCACACAGTATAAGAAGACAGAAAAGAAAGCAGTAGGATGAAGTAGGAATGAAGATCATGATCGATGTCAGGTCAGGTTTTGGACCCAGAGAGCTGACAGATGAAGGAATCAAAAGGTACATAGAAGCAAGTATTCTGGCACCAGAGGGAACGAAGTCCCTGTATCCAAGAAACCATAAGAAGTATGTGGGAAGATGGATCTACTGCAGACTGAACAGACAATCTAGTCTCATGACCTGGAGTGTTGATGAGCATGTAAAATCAGCAGGATCTCTGAAAGGAGTAATGAAGATATGGACTCCAAAGAAGCACTTTTTCAGACAAGGATGTCTAAATGTGAAGACTGATGAGAGAGTGGTCGATGAATCAACCAGAGAGGGGTGTGTAGAGGATGAGCCAAATGCCTCTACCGGAAGGCCCAACTCCATTTTGCCTATATGTTGGAAACCGGAAATTGCGACATGACCAATGCCAGTGATGGTAACTATACCGAGAACAGTCCACGAAACATGGTATCCATTGAGAAAACCCTATATGATGTAACCACGCGGAAATGATCATCTCTTGAAGGAGGTTCTGGAAGAAGTGTGAACATTAATGAAAGAGAAGACTGGTGACATCAGATGAAGCAGAAATTAGGCACCCAGAAGAGATGCTGAAAAAGAAAGTATATAGACCCTATAGAAGCTGATGGCGAAGTAAAGAATTGAGTAACATTTCATGTGCGGGAATGAAAAGTGCATATGCGGAAAGCACTGAAGAAAATGCAAATCACTTTATAACTGTACAGATGCTGAAACGCAAGTAGACTAAGTAATCATAAAATCATACGGCTGGCTATACGTAGTAAATAGACTGCAGGTGGTGCCGCCAATATATATATGTGTGTATAGAATCTGGATGTTCCACAACACTTTTTAGCAAACTAGAACCCCATGAACAAAAGGGCTGAAAGTATGGCACAACAAAGAAAGAAAGGAGAAGGCTTATCTGGCACAGTGTCAAGGGGTGAGGCAGCCAATAAGCTGGTTATTTATTCGCGAAGATACAATGAACATGAGAAGCGAGGCGAGCTCCTGTTGAGGTATAATGGAAAAACACTACAAGTGCCAGGTTTTATTCATTTCATAGTGTTAAATACAAAGAAAAGGAGCTCAACACGGTCTTCAGTCACATCGTCAAGTTGAAAATAGACGTTGGGCAAACCACATCGAGACTGTAGATAAGGCTGTTCTCACACTCCCTTTTATTCTCAGGCACAGTGAAAACTTGCAAGGCCGAGTTCAAAGGCAATTCTACGGGAGGACAGCAGGAGTGATGATGGATGATGGGCTAATTGGGTGGGAAGGCAAGACCAAGGCAAGACCAAGCCAACCCTCAAGCACAAGGTGTACAGCTTGCGTGCTGCTTGCGTGCTGCTGGCGAGTAGAATATTCCAGAAGGGTACAAGAGGGCACATAGCAAAGAGCCTTATAGTTTAAGACCCAATGAAACGTTGTGTATTTTATGACACGGAAGATGACTTGCACTAGGGGTGGCAATAGCTGCTCACCTCACCGTAGAGACACAATCACGATCCTATCCCCCATAGAAAGTATACTTAGATGTTCCTAAGCCTATCACAACTTTAAGTATGTTTTCTTCTTTTGCCACGTACTGTGAGGTCAGTGATGATGAGTTTTTAGTATATCAATGTGTTTTTTCTTGTAAAACATTGAGATTGCTTGAGCGACGTCCGTTGATGTTCGTCGTACTCCATGTTTTAGACAATTGCAAATAAAACAGTTATACTTTTATCAACTTCCTGAGTCAGTCTGATTATTGGTGTCAGAGTAATATCTGCATCCCCATCCATCCCATATAGCACTACCTCGCTTAAAGGGCCTACGAGTTGACTATGTCTGATTATTGAGGAGTTACTCTACATTACTGCTTACCCTGATGTGATCCCAGACACCACTGCGAAGACAGAGGGTTCCTGGCCATAACCAGTCTCTATTGGGCGCATCTTGGACAGGTTTATAGGAGCCATGTTAACAGAATTCCTGTCTGTTCTTTGGAGCGGGGCTCTGTCGCAGATTGTTCAGGCCATTAATGGCACCCCGTGATGGAGGACTTCAGGGGAACATGTAGATGTAAGTGCACCTGCTTTGGAGAAAATCAAGTGGGGTACGGGAAGCGGCTATGCATTTTTAAGTGTGTGAAGAGTGTGTGTGTGTCTGTGGTATGGGAGGATTTGATTGATAGGTTGCAAAACCATGTGGTGTTGAATATATGTTAAGTTGATTTAATTTATATTGAGGATTGTGTTTAACGGGATCCTTTCCTATGGTTTGAGGGAAGAAGACAGCACTGTGACACGAAGGAAAAAGGATACGGATAGAGACGCTGTATATTTAGTGGGTCTGGGATCTCTCCGCCCAGTATAAAAGGGCATGAGAACGTGAATTAGTTGTGGGGGAGGCCCTTGTGGGCCTGGGATCTCCTCAACTGATATAGAGGGTGTGTTGGAACGAAAAGTATATTTTATTGTGATTTTTTATGTTTATGTTTTGTTGCAATTAGTAGAGGTCGAGGGAGGGCCTATCGTGTTGTATGAAAAGAGGTTTGTGAGGAGTGAGGGGATGTGAGTGTGAGGGAAGTGTGAAAGGGAGTAAGTATCGAGGGGAGGGATGGGTATTGACTGTGGGAGAGTTAAAAGGGGGGTAAAGGGATGTTGGGGAAGAAGCATGGCTTGCTGGGTTGGGGCAAGGGTGTTGGTAATATTGTATAACAGTGATAGAGGGATGGCTACAATGGAGCCGACAACCCAGTTGGAATATATGTGCAAGGCCCTTCCTTTGTATAGAGAAAAAATGCTTAAGTATCATAAGGAATGGCTACTGGAAACAAAAGGAGGGATGTGTACACCATGGTGGGGACAGGGGACAAATAACAGGGACATAATGAGTAATATGTATACTTTTTTGGCAGCCAAATATAAGGGGAAAACATTGAAAAATAGAAAGGAGGTGTTAGAGCCATGAACAATGGTGGAGGATTTGTAGGATGACTCCTTTAAGACGGTGAATGAGTTGGTCACTCCTTGTGTCTGGATAACCACTACGTCTGCTGCCCTGAGTGCCCCTGCACCACGCCAAAGAAATTCATTTCCCCCATTAGGTTGTTATCCTACACGTGCTGCATCAGGATATACAAATCCCACTTGTTCCTTTGCCCACCGCAGCACCTCGGGCACCCATGCCGGCACATTATCACAATCTCCCTAATCCTGCAGTGTCTGATTGTGAGGGGTAAAGCACCTGAAGGGATCGATACAAAACCACAGAAGGAGTTGGTAGAGGAAGGTGGCTTAGGAAGGTGGAAGGCGAACTAGCATGATTAAAAGTGGATAGGCGAGATGGGCAGCGTGTGCCTATGGGAACAGATGAATGGACAGCGGGAGATATTTTTGTTTCGAATAGATAGCACAGATATTAAGGATGTATTTTGAAGGCATCATGAAGCAGACACAGACAACAGATTAAGGTTTGGTTTATTAACCTTCATTAACTAAAAATGCATGGTGGAAAAAGGCCTAATTTCTCCCAGGCTAAGGTGGGATTTCCCTACCTAAAGAATTCTAAGGATAGTCTTTGTCAGAAAGTGCAAAGCACATGTCTGTCTGTGTCCAAAACCTATACTTGCCCTCACACCTAAATGTATACAGTGTGTAGGGATGTCAGCATCAAAATAAGTAGTGTTCAAATAAAAGTTCAAAGCTTCTTCCAGCTCTTGGTTTGTAACCAGATTTGCCTCCCCCAAGTTCAAGATAGTTGACAAGGCACAGGGGTTCCCTTCCCCAAGAGTTCAAGTCTTTCAGTTTTCCAAAACACACAATTCCTTGGGACACTTCCCAGCTCTTCTGATATGTTTACATTTCCCCAATTCATATATATAGTTCAGTTCCTTGACTTCAGATCACATAAATGTTCCTTCGTATTCCAACACAAGCTTATTTGTGGGTGGTGCTTTCGGTATCTTTTTCATATAGGGGTGCACTGGGTCTGGACGCAGTTGTCAGACAACACGGTCCACCCATTACAGCTCATGCACCCGACACACCTTTCTTGCTTCTTTTCCACCAAGACTTTGCCACTGCTTCAGCTTGACAATGGTGCTTGATTCATTCACATATCACACCCTCTTGATGTTGTATCATGGCTTGGTTTGTAACCATGCACTTGTTGCACTTTCTTATACTCTACTGGCTCTTGACACTTAAAAAATATAAAAATAAAAATAAATCAAAGAAATATCCACACATACGAGGAAAAAATATACCGATAACAGTGGCATGACTTATCATATGAATGCATTCCACGCACCAGCCTCACAAATCTCACCTTAACTAGCCCAGCGCCAGGACCGACAGCGTCCCCCCGCCCCCCTCAGCCAATTACTAAAGATACATATCTTAGGGATTTGTGCAGTAGGATATTTTTTCCTCGTATGTGTGGATATTTCTTTGATTTATTTTTATTTTTATATTTTTTAAGTGAATCTATATGGTTAGGTCATATAAAGGAGCGGTAGCTGTGTAATACAAGGGGATGCGATGAAAACAATCAGTTTTATGATGCTACACCACTAAGTAATGATTATATGACCATGGTAGTTAATTTTTTTAACAAATGAGAATACAAGACACACTAATATGGAACCTAAAGTTGCGGGTTAAATGGGGGCTTCATGAAGAAAATTAATATAATCAGTACAAAGGTGTGGCCTTTGATACAAAGTTTGATGTGCACCACCCAGAATTGAGCAGCATGTGGTACAGCCACATGAACTCGGTAGGGAATCAGAGGTATAACTGGAATTGTTATGTCTGCTCCCTCATCCCCCAATTGTCCGGAGCACCCAAAATATTAGTGCCCCAAGAACTGTTGCCCATAAAAGCCCAGTGTTTGGTGCATTTAGCATTGTGTCCGCTACGCAGTTTGTTCCAGGGGCACAGGGTAAAAGTTGTACTAATGGAAAAAGATGGAGAAAAGTGTACAAACTACAACAGTGCACCTCAATGGAAAACAAGGCCCATTTTAATATGACACAGAGTGTTGTTTGTCGAACAGATTGGAGAAGGCGGTGGTGAGCTGTGCGGCAGGGGAATGGCAGGGTTCAGAGAAGAAGTAATATGGAACATTAACAAGAACTGTTTTAATACATGGACAGTATATATATCAAAGCTAACATGGATTGAGGCACACGATACCCCAGTAAAAGTACAACCAGCGTAAGAATGTCAGTTCTGTTTTCAATCTCATGGGACTGTTCCTGTATGCACTTACACTAAGTGCAACAAGACAATGTTCATCCCACATCTTGCAAAAAGGGACAGTGGCTCTGGGGATTTGTACTGGGTATGTGGTCAACAAACGTACCTGCATCTTCCTTATTACTGGTGAGGCAAGTGTACATTGACAACATTGCACTCAGCTATCCCTTTAGTGCCTGAATTTCATCTGACAGTATCACAATATATCCCAGCTTCCATCCAATCTCCAGAGACATGGAAGAAGAAACAGTTGGTGAATCTGCGAGGAAGAGATCACATGATCTGTTGGAAGATCCATCCAAGTTGCTCAAAGCAATTCCAGACAAATACTGGCTGTACACTAAGACTGAGAAGTTCTTTGCGTCTCACTTAACACCAGGGATCCAGTCTGCAGCAAATGCAAAGTGGCTGCAGATTGTTCAGTGGGAAGTGATCCAGTTGATGAATGACACTGAACAAGGCCTAAATGCTATCTAGCGGGAGCTTAGGGCGATCCGTTGATGAAAATTCAAAACTGGGGTGTCTTCGATCTTGGTGTTGTTCGTGCCAGATGATGCTTTGATGCTGTGGCAACACTATTCCAAGCAGTGCAATGATGATGATTACTATCAGGGCAGGAATGGCTCTCCCGGGTACAAAGGATTGGCAGGTGCAAACTTAGGACTCAAATAAGCCACGTATGGTAAGGATTGAAAGGCCTATTTACCCCGGGGACATTAACATCACCCCCATGAGATTCAGAGAACTACACCGAACACTGGGTGGATTTAGAGGGGGATGGGGATTGCATATATCTCAGTTCACCCCAGAGAAATATGAGTGTGAATGGGGGAGTTTACGTCATTGTGTAGGACATGAGTCCCTTGTGACATTTCTTAAACTGCGCCTGAGCGTGGTACAATAATCCCAACCGCCATTACTGCGCCTAAGTGGAAGAGGAGTCGCAGAAGTGTTCCCTGCTCTCCTTGGATGCAGTAACATGGGTTGGGGGTTACGGGGTGTCTCCCCGCTCACCATTGCTGTAAGTGGGTGATAAGATACCATCGGCGGCTCTCCCAGAAGTGCGCCACAGTAAAGGTAGGGGGGTGCAGGTTTGAACATTGCGGGCAAGGGCAGGCAGGCCACAGTGATTTATCTGATCACTGCACTGTGCCGTAATTGTATATAGTTTCAAAGAGGATAGAGAGAGAGAAAAGGAAAAGTTAGTAAGTGGATGATTAACTAAAGGGGGGAATGTTGGGATGCATGTTCAAATCACCACCCCTACCAAACGATTTTGATTGCGGAAAATATATTAACACGTGGAAAGTTTGTTCAGTTTGTAAGCACTTGCCTCGGTATTCAAAAGTGTTTATAATAGTTTCTGAAATGTTAATTAATCATGAAAGTCTTATTGCCGGCTTTTGGAGCCCCCCGGTATGAATGTTCCCCTTCTGCACGCACCGGCTTCAGGCCGGGGAGAGCACCACTTGCACTCCCAGCGGTCCGAGGTGACTGGAACACTTAGGCGCCCTGCAGCTTCTGCTTGCATCTGACACAAAGGGGCCACAGGACTTCCGGACCTTCTTTAGGCCTCCCCTGGCATATCTGGTCCTCTCCTGACATGGCTTCCAACACTTGCACTTCTGTCTCTCTGGTATGCCATCTTCCAGCTCCAGCCCGCTCCACACTCACGCCTGCTATGCAAACTCTCTTCATCTGAAAAGCCAGCATTTTTATATCTGTTGGGCTTACTAAGTGGCCACAGGTCATAATTAAAGGGACATGCCTGATCTTTACGATACTCTACAGGTAAAATGTGCTTCAAGTGTTCATCACTCTGAGTTGCCTCTTCCTTGTCCCAGTACCATAGTGTGTTAAATGATAGAATCTGCTGGGAAAGGTGTTACAATAGCCAATAAAGGCTGTGGGAGGCTTATGTTGGTCTTCAATAGGGAAAGGGCATACCATGTCTTGCCTGTGGATATCCTCTCCCCAATCCCTGAGGACCCACCACCCAGGTGATCCTGCCTCACTTCTCTACCCACAGTGTCAGGATCCAAAAGCGATGGCCTTTCCCAGATCACTTGAGCAGAGAATCCAAGAGGAGTAGGAGTAGGTGTGAGGATACTCTCAGGTTTATCACAGGAGGGTAACTGATACTGGTGGCAGCAGAGAACAACACAGTCCATGCATTGTACCAGGGAGAGTAAAGGTTAATGCCAATGCTAATTAGATTGCAGAAGGGAGGCATGATGGAGTTACCTGCATATCTGGGATGAGATAAGAGTTGCTTTGTTTGCAAGGACCAGGCTGACCTCGAAGTTATCTGCCGAGTTCACGTTGAAGACCAGGTGCCCATCACATGGTTAGAAGTAAAGACAGGGTAGAGCCATTTATAGTTTAACCAATTGCTTTGTAGTGCTTCGAGGTGGAGAGGTTGTTACCCACATGTAGAGAAGATGGTGGTGAAGAAAACATTATCAATAAGAGAAGGGTCATACGTGACTTTTAGCATGTAAATTGGCGGTAGCCAATGAGGGTGGGATGAATACTGTATACCGAATGCATCATGAATGCCGATTTTCATGTTTATAAAATGAAGACCATTTGATGATGGGAGAGAGCTCTGCAGCAGTGGATTTATAATACCCTGTGGCCATTTTCCTTTTTGTATGCAAAGTAAAGCTCTTTTTCTTCTCGATAAAGGGTGTACCTAGCCATTTTCCCTAGCAGGTTGTTTTTCCTATGTCTGGCTGTTGAGGAGTTACACTATACCTGTTGGGGAGAGAGTTTGTTTGATGGAATCATGCTGCCTCAATCTCTTTCTCTAGTATTTTACATTGATCCCCATTGTATGGCATTATTGTGTATATGTTCACTAGTCAGAACCTCTTTGTTTTTGCACCTTAGGTGTTAATTTGAATCACAGTTTCATTATTTGCTTGAGCTGGAGTGTGTCCTCTGTAACATATTTTATTAGTACTGTTGTAAATATGTTGTTCAGATAGGCCCAAATATACCTATAAAGAGAAAAACTGAATAAACAGAGTAACTCTAGGTGCACGAGAAAACCCAGCTTTGTTCCAATACAGATGGCTTCTAGGAGAGCATACAAAGGACAATCTCAAAATGGTGTTAGGAACATAAACTTTTAAAGGAAGAAATGGTCACAGTTGATGTCAATTAGTACAATCACAACAAACTTCTTTTCTCATACTTGTTTTGTTGGTAGAATATAGAAAATATAGTTATCTATAAGTGAACCCTTTTATAATTGTTCCTTCTACTTCAACTAGTAACCCCTCCTAGGGTCATTCCTCTATAGATAATACATTTCAATCTAACGTACTATTGGTTGGCATTCTACTACATTTGTCGATAAAAAGAACATACTTGGATTGGTCGGTTGTTTGCTCACCCAACCTTGAATACTTTTATGTGGTGCCAAATTACATGGTGAGGATGGAGTGATGGGCAAACTGCTATGATCCAGTTTAAAGAAGCTACTCCCCTCTGTTCCCAGGCATGAGGTTTTATCTGACAGTACGTTTGTGGCTTTGGAATATAGTCTCTATGCTTGGATGTACTTAGAAAATAGTAGGTGCTCTATATAATTTGGCCTGGACTAGATGACCATTCGGTGGATCACCTGGTAAAGGACCATTGTTCAGAGCTCAATTTCATGTATTTATTTGATTTTCTGCTATCCTGACATGTGTGTGCTTTCTTTCAGCAGCCGCTCGGGGGAGACGGGGCTTGTTATGTATTCATTCATTGGCACGGTAGCCACCTGCACCTGGCATTCAAGGATATGTGTATTTCTCACTGCTACCAAGTGAAACTAATTTACTTTAAAAATTGTATGCTGTAT
This sequence comes from Ambystoma mexicanum, assembly GCF_040938575.1. NCBI lineage: Eukaryota > Metazoa > Chordata > Amphibia > Caudata > Ambystomatidae > Ambystoma > Ambystoma mexicanum. The sequence continues at coordinate 1,179,016,399 of NC_090924.1, forward strand.
GCCCTGGGAAACTTTGTCTGGTGTGGTTTTATCTTGCTAAGCAGAACTCCCTTCAGCACACTAACCTTGGTGTCTGGGGCTCGCCTGAGCATTGTGTGGCCTGGAAACTTGTTTCAAACAATTTTATGTCAGGCTGCAGTATTTCAGAATTGAGGCCTTGCAGAGTTTGGTCTGAGTAATGGTGGTACTTCTGTTCATTCTCAGGCATGTTGTTTTCTGTTTGTCTTGCATGTTAGTGTTTTTCATGTCTACATGTAAGTGTTCTTCGTGTCTACTGCATGTCGCCATTTCATTATTCCCTGCCTGTGTATGCAGCAGCCTCTTACGTATGTGAATGCAACTACCTGTCACCCACTACTTGTTTTGCACAACCTATTCTACTCTTAATGGTGGATGCATGGCCTTTATTGTTTTACTAATTGTTTATAGACCAGTTCTCAGCTTGTATCTTCATTCATACTCAGGAACTGGAGGAGGCGTTGTCAGACCTGGTACAACCCTCATCTCCATTATTACAATGTTAACATGAGTACATTCGTGGAGTACATTAGAAAACAAAATGCTGACTATTATTGTCCAGAAAACTGATGTTAATAAATCAGATATAGGTAGAATGAATTACATTTTTATCAAATAGTTTGTGCTGTGATTTTGCATAGTATATTGTATCAGTAGCTGAAAGCTATGCCCATGCTAACTGTGGCGGATCAGTAGCAGGACACAGACTCTTGTTAGACATTTCATAATGTGGATTTATTGAGGAAAAAGTTAACGCCTATCTAACAAACTAAGGTGCTCATCAGTCGTCCGTGAATGTCTTAAAGAATCTGTCCAGTGTCCCAAACTAACCATAAATGACCCTACCATTATTTTAACAACTAAGGACAGGAGATTGGCTCCCTTCTCCTGGGTTCTTGCTCCTCACAAATTTATATTCAATAACTGATCTTGAAATAGTTCTTTGTGACTTCTTTAATAGTTCTTTTAACACTTCATTATTCTTTTTGTTCTTCTCAACATGTGGCTTCCTTGGTTCAGTACTGATATTTTTTCTCTTGTCAGGGTCTCTTATTTGTTTAGTACTTTTTTCTTTAATTCTATTTCCAAAATGTATTCTTCCCTTTTCCCATGGTAGGATTATCCAACCTTTCTGTGATTTTATGTTGAGGTGTCTTTCTCTTCTATTAGATCCATGGTTTCTAGCCTCTGTAGGGTACATATCCTCTAAGATATAAGTGTCTTTATCCTAGCTCTCAGGACCTTCTCTCACATGTTCCTTCCCTTGAATGATGATCCTTTCCTTACTTTGACTGCAATGAGCATGACTACTCTCATAATTATTATCCTCCAATGTGTTATCTCTTTGGATTATTTTTCTCAATGTCTTTACTGAGATGAGTAGTAATAATTGCAGAACGATTCCCCTCTACTTCTCTTGTCTTTACTATTTTGTTCTCATTATCTTGACTGCGACGAGGATGGGTACTCTGATAACAATCTTATATTACTCCTCTTATTGTCCAGGCTATTTCCTGGTTGTCTTGACATGGGCGACTATGAACATTCTTATCATGATGCTCATTCACTTCTCTCACTGATATATTCTCATTATATTGACTGGGATGAGTATGAATGTTCATATAAAGACTTTATGTTTCCTCCTCTGGTCTCCAGTTTACCCTGTTAACTGATTCTCTCAGAGATAACGTCACCAGGATTCTGTTTCTTTCAGCTTGGCTTTTCTCTTTCGGTCTCCCGAGCCCTTTTCCTCTTCCAATCTCTTGTTCTCTGTATCTATCTTCCTGACGGCTTTTTGATATCCCAGGTACCGGTCTGTTGTGCAGTCACAGCCGTGTAGCTGTCTCAGCGTGATTATTATGATCTCCAGTCCACCACTGGCCCTCTGTGGCCACACCACCGCATGCTGCTCCTCTCTCCCTCCAGTTGAAAGGATGCAGCACGTCCACCACATCGACAGTTAGACAGCTGTTTTGTACTTCAGGGCTTCATGGAGTTGCCAATCTCCTCCCCTTGCAGAGGAGACGTAGCTGTGTGTCTTCCATTGCGTAACTTCGTCTCTCCTGTTCTCTCTCTCGACCTCTTGAAGCTCTTCTTCTTCGTTATTGATCATTGTCATCTCAATTAAATACAATTCTTCCTTTAAGTGGGATAGTCACAGTTTTTGTTTCACAATAACACATATTTGTTCCTTCTTCGTACATGTCCTTGTGGGGTATGGTTAAAGAGGTAAAGTTAGAAGACGTGTTAGGGAGTTTCCCACAAGAATGGGAGTCATTGTCCCCAAAGGAAGAGTATCTCCCAGTGAGGTACTGCTGGTATCTTACCCTAGGGAAGGTATTGCAGTGCAGGCTTATCTCCCAAGCCTCATGGCGGGGGCTCCCACCTGGGGAGAAGGGATGAATTCCTACTATATGTGACATAACACTGAGATTCCATGGGTTTCTTTTCAACTGTATTTGTTGTATGGCACAACAATGAAAGGTCCCAGCTTTTGGAAAACAAACACTGTGGATATCTTCATATTGGGATTAAGGCTTGTGGCGGTCCATTTAATTTGGTGATTCATACTCTTTTAGAGGATGTCAGTGTAATTCCAGGTCGACTGAATCCCAGTCTATCTTTAGGTCTCTCATGAAATTGGCCAAATTTGTCTGAATTTTAAATACACATTATTTGATTTTAAACAGCATCACATTGATCACATTCTATGAAAAATTCACTTAGCCTTGATAAGTAATCTATTCAGGCTTTTTGTATTTTAGATCATGCTGTGTTACTTTGGAGCTTTCTATAATCTCTTCTTATTTTACCAAATGAAGAATTAATGCAGATACTGGGCCTCATTACACGGTAGGCGGTGGACCAAGGTGCTATTAGCACCTTGGTCCATGCCGGTAAAATACCGGCGCCGCCTTGGAGGAAAGGGGAATTACTGCCCTATTCCAAGGATGGTGGGGGCGGTAATTCCCCCTTCCCCCATTCCCATTTTTGCCCCGTAATTAGCACCCTGCTCCCTTTGCGGGTTGGTTTTTAACGCCTGCTAAAAAGCAGGCGTTAAATTACCAACCCGCAAAGGGACCTCGTAGTAAGGCGGTAAGGGTTAATGGTCACCGGTACCATTACCGGTGACCGTTAACCCTTACCGCCTTCTGTGTAATGAGGCCCACTGTCTCAAATGAGGAGGCCTTACCTAAAGTCTGAGCCTTACCCAAATGCCAAAATGCCACAATATGTTTTGATTTTAATTATCCTGTGCAAGTACACTAAATAATAAAGGCTTTTAAGGACTTGGTAAGAAATATGTCAATATCCATTTAGCTCATATTAATACTCATATTAATGTTAGGCTGACATTCTTGCAGAAAGAAATTGCTAAACTGGAGAAGATATTGTGTTGCTTCCAATAGTAATGTCTATCAACAACAATTACAGAAATTAAACAAGGTGGTGCCATTTTTGCCATTAAATATAGTCACTCACAAATAGCAACCTCACACAGACCCATACACATCTTTTCTATCCAGTCAGCAGCCCCATACTAAAGAGTATCCTCACTCCACTCAACCCCCAAGACCTCACACAACTCATCACCAACCACACACACACACACAGCTAGCAACACACAGGGCTTTTTGATTTCATGAAATCATGTCTTTGTGGAAAATCGAATCTGTGTATCATGCTCAGACAACTTGCAATCCACATTATGCTCACTCGACCACACAAGATCCCCCCACCTGCCACAAATCCCTCTTGCCCCCAGACAGACACACCACACACATTACAGATACAGTCTAGATCCACTCATACCACTCCCTCCTTCCCACATGCACATCCCTACACTCTCCCCAACAATGACAACACCATCATCACTCAGGCGCTCAACATAAACTTTGCAGCCTCCACCATTAACCATGGTTTAAGAGCGTCCTCCTCCCTATCAAGTTGGAAACCAGACACATAAAAAAAATGTCTGGCCCTTTCATTTCTCTATAACTACAACACAACAAAAAGAGTGATATGTGCAAAAGTCAAAAAGTCATTGGCAAAGGCAAGCCAATTTAGTTTCAAATGGCCCAGCTTAATGGGATGGGTCATCTCCGCAATCCAAAAATCTTCAATATCTAAAATGTATGCCTTGAAAAGGCAGGTGGCCAAGACGCACCCCTGCTTGAAACCAATAGAGGTCTGAATAGAGTGATATAAGGAACCCTCTTTAGACAAGCTCACTTTAATGGTGGTTTTAGTGGGGAGTAAGGCTATCATTTTTACCAAGGAGCCGGAATATGCCTAGCTAATAGCCTTTCTCACAAGATCTTCTGGTCATCTCTGCCATAGGCGCTGCTTAAATCCATTGGGGACAAATAAACTGTGACCTTGGAACCCCTTTATAACCACAGCTAACATATATGCCATGATGGTACTGTTGAGCGGAGTGCCCATTGAAGCCCTGAAACCGATTTTCAAATTAGTAAAAACACTGTTAAAATCTCCCAATATTAGTGAGTTTTGCTTGACGCGTTCAGGAGAGCGATCGGCCTGTAGTTCTTTGGGATGGAAGGGTCTCCCTTTTTGAGGATGGGCATGATCATAGATTGCACCCATGTGGAGGGGACTTGATGGGTTGCCCAGATGCCTTTTAAATAATAACCCCAACATGCCTGCCCACAATAGAGGCTCGTTCTTGATGGTAGCAGGGACAGTCCATCCGGATAGCTTAGCTTTGGACATTGCCCAATGTATATCATCATTGGTCCACTAACAGTTTGCAGTGAAATCAAAGTTCACAGTCCCATCTTGAAAAGTAGAGGAAATAGTTGGTGTTGCATAGACTCAAAATGTTTGATCCAGGTGGACTCGGGTATCGAAAAGGCCATGTTGGGCTCCAATCTTCCAATTGAAAAATTTGCCAGAGCCCAACATTTAGAGGAGCTAGCATTGTTAATTGTTTCCAATGCGTGCAGATTATTTTGGATATGCAAATATATTTTCAGAGATTTGTTGTAAATTTGTATAGCCTTTTCTTCTTAAGGGTACACGCCCCGCTGAAGGGAGCATGCCCTTGGGCCATTGTTTTGAGTTGTTTCTTTTTATGCTTCTTGGTCAAATCGTTCCTTTCGTCATAGGTATGATTGAATTTATTGAGCCTCCTAAGTCTCTGTTCCACAGATAATACCTTCAAACATTATAAGATTATTGGGTTGTAGCTATCAAGAGATAGAACGTTGTCAACAAAACCCTGTCTACAAATGCAAGCTTTCAAGATATGTGTGAATTTACGGCATGCAGACACGTTCCATTTCACAGAGAGGCTGCCTCTGTCGGGAGCAATCATAGCTAAATTGGGATCTAAATCATGCACAAAAACCTCAAAACAAAAGCTTAGAATAAGCATAAAATTAACCCATTATCCTTGATAGATAACGGCGAGCATATATTTCTTAGAGCTGATGAGACATATACCTGGTCTATCCATGATGTACTAGATCCTTTTGTCCAGCTAAAGGTTTGGGCTTACACAGAGCCCAAGTCAGGAAGATAGATTGTTAAGTCCCAGCTCTGCAAAAAAGAATCCCAAACAAGCGCCTTGTTTGTGGTGGTCAAGTGAACATATAGATTTTCCTTTTGCTAATTTTAAAAAATATGTTCTAAACAATTGGTGTTTCTTCCTGGACAGATCCTGAAAAACATATACTGCCTATAAATACTTCAATGTCAACGTCAATGTAAAAGGTGATTTTATATATATCACAAAAAAGCCATTGCTATGGCTTTGCTGGTGAGTAACCTTATTCTAAGGTGCATTCGCTTCACAGCTCAGGCATCTGTAAGACCAACGACCGGTGTGTCTGAATGAATGGTGACTTTGTATGATGATGTCCTCTATGTTTTGATATTCAGGTGTAAGGTGAGGTTTGACGGTGAGCTTTCACTGTAACTAAACTGCAATGAAATAAGCTTTAAGATGAGTAGTGGATGCTGTGAACCGTGCAGCACAGACAAGGGCTCTAGTATAGGGTTCCAGGCAATCTCCCGTGTGTGATCAATAGCCATTTGAAAAGTCTACCTGAGGCCTTTTTATGAGGGTTGGAGTTACCTCGGTTTAGATCTGTGGGTTGATAATGAAACAAGTGATATCCAGGTCATACTGGCCTATAGGACAATAGGCCCATGCCCAACCAAAAATGCAAAATGCTGGTGTGGGACAGTTTTTTGGGTCAAAGTGGGCCAGTTATTTGGGCAATATGGGCCAGTTTGATGAGTTACTTCACTATGCAGCTAGTAGTGTTATGATATCAAAAGTCATTTGTAACGTGCCTGCACACAAGTGTTTCTAGGCGTGACAAGACAAGGAAGCAAAGACATTAGGAGGACAAAACAACGATCTAACTCAGCCTTGTGTCATTCACATCGTGCAAGTGGGTGGTGGGGTTCGAGGGGGAGAAGTGCCAGGGGGCAGGAGGGAGGGGAGAGTGCAATCGACTGCGTAAATGTTGCCAGTGCGGTGGCTCATAAGTGCAGGGAGTCAGGCGAATGTAGGGTTGCAGATAGAGTCCCTAAGTGGAGTGGGTGGCCTGGAGGCAGTGCTAGGGCAACTGGTCATGCAGGAGCCTAGTCCTGTATGTTCTGTGGGTGGCCAGGCAACCAGTTTGCGCAGCAGTCAGGGGAATCAGCATTGGAGAGAGAGAGAGAAGGCGGAAGCGAAAAGGAAGGTCTTAAGTTGCTTCCAGAACCTTAGGTGGTCCTGCTCAAGTTTGAGAGAGACAGGAAGGCTGTTCCCGAGGGAGGCCCCAGCCATGGACAGAGATCTACCCCCACTCTATGCCTGGAGAAGAGACTGATCCTCAGAGAGTTTGAGGTGGATCAGTGATGGGCTCGAGAAGGAGGATGCTTAGGAAGAGAAAGTTGGATTTAGTGTGGTCCTCGGTCCCAGAAAGCCTTGCGGATGTTGCAGAGGGTCCTGAGCTTCTGGGGGAAAGTGAGAAAGGGAAGAATACTTCTGAGGAGGTGTAGCTGATAGTGTGACTTCTTAGAGACTTCAGAGATGTGAGGAGAGAAAGAGAGGGTGGAGTCGAAGATGACACCACGGTTCTTAGCCTCACAAGGAGGTGCAGCTAGAGGGCCAAGGGTGGGCGGCCAGAGTGAGAGTGTGAAGCGGGAGTAGTTGCCCCAATAAGGAGGATATCAGTCATGCTGGCATTAAGACAGAGATCATTGGAGGCACACCATTCCTGAATTGCAGACAGTCAGGTATGAGAGAAGGCACAGAAGAGGATGAGGGGAGCCTGAAGAAGAGCTGAGTGCTATCTGCATAACACTGAAAGTTGAAACAGAAGGTAGAGATGCGGTGGGCCAGAATTGCCAAGTAGTGGTTAAAGTGCCAGGGAGAGAGGTTCAACACTTGGGGAACAAAGTAGATAGAGAGATAGAAGTCAGGAAGGAGTGAAGTTGGACCTTGGAGGGTCGGTCGGAGAGAAAGGAAGTCAACTAGGCTAGGGCCTCACCAGTGGTACCCAGGTTGTCACAGAGACGATTGAGCAGGATGACATGGTTGACTGTGTCGGAAGCAGCGGATAAATCAACAAGGAGAATGAGGACAGAAGGAGGAGTCTAGATTAGAGAGCAAGTATCATGGGTGTTCAGGAGAGCAGTTTCCGTGCTTCTGGCTGCTCTGAAGCTAGACTGGCGATCATGAAGACGACCAACAGATTCAGTATGTAGATTAAGCTGGGAGATGGCCAGCTTTTCCAGGAGTTTGCCCAAGAAAGGAGTGATGGAGATCAGGCGGTGTTGATCAGTGTTACTGAATAAAAACAATTTTAATGTACAATTTGCATCACATTTTATCAAAAGAACTCCCCCCTTGGGTTCTATTCACAGTGTCACAAAAGGAGTGAATAGGGCTGTGCAAAAACCCCCCCAAAAAAACAAAAGGACTGAATAGCCATTGGGAACTGTGGGCCATTTTTTCATTGGTGCTGAGACAATTTTATGGCCCAGTCCGACCCTGGTGATGCCATAGATTTGCAGTGCACATGATGTGGTAGGGGACTCTATCCATTTCAGCTGTGCTTTTGGAGTCATTTCTACCAAGAGAAAGACGTACCTGTAGTCACAAAATGTTATTGGCCCAGGTTTCCTAGGAATGCATTACGCAAATCAATGATGAAGCAGCAAATAGGAAGTGATACCTTCTCAGTGCCAAGCTAAACTATACTATAAAAAACGTATTCTAACGCTCCCACCCATTGAGAGAACGTTTTGCATACTGATGCGATTTTGGTGTACATTGAGGGCACAGAAAGTAAGCCAAGACCATGCGTGCATGTTTGTAATAGTCACAATATGTTACACTTTGGGAGTGCTCGCAAAAATGTACATTGCCTTTCCCTCACCGCACCCACTCCACTGAAAAAGCACACTTTTGCACGTCTACTGGTGATCGGTGTGCATAATCTAGGCATTGGTGCCTGAATAAACCACACGTAGTTCAGACTTACATGCTTGAAAAAACACCACTTACGAATCAGGTGTATTCAACATGTGCAAATTACGATTTCATATTTGAGCCTAGAGACTTAAAAAACATGTGACTATGACATGATAGGTTATTTTAACGCGCTTAATACCCAGGGACCGAACCTGTGGTGCGTTGTGGCGTCCTGGTTCCAAGGCGAGCGCGTAGCCGCTGAGCTATCCTCCCAAGACAATGCGTTTCGGTCTCCACGTCGTCACAGGACCACCCATATAGTGTTTGGTTTGCAAGCTAAAAGCAGGTGTATTCTGCCGCTCTACCATTCTCCTAGTAGTCTATTATTCAGGCAGCAGACACTGTTGACACTGGAGACAGTCTCTGTCATATTCCCAAAGCGCCGCATCAGCTTTCTCCTGAACATAGACAGTCGCCCAGAATAATCACGGTACCGTACGCTCCATCAGTCTGATCTTTAGATGTAATTAGGTGTGTTTTAGAAATAGGCTTGGGTCTAGGACTAACTTAGTTGGTGTGCATGACATTTTGAATAGCCGGACCCATCACGGAGCTCTAGAGCTATTCTGAAAACGCACTCATGTAAGCATTTGAATGTACATCACGCTTCTTGCCACAAGTCTTGCTATTCAAATCGCTTTCCTTTCAACAACAAAAAAAGGACGTTTGCTTTTATGGCAAGGGTGTTATACCTGAAACTCAAAAGGATGAAAGGCTCTGTTTGGAGTCGAACCCCTGGCAAGGAGTGTAAACAAAAGCAATGGGTGGTAAACAGACTCACTTTAGTGCAGACTTAGATTAAATAGAAATATTGTTTTTGCATGTTTGACTTTAAACATATTTGCACGCATTGTTATTTCGTCCGATTTTTAATTGTATGGCTTTGTTGTGTAAATGGAGTGTGCATCATTGTTTTGCCATTTTATAGTTTTGCAATGAATGTACTCTATGACTTAAATGTGTTTGCAAATTATTTGTTTTGCACCTGTTTGTAAGCTTAATTTTGCACCTTTTCCATAGTGACAATGTAATCACAACCTTATAAAACGTTTTCCGCAACAGTAATACAAAAACAGCATTGTCAAAGACAATATTTTTGGTGTTTGCTCCTGTTCTTTGCGTTTTCCATTCATAGGCACCAGAATGCAATGAGGAGAGTGCAAAGCTTCAAAGGAGGATGCAATATGGGGTGCAGGTGTACAAGAGAATTGGAAGGGAAATAGAGCAAGAGGAAATATGTGTCAGAAAGAGTGAGAGGATAAGAAATAAAGCGAGAGTGTGAGAGCAAGGGCGAGAGGGAGTAGATAGAAGGGGATGGGTGGGTGGGGGAATAGAGGGAGGTATGGTGGGTGGAGCGAGAGAGAGAGGGGGAGGGTGGGTATATGTAGGCGAAGAGGGTACCATGGGGTATGGTAGAGAGAAAGGTAGGCTGGGTGGGGTAGAGAGAGCAGGGATAGGGTGGAGAGAAAAAGTGGGTATAGGGAGAGAGGGTGTGTGGGGCTGGAGAGAGTGTGTGAGTGAAGAGAGAGTGGGACAGGTTTGGTTGGGTGTAGGCAGAGAGAGTGGGGGTAGGGTCGGTGGGTGGGGGTAGAGTGGGTGTGAATGATTGGAGGAATAAGAGGGTGGTAGGGTGTGTGGTGGTAGGGTGTGTGGTGGTAGAGAGAGTGGAGTAGAGTAGGTGGGTGGGTGGGGCAGAGAGGGTGGGGCTAGGTTGGGTGGGTGGCCGTAGAGAGTCTAGGGGTAGAGAGTGGATGCAGGGTGTGTGGGTGGGGTTAGAGCGAATGGGTGGGATGGTGGGGGCATAGAGAGTGTGGTGGGTGGAGTTAGAGATTGTGGAATGGGGAAGTGTGTGGAGGTAGAGAAAGTGGAGTGGGGTGGTTGGGTGGATGTAGCGAGCTGGGGTGGGGTAGGTGGGGTAGAGAGAATGCGGGTGGGTGGGGTAGATAAAATGGGGTGTGGAGTTAGAAAGAATGAAGGTAGGTTTGGTGAGGGATAGAGAGAATGGGGGTAGGATGGGTGGGTGGGGTAGAGAGAGTGGGGTAGGTTGTGTAGAGCGAGTGGGGTAGGTTGTGTAGAGCGAGTGGGGTAGGGTGGGTGGAAGAGTGATTAGAGAGAGTGGGAGTAGTGGGGGTAGAGTGAGAGTGGGTAGGGTGGGTGGGTGGTGTCAGAGAGTGGGGTTAGGAGGGGTGGGTGTTATTAGAGTGAGTGGGTGGGGGTACAGAGAGTTGGGGGTAGGGTGGATGGATGGGCAGAGAGAGTGGGAATAGGTTATTTCGGGGTGGAGAGAGGGGGGATAGGGTGGATGGGAAGGGTGGATAGGTGGGGGCTAGAGAGCTTGGAGAAGGTTTGGTGGGTTGGGGTAGATAGTGGGAGTACGGTGGCTGGGTGGTGTTAGAGATTGGGGTAGGGTGGGTGGGTGATGTTAGAGAGAGTGAGAGTAGGGTGTGTGATGGTAGGTGTCAGTTGGGTTGGGCAGGGCGTAGAGAGAGTGGTTTGCCTCGGGCAGGTGGGGTAGAGAGATTGTGATGGGTGGGAGTAAAGATAGTGGGTGAGGAGTGTGGGTGGGGGTAAAGATAGTGGACGGGTGAGATTAGAGAGTGGAGTGGGGTGGACAGGGGTATGTAGAGTGGAGTGTGTGGGAAAGAGAAGTTGGGGATGGGGAGGGTGAGTGGGGTAGAGAGATTGGGTGTACAGTGGGTGGGAGGTACAGAGTGGAGGTGGGATAGGTGAGCGTAGTGAGTGTGGGGGTAGGGTGGTTGGTCGATTCAAGATGGAGAGGGGGTAGGGTGGGTTTGTGTAGAGAGAGTTGTGCTATTGTGGGTGGGGGTGGATAGAGTGGGGGTGGGGTGGGTGGAGGTAGAGTGAGTGGGGACAGAGTGGGTGGGGGTAGAGAGAGTAGAGGTAGCATGAGTGGGGGTATAGCAAGTGGGCTTAAGGTGGGTGGGGGAAGAGAGACTGCGAGTAGGGTGGCGAGTGTGGATGGAGAGCCAGTGGGGTAGGATGGGTGGTTGGGGGTAGAGAGAGTGGGGGGTAGGGTGTTGTGTGGTGGCAGAGAGAGTGGGTAGAGAGAGTGGGGTAGAGATAGACAGAGTGGGGTAGGGTGGGTGGTTGGGAGTACAGAGAGTGGGGTAGGGGTAGACAGAGAGGGGTAGGGCAGGTGCTTGGGAGTACAACGAGTGGGGCAGAGTGGGAGGGTTGTAGAGAGAGTGGTGTTAGGGTTGGTGGGGGTAGGGTGGATGTGTGTGAATAGCGAAAGTATGATGTGGGGAGGTTGGGTGTGGTTAGAGAGAGTGTGTGTGGGATGCATGAGTGGGTAGGGGTAGAATGATTGGGGAGGGACTGGTGAGTGGTGGCAGTTGGTTGGGGAACAAAACATGAAGAACAAAACAGCTTTGGGAGGACTCACCAAAAGTAGCCCAAAAAAGCTCCAAACAAACCCAACAAGCACACATAATAGGGGTGGGGTGGGAGGAGGTAGAGATAATAGGAGTGTGTTGGGTGGGGCTAGAGAGATTGGATGTGGGTGTAGAGAGACTTGACATGGGGTTGTTAGCGGGGGTTGAGATGCAGCCTCGGGACGACTAAAAACAGATCGACCATCAAAAGTAGCCCAAAATAGCCCCAAACCACTGCACACCTGTAATTTGCTGTACAAATGGGGTTTCAGTAAACCAATTGTGTGCAAAATCTAAAATAGGCCAACACCACAAATCCCTGCACGGCTGGGAAATGGAAAGCCTGTCACCTGACTTGCTTCTTACAAAGCTGCTGCTTGTGGGTTTGTGGCTTGGTGAAGCGTTGTTGCTTATACAACTCCACACAGTTTCACCTATCTGCACCACATTTTGCATAGTTACCTTTTAGGAGCCTCTGCACATTACCTGCTACATGACATTTGGACACCCACCCCTTTCCCCAGACTACAGCACCTTCACACGTTTGACAGTTACCTGAAATTTGTGAAACATCAATTTAGTCATATAAGGACCGGTCCCAACGAGAGGGGCAAAACTCGAGGTCCAGGCCCTAGAATCAGATCAGGATATGCTTCCAGGTGCAGTTACTGAGTACAACTCAATCGATGCGGTGGTGGATGCTGACAAATTCCTCAACTCACTCAACCCCCTCGGCATGCCACCACATCAGCTTCAGCTGAAAGTTGGGTCAGCCATCATGCTGCTTCGCAATCTCGACCCACCTGCCCAACGTAATTGAAGCAACATTGTTCACCGAGGAAGGAAAATAACAAATGTTTATAAACAATCCTTACAATGAACATGTACTTCAGTAATATTGAACTTTAGGTCCATAGTTATTGGCACCATCGGAGTCATGTTTCCCATCATGCTGCTCAGAAATCTCCATGTTGTTCTCACATTCACTTATACATTTCAGAAGGAATTTTTAAGAAGAACAATACATGTAGTATTTATGAGAAAACATTTTTAAAATGAAAAATAATTTTAAAATGCCGTGCATTTTTCTTTTCACCTTTCTTATGGAGCCGTTCCGAAAAAGCGTAAAGCTACCTTAAGGTATTTCTAACAAATAGTACCTATAAGAAAATAATATTGCAGGCAATGGCGGATATATCAGCTCGTTGTTTAATAAAGGTTTCAACCTTAGCATTGGCATTCCCAAAATGTATACACTTTGTAATCTTTTGTAATCTTTTATTTTTCAGATGACAGTGAAAGTAATGTGATGTGGCCTATCAGGTTTTGTGTTAATGACCAGTAGTAACAAGTGTACCTTTGATTGTTGGATTATTCCTTTTTACACTGAAACAAAGGTACACGTTTGTTTTGTGTGGAGTTGAAAGGGATAGATGATGTGCTTTAATGGCATGCTTATTTATTGCTGCATGTGACCGTAGTAATGTAGTAATGGATTCTGCCTGTTTGTTAAGGTATACTTGTGTTGCACTCTGCACTCCGAAATTAGGAAATAATTTGCAACAAACGAGAAGCCTCTCTCTACGTGTGGTGGTGTTTCTGCATTTTACTTCTTGATGCAAGCAGAGAGAAAAGTACCTCTCTTTATTTCAGGTTGCTGTGCCTCTTTTGCAGTTCTTTAGAACTACGTTACCCAGCCTCGTCTAGGCCATATTTCCAGATCATCAGGCACTTCTGCGCTTGCGCTTCTGGGACAAGCCGGTCTTTGCCGGTCCGCTCTGGACACGGTGCCCTCTACCACACGCTAACCTTTGTGAAACACAACTTGGGTAAGACTCTTTTCATGACCTTTTGACACGCTTGGTGTACTCTCTCTCATTATTTCTTCTTCCCCATTTCTGCTCTCCGACTCTTGCTTGCTCACACCAGGGGTCTTTCGCCCAAACCTGCCCTGTTACTCGCTGCACAAAAACTGTGAAGGGAGATAATTGTGAACTCGAGTATGGAACTAGTTCTACTTTAAATAGAATCAGTATCATAATCAAAAGTTAATGCACTGACTGATACTGTGCCTCTTCGCCACTCACTAGTAAATATTGACACTGTAACTGTGCGTGAGGAACTGGTTGACTTTGATGCCCTGCCCTTACATGGAAAGACAAAAAGTGATCCTTGACCACAGTATCATTAACTGCGCTCCAAGGGAAAACAAAAAACACACTCCCAAATAACAGGGCACCAATTAATAACACTGTAGCTCATCTGGGAGTACCTGCCAAATCCATGCCAGAGAAGACGAGACTGTATACATCTCGGGATACCCCTCCAATCATCCAAATGGCTCTCTTAAACACTTGCACGCTTAGCAAACATGCAAACAATATTCGTGATTATATTGCGAAAATAGATCTTGATGTGATGTGCATCGCCGAAACCTGTCTTAACCATTCTAGCGGTCCCAAAATAAGTATGGCAACTCAGGTGTTGTTTATTTGTATAGCGCCTATGCACAGAGAAGTGTTTCAAAGCGCTGGAGGAGGGGAGGGGAGGGGAGGGAAGCAGTGGTAAAAAACAACAGTCATTCAGAGTCGTTGACTTTCGGAATGAAACAGGCCTGCACAGAGCAGGGTAAGTGCAGGAATAAGTGCAAATAATACATATAATAGTGGAGATAACTCTTTCATGTCTGACGACAATCCTTAGTTTTTCAAAGTGCCTTACACAAATAGGGTAAATGTGGGTGGGGGCGCAGGATAGAACAGACATGCTAATGCAATGCTAAATTGGAGTGGATCATACAATTATATAGCAGCTTGACATAAATACAGTGGAGGGGCGTGGGTGGGTGAGAGGGCAAGGGATGAGGAGTGTAGGAAAGGTAGACTTCTGGGCATTACTACACTCTGAGTAGTTAAGTAGTTTTAAGTTATAAGGACATGGGCAAGTAGGGTGGAGGGGAGAGGAGGATGGGATGGGATGGTGGGGGTTGGAAAACAGAAGGGGGATAGTATTAGAAGCAGGTTATCTTTTATTGCAAAACCCAACCTCCACTTCTTTGAAGCTAAAATTGAGTGTGTGGGTTGTGAAATGTTACATTTGAAGCTTAGTTCTAATGACAACTGCTGTACCAATTTCATCTTGATCTACCCCCTACCCAATGTCATTCCAGCTTTCAATGAGGAGTTAGTGCATCTTCTGGCCCACATGAATAAACCTAACTTCACCACCATCTTGCTTGGGGATTTTAATAGATGGTTCAGGAATCCCATTGATAAAGAAGCTTTAGACTTAGAATAATACTTCAAAAATCTGGACTTTACCATCCTTAACACAGAACCTAGCGTGTATCTGGTCTGATCTCTCCTTTATTGAATGTTCCATTTCTCTCCCGACCATTGAACATATACAATACCCCTAATTTGTAGGAAATTGAAAGAAATTTAACCTGAGGAATTTAAACAGTGTTTAGATACTATTATGCACACCACTTCAGACTCCGACACCCCGAGTATTTATGAGGAACAGCTGACATGCCTATTAGACAGAACAGCTCAGTTGAAGTCTAAAATTGTCAGAAATAAAATATGCCATTAGACACGGTTTGACTCTACTCTCACTTCTCGAAAAAAGAAAGCAGAAAGGCAGGCGAAAAAGATGAAACTAAAGAGAACATGACAACATGGAAATTAATACAGAATTCATGTAAGAAGCACATTTATGAGGCAAAGCAACTTTTCATTAACAATCAGTTTGAAACAGCAGGCAAACACTAAAAAACACTTTTATATATAAGAAGCTTGAGAAACCGCCTGCTCAACCCCAGTCTTTCACACCCTCGAATGTGGACTGTGTACTATATAAAAAAAGGCCTTCTGAAATAAAATCAATACAAGATAACCTGTGACGAGGAAAATGAAACTCCTTCTGTTCTTCAGGTGTCAGTGAAGAGAGGGGGGGTCATAGCTTCTGCTTTAAACAGATATCGGAAGATGAGGTGAGGAAATTCCTTAATAATATTCGCCCTACTACCTGTCCAGGAGACATCATCATATCCAAACTGGTAGTATTAAATAATCCCGAAGCATTCATCCCTTTCTTGATGCACTTTGTGAATGCATCCTTTAGTCATAACTCTGTAGCGGATTCTATCAGGCATATGGCAGTCACCCCACTGGTAAAAGGATATGGCCAAAATCCAAGCGACCCCAATAATATGTGACTCATTACCAACACCCAATTCCCATTGAAGATTGTGGACAAAGTGGCAACTACTGAACTCTAATTACATCTGGAATGCTCAGGTATGTTTCACCCCAATCAATCAGGTTTTCAAGCTGACCGTGGAACTGAGAGTTCTTTGTTAGATCTGCAAACACACATATGTTGGGCACTCTGGAGAGAGGTGGGTCAGGTCTGCTGATTCTTTTAGGCCTATCGGCCGCTTTCAACCTGCTGGGCCACAGGTGTCTCTTGAAAATGCTAGACTTGATTGGGGATTGCTCAACGGAAGCGATTAATTGGATCCAGTCATTTATGAGCAATAGACAATCTTGTGTGTGTTGGGGCGATGCCAGCTCAGAAACAAAACTAATTGATTGTGGAGTCCCACATGGAGCCTGTTTATCGCCAACACAGTTTAATCTATATCAGACGTCTCTGCGATCTCTCAACAACTGCCGGGTCCCACTTTACAAACTATGCAGATGATACTCAGCTTGTGATGGAGCTGAGTGGATGCTATAATACAGGCTCAGCCAGACTTGATTATATCTATGGACTAGTGAAGAATTGGATGTCCAAACATTGGATGTGCTTAAATAGCATTAAGAACTAGCTGTTGATTTTTGGCTCCGCTCAAGCCAGAAAAAACTTAGTCCAGAGTACAAAAGCTTGAATATTGATGGTATTGTCATAGATGTTGTTGAGAAGGTCAAATTGCTCGGAATTTACCTACAGGTGTCACTTGGATCTGAGGCTAAAGTAAATGGAGTGATTAACAATGCATAGTACCATCTACAGGTGCTAAGAAACGTCAAACCTCCCTTGTCACTCAAGAATCGAAAGACCTTAGCTAGGCCAATCATTATGCCAAGCATTGATTATTGGAATGCCCCTTTAGCTGGAGCTGACAAGAAATGCCAGAACAGAGTGCAAGTCCTCCAGAATGAGGTGGTTAGAATTGTTTGTGATATCTCTAGAAAGGACCATGTGACTGATGCCAGGAAAAATCTTCACTGGCTCTCTGTGCCAAATAGAATAAAATGTAAATCTCTCTCTTTGGCCCATCAATGTATTTATGGATGTGCGACTGGTTAGCTCAACAAGCAAATTAAACTGTATGCCCCATCTAGATCACTTCGATCCAGCTCAAAGGACAATTGGAAGTCCCAAGATTTAAAAGAACAAAGGGTCTTGCACGTTCCTTCCCCGTTCAAGCAACTCAAGCATGGAACACCCTTCCCACAGTACTGCGATTAGAAAATTGCTTCTTGTGTTTTCGGAAGCATTTCAAGACTTTCCTATTCGAATAACATCCCGCTAGCGCTGACCTTTTTCGTTGATGCGCTAAGTAACATCTAAGAGAAAATATGTGTTACCTAGTAATTTACGGACAATATTTTGTGTTGTCGTGTTTTAGTAAGTCCTTTCTGTCTGTGTGCGCCCTGATCCCTGCTGGCTTTGGCGCATTATCAATAAATAAATAAATAACATGTGTGTTTAGATTAATTTTTCAAGATGAGATTATGATTTAAATGCATGGTGGATTTGATTGGACTGGTGAGTATAGATTGAAAGTTATCTTAGACGCATAAAATCAGTATTGGTTGAGTTGGTTGGATAACCGAAATAAAGGCTAGATGTATTTAATTGGGATTTTCTATTGCATGCTGCCATCATTTTGTTCTGTTTTGAGGTGGCAGCACTAGAAACTTTGACAGCTTGTGATTTGTTACTAAGCAGCATACATTGTAAAAAGTTACTTGTTTTGATGTATTTTGTGTAGTTTTGTCTGTAAGGACTTTGCATTGGCATGGTCTTCTCTTTTTTACAGGCACATTTTATAATGTTATGTTTAGTATACGTTTGCTTTTTTGTGGGTTTTGTTTTGATGGTTTATGGGAACAATGTGTGGCATGATGGCCCCGTTAGATTTGTAGGTGTGCAATGTTCTTTTCAATCAGTGGAACATGGTGAAACAATTTTAGCCACATTTTTCAACCTCTGGAAAAAGGTTTTATTTTCAGCAAGCATTTTCGGCATGAAATCTTTGATGACGTTTCCCCAAATATGTCTAAATGTAATGTCGTCTTTTTTCATACCAAAATGAGAAACAGTGCCGCTTACCCCAGTCGCTAACAATTATCCAACGAATCAAATAAAAAACGATCAAGGCAGAGGCAGTGACCACACACTTACAGAATAAACTGAAGAGGTTTTCATTGAGCCTGCTCAGCAGAGGGAATAACAGTGTGTTGCTCCTGCTAGTCCACCGACTTATCATAATGTTTCAATGGCAGACACACCTCCAGATATGGGCAAGGCATCTCAGGATCTGACTTCTTTTCACCATCGCCTGCACCCTCCCCCAGTCCCTTGCGCCCCCGGAGACTAACCGCAGTGATGTGTATAATGGAGGGTGGCAAAGGGAAGAAAAAGATGAACTTTTTACGAAAATAAATCGGGTGCCATTCATATTAGTCTCTCTCTATGAAGGGATCCAGAGGGAGACCAAAGGGAACACAGCCCTCTTAGAATCCTTATTATCCAATGGACCTGCATGTAGCAGCCAGGGATTTTCTTTTCTCACGAAAACTCTGTTTAATTAGCAACAATATGAAGAACAACTCAACTGCACAAGGCACAGATTCAGTGTTTGGTCAGGAAGTGCAAGGGATGCCCGGACCACAAACTTGCCTAGGTCCGGTTCAGGAAATTCAAGCGAGCTCTGGGTTACAAGTCCATTTAGGCTGTGACAAAGCTTTGTTGATCACTCCCTCTGTAAGTAATTGTAACCAAGGAGAACAGTGGACTTCGAAGAGGCCAGCAAATGAGACACAAAAAGCTGATAGTGCCCCAGAGAAACCATTTGTAATCCGTGTTCAGGAAATACCATTCGAGGTACCAGTAGAGGAACCAACCGAGGACTTGGTTGAGCAAATACTGAGCATGGAACCACTGAGAATGTTGGGGCATTTGGGGAAATATTGTTTGATTAAAAAACCAAGGGGCTATCCAATTGAAAGAAACAACAAATATGCCCTCTAAAACCTTAAGAGGTCAAAGCTGCCTTGTCACAGCTGGGCTGGGGAGAAAGTGGTATTCATTGAAGTGGCTGCGAGTTTGTGTGGGGAGCAAGCGGCAGCCACAGAAGTGGACCCCAGTTCCTCCTCTACATTCCGGGTTGAAGCTCCAAAGAGGGGGCACAGCGACCAGGAATATCCGATGTATGTGATTTATGTGTATTTGATTTCTTCAAATATTTTTCACCTATGGAGATTTCACCGAATCGATTTCCCGAAAAACGAAATCTGATTTTTACTTTTTCTACTTTTTTTTATAATGAGGGGGGAGACCCCTGCACAACTCGTAACCCCTCCCTACCATAACTTATAACCATACCCCACACCCCACCTATTATGCATTACACATATACAATTTACCCTACAATTTTCAGTGAAATGGATCTGGTGAAATGGTATTAGGTGAAATTGTATTCAAAGAAATCTATGGTAACAAGGAATATCACCCTGTGAGATGGTGGGCACTCAAAAGGATTGACGATAGCAACGGCTACCCCGAGGGCATCCCCAAAGGCACCATGCGGTCTGGGAATGCCATCTTTGATAAATCCTTCTGACCATCATCCACGACTTGGTCAAGGGGCTGTGTCCTTTGCTAATCCAAAATTAAATAAAATACAAAGAGGCCTCAACAGGTTGGAGACACCAACACAGGACCGTTGCCCACACGGTCCCATGGGCTTACGCAATATGCACTGTACAAATCAGCCTAAAAGGCTTGAAGAAAGTTTGACAGTAGTAATAGAAAGTGTGATTCCAGAAACCCGTTCCTCGGTTCAGAATCAATCAAACATTCTGTCCCTCCTGCAAGAAATACCCACATTGAGCGGAATCAAGTCTGTAGACATGGCCAGAGTATTATTTCTTGGTAGAGCCAGACTTGACCAAAAGTAGATATGGACACTCTACTCAAAGAGCGAGATAACTTGAGATGTCTGGGGTTTGACTTATTGCCATTTTACATCAATTCTTGGCTCGGGTAGACACAAATGAAAGATTCACAATTGAAGTATGGTGGAAAACAAATATCGCAATTGGGGACAGGGGCTTCAGTAGAGGAACAAGTCCTGTCCTTAAAAAGAAAGATCATGGCTTATGGCTGCTAGCTCGGAATGGACTGAAGTGCGAAATACCTACACACACCTGACCTTCCAAACAGGGAGCTGGAATGCTTCACGGGTGCCTCATTCAACTCTAGAGGACACACGCACTTGTTCAATAATGTATTTTTGGCTCACATATTAAGACAACACACAGTAACAAAAATGAAGGAAACCTGGCTTAAGTCACCACTGGCCTTTGATGGTTATAAGGTTGTTCATCAATCGGCTCGACAGGGCAAAAGTGGACGTCCGTATGGTGGTCTTTTGACCTTGGTGAAACTCTCTCCTTTAATAAAGCTAGTAACAGCATTTGAAGTCATGCTTGAAATATTAGCTACCCATATTAGATTTGTCTCCAACCTGATAGTGAACGTTCTCGTGATTAACATCTACTGGCATCAGGGTATGGATGGTACACCAGAAGTGGTTGAATTGATTTCTGCATGTGTCACGGAATACTACACCATATGGGCATGTTCTGGTGACAGGTGATTTAAACTCAGATTGTGTCTCAGCGTTGAATCAGAATGGGATAGGTTTATGAACCAAGCTTTTAAAACCGAAGAATGGAAGAGTTTGCGCAGATTGCTTGACTGGTCTGGGGCTCAGTCCCCTGAATGGGACTTTAAGAGGGGATATCCTGTAAAGGGATTTCAATCAGGCACACACCCAAGACTCGCCTAGCATGTAGTGCGCAAATGAAACCCTTGTTTTATTTTTGTCTATATTTTCAATATTCTGAATGATATACCACTCTTATCACACCATTCTCAAAATAATCCCCCCATCCCCCGGTCACTCTGAACCAGGAATCAGACTAGTTTGCAAAGGTAAATATTTATTTATTTATTTTAATATTCAAATCACACATGGGTTTAATATAGATAGACATGGGGCAGCAATCACCCAAAGGGTGACAATCCAATTCCAAAATAAGCAAAGCAATGGAATTTACTTATAAGGAGGCAAATAGAAAAAACAGGGAAAAAGAACAGTCTTGTTTTGCACACAGATAGCATTTAGGTTAATGTTCCCCCTGCAAAGTTTTGTTTACATACAAATGAGCAATCCTACACCAATGTGAGTGATCAGCAGGTTTTCAGGAATGAAATACAATGTCTAGAGTTATAGGCAATCTTCCCTCCCACACGAGAGAAAACTTTATTTTGGCAAATGACACTTTGAAATGACAGGTGAAATGGCTTGGTGAAATACTGCAAAATTGTCAAAATGCTAAAATGGAGACAAATTCTAAAGAAAGCAAAACTAATCAGGTCCTAACATGCATGGGCTATAATATGAACCACAAGATATACTTCAGATCAGGATCAGGGGCGCCTCCAAGGGGTGGCCAGGGGGGGCTATGGCCACCCTTATAAAAATGCTGCCCCCCCCATCGGCCACCCCATGAAAAAGCAAAAAAATACACTTTTTTTTCTTCCCCTCTGAACTGTGCATGGACAATAATCACATGTGCAGTTGAGTGTGAACACATTTTTTTGTTTGTTGCCGCAGCTCACCACCCGCGATGGACTGGATCAAGTCACGTATGATGGTGGCCCTACCCCCATTGATCGCACAATAAACACAGCCTGAGTGAACGCATTTCTGTTTTGGCTTGCACTTGCAGGCTTTGTTCACTTCCAGGCACTGAAAAGGAGACCTGGGCTGCGGCGCTGAGGGATCGAGTGGTTGTCCTAGGCAAGCACTTCAGAGTTGAGGTATGTGGCACCAGGGGTGGTGCCAGGCATGGGTGTGGGAGGGCTAAAGTCCCCCCCCCCCCTCTGCAGCTGCCTATTTGCCATGCACAGGCCTGCTCGCTTGACCTCAAGCCGGCGCTCTCCACACCGTTTTATTTTCTCCTCACAAAACTGATTGTGGGGGAGGGAGTAACAAGCCCATTATTATTAAATAGAACAATGGTGGAGGTGAGACGCCCCTGGAAGAAGAGAGTACCTGCTGGCTGCGAGATGCATGCTGGCCACCTTAGCAGGATAATCGGTGTCTCTTTCAGTGAGGCCATTCTCCTTGTACCCATCGTGAAGAGTACACCCTTTGTCAAAAACGTGTTGCTGCAGTGCCTGCCAATTGAAAGAGCAGCTCTTTAAATTGTATCTGGCCTACGTGGCCAGACCATGTCGTATGCGAACCCTGCCACGTCGTCATTTGCCAATCGGCAAAGAGCAGTGCTGCCATCATTGCTGCCTATCCAAAAACAGGGCCCCTCCTGTCACAGCCGTCCCCTGGACTAGAGGCCCATGTTCGGTACCTTTACTTTCTACCCCCAAATACCTTTTCCCTTCTACCTGCCCATTCGACAGGTGGGAGGCATTTCACTGCCCTACTCTCCACACCAGACACATGATTGCTGCCCACCTTCACCCCACCCTTGACCGAGGCCAGCACTGCACTGCCCTGATCTCCCTACACAATTCTGCTCTCCTCACACACGCAATTTCTTTATACTTACACCTCCTTACGCAATCCCGACCATTCTGTCACCACCCAGAACAAATGAGCTCCTAGGCCTGTTGTGCACAGCTAGATTTGGTCCCTCTATATAGGACTTCTAGAAACATTTAAATTAAATAACTATCAACTTTCCCACTAACAGATGTGACTCCCCTCATTCTTGTGTGCACTTCAGAATGCTGCATTAAAATAGAAACGAGCACCCCTCTCTAATGCTTCAGAGGATGACAGTGTCCATATTACTTGCCAATATGCTTCAATACACAAAGTCCTTCCCTTCCTTGACATAGTCCTTACAACTTGCGGCACTTTCACCTCTCGAGTCACCTTATGTAAGCAAATAGCTTTCAAATAATACTTTAGTTTAATTCAAATGCGGACTCCAAATAGCACTCCTCCCACTCCCAGAATGCTCTCTTTGGCTAGAAAGCTCCTAAGCATGTGCACAGGCTGGCAGCATTACTTGGCAGGGTAGCAGGAGGATTGAGAGTGACAAGAAAGAGTAGGATTTGGAGTAACGCGAATCCCCTGTGGACACTATAGCACCTTCCTCGCCCCAGTTGTAGATATATGAGGCTATAAAAAGCACCATTAAACACACACACTGGAAATGCTGCAACACACTTGCTGAAGACCAGATCCTTAATGAGCAATGCTTTCTGAGCTAAAATGAAGTCCAACAAAGTCTACAACATGAAATGTGTAATGCTTAATGAATGTTAAGGGACACATGCTTACATTGTGGTCCTGCAGATTTTGGGCACTGATACACACCTCCTTTCTGCCCATAAAGCTGCAATGCCACCCGAGTAATGAAATTGGATCACATTAAGTAGTAGAACTTTCTGGTGTCCTTAGTCCAACACAATCATTTGCTTTGCCCATCTGCCTTTGATAGTAGTTGCATGTTTCCAGCTCCATTTCCCTGGAACAAAAGCTACTAACAGTGTGCCAACAGAGTGAAAATGAGCAACCCTGTGTAAATAGATGGCCCTCCCTAGGTAAAACATATGAGGCAGCCCATCAGGGCAGTTTTACAGACTGAAAGTAGGGAGAATATGCTTCAGTGATATATGAAAGGGCATTTACTTACGAACAAACCCAGAGTAGAAGTCATTT
Source organism: Ambystoma mexicanum (assembly GCF_040938575.1). Taxonomy (NCBI): domain Eukaryota; kingdom Metazoa; phylum Chordata; class Amphibia; order Caudata; family Ambystomatidae; genus Ambystoma; species Ambystoma mexicanum. The sequence goes on from NC_090924.1 coordinate 1,179,040,301, forward strand.
CAGATGAGGCTCAGAGGAAAGAAGCCCCCCCCCCAATTTCCCTAAGCAGTGAGTTGAAGTAATAGCCACAAAATAAATAGTGCCATAAATGACAAAAGCTGCAGGTGCACCTTTTGCAGAAGGGTCTAGTCGGGAGACTCACACTCTAAGTGCATGGCATGTTTTACTGCCATTTTTGGGCAATGGAAAGCCTACTTGAGTGTTTGTATGTGATGGTGGGGTTGGAGTGGGGATGGGTGGGGGAGAATACTACAGTGGGGCTGGCCTGGCAGGCTCTTACTGTGGCATGGAATGTTGTACTCGCATTAAGGTCAAAGGCAACATGAGTGTTCTTACATTGGGAGCACATGCTTCCTTATCTTGACTTGGGTCTTTATTATTTTACTGGTGTTTAAGGTCAAAGGCAACATACATATTGTTACATGGGGGAATATTACATGATGTGTGCAACATAAATGTTCTTATATGGGGGGATTTGTGTGATGATATGCTATTTATATAGCGCTTTCACCAAAGCGATTTTCAGAGAACATATTTACATCAAATGTATCACCCAGCCGAAGTTTGCACTCATTTAATGAGCTTTATTTATTTATTGCATTTATTGACATTGCGCAAACCCATACGTATCACGGCAGTGGTACAACTTGGTGAGCAGGGAAAACAGTACAGTACAGAGTAAGAGAGGTAACAAGTTGCAAAAGCAACATAATAGTACGAGGTCCATATAGGAGGGTAGAGATCACAGAGATCACATTGAAGTATGAAAAACAGAGTTGGCCTTGCCTGGAATTGAACCTGCGAATCACACTCGGATTACAAAAGCATGCGCTCAGCCCGGTGAGCTATTTTACCGGCTTGCCAGCAAGAGCATTTTTTCTTTCTGTGGCATTGCAGTGTATTACTGGTGTTAAGGCCAAAGGCAACATACGTATTCTAACATTGGGGTGGGGGCATTCGTGCTGCCTGCAAGGCTATATGTTTTTTTACTGTGGCATGACATTTTTTATTGCCGTTAGGGAGCAAATACAACATGATGAGTGTTATTATATGTGGAGTGGGGGATTTTTGTAGCCAGCAAGGATATATTTTCTTAATGTGGCATGGCTCTTTTTTCACTGGCATTAAGGCAAAGCCAACAGGAGTATGTTCTTACCTGGGGATTCTGGCGCGTATTGGGAGAGCTAGCATACACATGCTTTGTTATAGTATCGTTACTGGCATTATGGACAAAGCAAACATGATTATTGTCATATATGGAAATATTGGCATATATAGGTGCACCAGAAAGGACATGTGTGAGCACAATCAATATGAAAATGCTTTTTTACACTTGCAGAGTACTGGCATATAGCGGACAAAGGCATTATGAAAATGTGTTTGAAAATGCTCCGGTGCATTGTTGGTGGCTTGGAATCTAACATACTTTTCATGTCTTACCCTACAAAATCGATTGTAAACTGGGTGGTTTCTACCTAATTTATCACAAAGTGTACTGTAAAATGCACTATATTTTAACACATTATTTAAAACCTTTTCTCAAGGGGACAAACCCCCTTTGATTGGTTCGCCCTCCCTCAATACTCTGTCACTCCTATGTATTTGGCTGGGGGCAGAACAAGTGCCCTTCCTTCTGCAGGCTCTTCTTAATGTGGGCCCTACTACATTAGCTCCAGGCCCCACTTGTTACAGAATAACGGCTACGCCTCTGGTGAGTTGGGGTGAAAGATGGATCTAATGGGCCAAAGGAAGGCGTGATATCTACTCAGCCTACTGGGCTTGCAAAGCGGATGTTAGGACGAGGGTGGTTCAGTAGCCCAATAGGTTTAATGTCCGGGCTCACTAACAGTTTTCAAAACTGCCATCCAGCCCCGCCAAAATGTTGAGGCTGGATCCGCCCCTGTTTGGCACCCTGTGTGCCACCCCAAGATTTCCTGTGGCCTCATCAGGCCACCCCTATGAAAAATTTCTGGAGGCGCCACTGATCAGGATGGGATGGAACAATCACTTTGAAATGGGCAAAAGACACATGTACTTTGGCTGAAATTGCAAATGTGTGGCAAACTTTTACTATGCGATATTGAAGAAAAACAGGTCAAATACACTGGCCCTCATTATGACCCTGGCGGAAAGGGGTTTACGCCGGCGTAAAGCATGGCGTACCTTTCCGCCTGACTACGAGTTCCCGTAGCGCCATGGTGCTTTTTTCGCCTGCTTTTTCCAGGCGGAAAAATCCATGGCGCTACGGGACTTGTTGTTAATTACGCCACCGTAATTTACGGTGGCGTAATTAACGCCTTCCCCACTCCCATTATACCCTATGGGGCAAAAATGGGAATGGGGAAGGGTAAATGGGGATTGGGGACTTACCGCCCCGCCAAGGTCGGAATGGGGCGGTAAGTCCGCCAACCACCATGGCGGAGTTGGCAGCTTAGCGCCATGGACCATGGTGCAAATTGCACCATGGTACTCCGCCAGGCTCGTAATGAGGGCCACTGTTGCGATGCGGCTTTTAGTTGTGGGAGTTGAAATTTCGTGTCTATCTTTAAAACTGAGGAAGTTACAGAGGTTTTAGTGAGAGGTGTTTTTCGAAAATAAAACCGCGAATTTGGACAAGAACTTCAGTTTAAAACCAGAAAATATGGATTATGCTTTGACTTCAGACTAGAGCATTCAGACTAGACAACCAGGTTGGGACGAAGTAAGCTCTGAGACAGATTCATGACTTCAGTAACAGATCCCCAGCACCTTCCCCGGCGGAACCAGTCCAATCACTCGAAGTGGGATTTATGGATAAGAGTTACACAAATAAAAATGACTATGAAAATGACATTTTAGCAAATAGACAGGCTAGGATAGCACTAAACTGGTTATGAAAATAAGGATTGTTCAGACATTAGGGTGGAACAAGACAAGACAAGGTATACAATAGTTCTCTAGCGTCCTGTTAATACTCACAATCCAATGGGATTTAAGATTTTTGGACCGTCAAAGTTCTGGACAATGGATCAGGTCTATCAGGGAAGGACAGAAAATCAGCTAGGCCGGTCACTGGAACTACACGGGATCTGCCCTTCTTGTTTCTGGATATTTCAGATCAGCGGCATGGCGAGTTCAGCAGACAAGCATTTATGGTAGCCAGCCAGATAGTTTCAGGATGCTTCCCCCCACCACAGCGCTTCACTGAGTTGTGAGGATTGAGGCCTAGCTGAAAATGGTTCAGCTACTGCTTGGCCTGGTGGTTGGCATCTGGATCTAGAAGGATGTTGAAGGCTGGATGTTGAATGCTGGATCAAAATGCTTTGCTGGAATCAGAAGAGAGAGTGTGTGTGTATATGTGTTGTCAGATGTCCATATTTATCCTTTCAAATGACATCACCAAATGGGTGTATGGGCCGGCTTAACTGAACCTTCCCCTGTGAAATGGGATTGGATCAGAGCCTCATCTCCGCCTTGCATCAGGGTGATTGGATCATAGACACATGATGTCAGGTTTATGGTTTGATTTTACAATACTTAGAAACCTCCCCTAGCCACTAGTATCAAAATCATTTTTTGTCCTAAATACATATTTATACATTTGTAACCTCTAAAATCACATACAAGGATTACATATTTTATGGAGTATCTGTTCATCAAAATCCCACAGCTGTGAGACTTTGTTTCGCCTTTCTGCAGCATTGTGTCCATTTCGCCATGAAAACATTTTCCAAAATGTCTCCAAATTTCCACAGATATGCGCGTGTACCATAGTAATGTGTGTGCAAAGTTTAACAATTCTAGCATAAATACAGTTCCCATAAAACCACATATATTGCCATTCCTGTTCAGAATATGCTAAACAGTTCCACCAATTTTTCAAATGTAGGGCAAAAAATTAGATTAACAAATCTGCCCGTTTTATATTTTTCACCACTTCTGATAGCGAGTTATACATCTCTAAAAAATGTTCATTACATATTCTTTAGCAGCAGATGGTCATCCTTTTGTCTGTCTCTGGAGGAAAGCAACAGCCCCCACCTTTGTGATTTCCTTCTGCAAGTTTAGTTTATGACATCTTCACACATCCATTTCCTGGCCTGGAGAATCTGACATTGTTCAGTCCCTGGTAGCAGACACAAGTCTGGCATACCCAGCAATTATCATGTGTCAGTGAGCATCTGCTGAGAGCAATGCCCTCCCCTTGGGTGGAAACCTGTTTTTCAACCCATTGCAGTCCCAGCCAGCCTAGGTTAATTCTTAATTTCTTGACCTGAAATCCAGCATAAAACAACTTGTTGCATCAGATCACATATATAATTTACATTCTTGATTTAAATCTGTGGGATCAAAACAACTGAGATCCGTGTTCCTTTCAGCAACCGTCCTTTTATATTTGCTAATCCGGCAGACCTTTAGTTTAGACAACATTAAAGTTGAATCAGGAGAGCCCATTTGACAGGGGCTGTCACTCACAGTTAGCCCAGTGTGGCTGTACAAAGATTTTTTTTGACAGGAGTTGTCATTCACAGGCAATCCAGTTTTGTTGACAAGGTGTTTTGCTCTTAACATTTCAGGACCTTGTAAATTCACAGTGCTTCATTAGATTAAATGAATTTTAGCACCAAGCAAGATTTTGAGTGTTGGACATTGTTATGTACAGTCATTTTGAAGTTTCAGCAGCAAAGTAAATGTCATTTACTAGCAAATTCTGGAGTTTCACTTGCAAAGCGTTGCTTCTCCCTCTGCACTCTATGTTTACTTGTCATGGATCCCACTGGCACTTTTTCTGCAACATGTGTTCTGTTCCACCACCCCACATGCACCATGGGTGGCAGGTTGTGCAGCATCTTTATGTGTGTTGAAACTGTTTCTCGCACCATAGATAGCAGAGTGAGGCCGCATAGTATAGCAGAGTGGGTCAATACATCCCACAATCCCCCCATCAGCAACTTGGTCTAATGGGCTAAGCTCCTTCATTTTTTATTACATTTTTGTGGGGCATTGGCTGATGGAAAACTGTACCAGTTGAGTTGAGTTGAGTGACCATTCCCTGTTAATTGCTCATTTTGAACCACTTAGGATTACAAAAGGCTGTGCTGCCATGAACTTGGGCTGGAAGGTTCTCATCCCGACCAATCAAGGTACCCGTCTATGTTGAACACTGCATATGTTAACTAAATTCACTGAAACACATACTTGAGGTGACTGCAGTAATGTCAATGCATGAAATGCAGATGGAATTCTCAGTTGAGAATTGTGAGTGCTTTGTGGAAGGACTAATTTCCCCCAACGTCCCGAAGGAGGGTAGTAGGAAGTGGCGCCTTTCTCCTCACTTACATATGTATAATGTGGAGCTGGTTAATAGAAGAAGAAAAATGAGACGCCTTCTTAGGCAGATCACAAATAACTATGATTTATCTGATCTATCTAAAGAGGTGGAAATGAAGAAAGTATATCCAGGATATAAAAATTGGTTGTGCTCATCTAGAGCTCACCACCTTCAATTGGACTCTGAAACAATACTTGTAGCATTGGTGCATAGTAACTCAAAATCTTTCTGGTCCCAAGTTAATAATATCGGATATAGCCAAGGGGGAAGGCTTGTAAATGCAGTGACAGAGGAGGCCTGGGTACACCACTTTGAAACACTCTATGCCCTATTCCGACAGCAGACCAACCCTGAGATGAGTGAGGTAGATCTGCAGTGTTCTCCGTTTGACATTAGCCTTTCTCATACCAACTTACTGGATCTAATTGGGAGAATCAGCAACTCGCGGGACCCAGGCCCAAACAGGCTATCAAATGGGCTCCTTAAAACAAATCCTTCACTCCTTTAAATTCTATTCTCAGACATCATGAAAACTGAGTAATACCCAGTGACTTGGCACAGTGCCCATTTTATACCAATATTTAAAAGGGGTGAAAGAGCAAATCTCAACAATTATCTCCCAATCTCAATTCTTGATGTGGATTCAAAGGTCTTTTCCTGTCTTCTGCTGGAGCATCTTGGGTCCTGGGCCACTAGCCAGGGTTTAGAAAGGGGATGGGCACCCAAATGAATGGTATGTTACTGAAATGCATTCAGTTTCAGTCCTGGTCAAAAGGGCGTGACCCAATGTATTTTGCCTCAATTGACCTTGCAGCTGCTTTTGATGTGGTGGACTGGACGCTGCTGTGGCATAAGCTACTGAAATGGGATATTCCTCCGGGTCTTTTAAGATTGATACTTGCTCCCCATGGCACTCCACTATACAAGTTAGCCTAAACCAACAAGGCACTCTTTTGCACTCGATAGGAACTAGCATGAGGCAGGGTTGTGTTTAGCTCCCTGCCTTTACAAACTGTATATTGCAGACCTAGAACAGTATCTGTGATCTGAATCCTTAGCAACTCCAAAGGTATCTGTTTTAAGGCCTTTATGGACGGGTTATGCGGACGACTATCTAATCTTTGATAATACCCCGATCGAGCTCCAACCTGTGTTAAATATTTTTCTGCCTTTTTTACTGCGAACTCATTATCCATCAATTAAGCTAAAACATAGGCAATGTATCTATCCAATTCTCGCAGAAAAAGTTCAATTTAACTGGTATGTCAAAGCAGAGGCAGTGGAAAGGATCGACTGTTTTCTATATCTTGGTTTTATGATAAACTCCAGACCCTCTTTAACTTCTATTCATTTATGGCTGCATGCTAAAACAAATAAGTTAGCGAGCCAACTGAAAAGGATGGACTTGAAAGTTGCCAAGTTTTCTCTAGTGCAATGTCTATGGTTTTTTTAGGGCAACATTGTCCCAAAATTAATATACAGGATTGAAATATATGATCTAGCAGTGATAGGTTACTTGTTCTATTTCGAAGCCTTGATCTGGAGAAGACTCCTTCATCTTCCACCATCTACTCCACAAGCAATTATCCAATATGAGCTGGGTAGGATATCCCTGAAGGCCAGAGCCTTCTGGAGTTACCTGTCTTTTTATAGGAAGATACTAGAACCATCAGTGAATTCTCTGATGTCAGACTTTTAGGGAAGCATGCAAGTGTGGTGGACTCCAAGCTTTATCTGAAATAAAGGGACTGGCTTCAATGTTACTGGCAGAGGTGGGGTGCTCTGCCACAGATTTAACCCTAACCCAGACAAAGTTAATAAGCCTTTGTATTTGGCGGACTGGGCTAATACAGCAACAGAGTTCCATGCATATGCCACTCTAATTCACCTCAAAGGAACCCTGACTCCATTTGTCACTTTACTCCGGCAGAGTCGTTGGCTCCAGCTTCCAAGGATTCTGCCTGAACTTGATCTGGACAAAAGAAACATTGCTTCAATTTGGTTTTGTTCAGGAACAGGCTGTGTTCTGTAGATTATGTAAAGATGTGAAACAGAGAGAAACAGGTAAGCATTTGTTGTTAAAGTGTGAAGCCTTGAATCAGTTAAGGGGAAGAGTGTTTTATACGTTTTTACAAGGTCATTATGTATCAATGGATCAAATGTGGAAATATTGTTTATCAGGATCAACCACACATATTGTGAACGTGGCTTCTTCATTTTTTTAATCAATTACGACTGAATATGATTTGCAATAATGAGCCGGTAACATATTTTATGATGCATTTTGGGTAGGATATGTATGATTTATTAATTTAGTGTTATTTTTCCTTTTTATTTTTTCCTTTTTTTCCTTTTTTTCTCCTTTGTACAATACTGATTGCTTAAGTATATTTTGTAATGTGTTAAATGTTGAATTTATTTTTAACCAATAAAACAAAAAAACTAAAAAAAAATTTCACCAAATATGGTATGAGTGTTTGTATTTGACTGATCTGTGTTCTGCTGAATTTCCTGCACTTTCAAGGACAAGAACAAAAATTACAGAGGAAAGAATTTGTGCATAAACATACTATACTGCCACTTTTATGTAAGTATAATCATTCATAGTGTACATGTTATGCAATGTTTGGTGGTATTTGTATAGTGCCTGCTGTCATCAGTATGGCCTCGAAGCACTGTGCGGATGAACGTCCTTTGGAAGGCTGTAGTCTGTGTTGAAAGTAATGAAAGAAGTGGTAAAATGTGTGTGTGCAATTATAGGCAGATAGAAAGTAGGAAGAGAATATCTAGGTCTCTAACAGCAGCCCATATTACAATGGCATGAAGATTGGGAGCAATGACAAGTTGTCAAGTAGTCAAGCTATGTGAACAGCACGACCGAATTTTGCACGGGACTCAGCTGTATTTTGTGGGTCGTAGCACTTGGGAGTCGAGGGTGATGTATGTTTAGAGCAAGGTTTAGACAAATAGCGTGTATCTCAAAGGTGTACTGCTATGTGTACAGCTGAACCACATTTTTCATGGGACTCAGCTGTATTCTGTGGGACGCAGTGCACGAGTGTCCTGTGAAGAAGGATTGAAGCATATCAGTTTTAGTCATGCAGTGTGTAATGTATAGGCATGGGAAGCAGTGCTATGATCCACCTGACTGCCTCCTTCTGTGCGCCCCAAATTCCCTGCAAGACAGGGTGGGCGGCGGTTAGCGCTCTAGTTGGGCATGAGATCCAAACTAAGTGTGCGAGGATGCCGAGCGGAAGAGCCAGGTTTTGAACTGCTTCGTGAAGGCAAGGTGGTCCTCTATGTGGCGGATGGTTAAGGGGAGGGAGTTCCAGATGGCGGGTGCTTGGACTGAAAAGGAGGAACCACTCATATGGGTTAATTTTGTCAGTGCAATGAGGAGAAGATCTGAACGTGGTCTGAGGTTTCTGTTAGGCCTGTAGCATGTGAATTTATGATGCAGGTATTCTGGTCCTTTGTTGTAAAAGGCTTGATGGATGATGCACATCGGCTTGAAGGAGGATCGGTGTCAAATCGGAAGTCAGTAAAGGACACAACCGGTTGGAGAGATGTGTTCTCTGCAGCCTAGGGCAAGGAAGAGCCTCATGGTATTTTTTTGTACTCATACGATTTTTCTTAGCTGTGATGCACATGCCCCTATGTATACAGCATTAGCATAGTCTAGACATGACAAGATGATAGCAAGGATTGCAAAGACTCTGGGTAGGAAGGTTTGGTAAGGAAAATGGCAGCAGATGATGTGTATGTGTAGGTAACAGCATTTTACCAAAGGGTTGATGTGATGTGATAGGGTCAAGTCCACGTCCGTAAGGCGGATGAGATTTTTTACTGTGTTGGAGGTGGAAGGAGGTGAGCCGAGGGGCCTAGGGAGAGCAGTCAGAGGGTTGTTTGAGGGAAGACAGTGGTCTTCCCAGATAGCAAGATCTCAGTTTTACCTCGATTGAGTAGGAGGTTTTTGGCCATTATCCAGCATTCAATCTCTGAGTGGCAGGTTGCAATATCGGGGAAGGTAGATGCAGAACTGTTTGGGATTTTGAAGATGATTTGGGTATCATCTAAGTAATTGTAGAACAATAGATCGTGGGATTGAATAAGTGTGGGTAGATGGCTCAGGCAGAGGTCAAAGAGGAATGGTGAGTGAAAGGTACCCTACTACACTTTGTGGGTGACTGGGCAGAGAGCTGAAGAGAATAGAGAGCTGAAGAGAATAGAGTCATGTGTACTATTTGAGATATGTTGGAGAGGAAGAGCTGAATCCCTGATGCTGAGGGTGTGTAGTCTCTTGGTGAGGATGGAGTGGTCGATGGTGTTGAATGCTTCTGAGAGATCGCGTACGACTGGGGCGATGCAGCCTTCTGAGTCTGAGTGTATTTTAAGGTCATCCCAGATGGAGGCTAGGCAGGATTCAGTGTAAAGGTCTGAAGCCAGATTGGGCAGAGTTGAGGATCTTGTTTGATTCTGAGAAGAGGCATAGTTGTGAGTATGCTGCTCAGTCAGCGAAGTTAGCTATGTAGCAGTTGTTTGAGATGGGTTTGTAGATGGTCAGGTCAAGAGGGTTGAGGGAGGTCTTTTTGAGGAGAAGCTTAACGTAGGGGATCTTAAATACTTATGGGCAGGTACGGGAAGAGAGTGATGACTTGACAATGGGTCTTGCAAGGTCGCTGGCACAGGTGGCTGTCAAGATTTCTTTTAGCAGTGAGGGGGACAGGTGTCCCCAGGGGACCCTGAGGCCTGGTTGTTTGATAGTAGCTTGAGGAATTCTGGGGGGTTGAGAAGGTAGATAAGAGTGGGAGGATGGGGGTACTGATTTAGTGAGCTAGGTGGGGGGGAGTGATGAGATTTTAGAGATGATGGAATTGTGTCTCTCTTGAGTTAGGCTGTGGAAGTGGTCTGAGAGAGAGTCACACCGTGTTTGAGTGTGGCTCGGAGAGTTGGTGGTGCAGGCAGGGACATATAAAATTCAGAGACAAGCTTGGCGAGTTCCCTCGATGTATGCGGGGCATTGGAGATTCTTTTCCAATAGTTGGATTTTTTGGCTTTGCATATGTCTGCGCGATAAACCTTGAGCTGGGAGGCATATGCCATTCTTCTGCTGGGTCTGCACGCCATCTATGCTCTAGGATATGGTTCAAGGTTTTTAGTTTCTTGTGGGCTGGGGTGTACCATCTGGGTGAATGGCATTGTCTGTTAGAGAAAGATCTGATGGGGAGAGGGAGCTGAGTGCTTCTGAAAGTCAGAAATGGAAGTTAGCGATGGTGCTCTGACACAAATAGAGGGGGGCTGCGGTCAGGGTGGCTAGTAGTGTCTCTGCCAGGCCAGGAGTCACTTTGATTTCATTCAAGAGGCAGGATTAGGTTATTGGCCCCAGAGCTGCTGGAGGGGCTGGTGGGTCCACAGAGGAAAGGGTGAACTGGATGTCAGAGTGGTCAGACCTGAGAAGCGGGCATGGTGGTAGTTTGGTGAGGAGGTCTGGTGAAATGACAATTGTGTCTAGGGTGTGTCCAGCAGAGTGGGGTGGCCCTGAGACTAGCATTGTTAGCTGCAAGGCTTCTAGGTTGTCCGGTAGCGGTCGGGTTATGTGGCTTGTGATATATATTATAAGGCAGCGGTCGCCCACTTATAGTTAAGGTGAGTGACATGAGACATAGGAAATCTGAAAATCCTATTGCTAATATCTTTTGACTTGTTGGATGGATTTGGATAACCTTTTCCAAAACAAAGGTTTTTCAAGGGCCCCCCGAGACAGGAAATTATTGGAAACATTTGTTAAGAAATGAACAAGTTATTAAGAAAGAAATAATAACGCTGTTTTGGCCAAATCCCATCCCATAGAGAAAAAGTCCAAATTTTATCAAGCCTAAGCACAAAAACTGCTGGAGGGAATTGTACCAAATAAGAATAACTTGGTCACAAATTGTTGACTTAATTTCCGGGATAGGTTTAGGATTATTCCGTCCAGTTGGTTTTAAAATATTTGATGGGGAAAGGGTCCCCCCTTCTGCCAAAAATATAGCTATCTCTCCCATGGTGCTTTGCAGCAGAGAGACTTTTCAGAAATTAAAAGCCTATTTTTAAAAAAATGTTTGCTTGATGCGAGTGATTACAGCAGTAATACAGGAGAAAGCCAAAAATAAAACTTGGTCAAAAAGCTTTTTGGAGGGGGAAAAGGGATGACATTGTACAAGTAAGATTGGATAGTTGGGGGTGGTCTGGGGAGCCAGTTAGAGTTTGATCATTTTCATAAAATCAGGGGAATATCAGTGGAATCTTGCGAGATTGCTGTGGTATTAATGCATGACAAGAATCAAAGAGTGAAAGGGGGTAATGGGAGAGGGCCAGGGAGGGAAAAAGCAGCCTTGGGGAGTCGGGGGCATGGAATGAGGGGGGGCACTTGGTGAGTGCTTGTGAGGGCAGGGAAGAGTTTTTATTTTCCAACGTTTCCGCATTATCACAGCAATACCGGGGGCATACTGCGGCATGGGTAGTTCACTGCTGCTGTCTCTGTAGTCCAATGTCATTATTTAGGGAATCCCACAGGAATCAGAAAAGAATGAAAAGAAAAGGAAATGTTATGCCTAGTGGACCCAATAGGAACTTATTGGTGCAATATGTACGCCCATGGCCAACATCAATGACTAGTGGGCCCCAAAGAAACGTATTGATGCAATATGTACAGTGGACAGGGTCGAAAGCTGTGTCCACTGGCTCCCAAAGTAACCTATTGGTGCAACGTATACCAGGGCCAGAGCCAAAGGCCATGATTAGTGTGCTTGAAAGAAACCTGGGGTTTTAAAATATACACAGGGCATATCCGAAGGCTGTGCTCACTGGCCAGGGTCGAAGGCAACGACTAGTAGGCTCCAAGGAAACCTATAGGTAGAACATGTACAGTGGCCAGGCAAAGGTCATGACTAGTGGTCCTTGAATAAACTATGACATAACAAAACCCCCAGAAATTCAATGAAATAATGTAGTGAAGGGACAGTTAAGGAGACCAGTTTTAATGCATCAAACCTTTTGAAATTCATTGGGTGTGGGAAGTGATGATCAGCTTAACCAGGCTTCCCCCATTTTCCAAAGACCAGGAGCACATACATAACAGATGGAATTCACAATGACAAACACAATTAGAGGCTGACAAGATAGCTCATAGGGTTGAGTGGTCACTGCTCTGACCTGCAGGTTGCAGATTCAAATCCTGGCAACATGAACACAGCATTTCATCCTTCCAAGGTTGATAAATGAGTAACAACTCTAGTTGGGTGAAATTGTACGTATATGTGTTCGATGTAAAGCACTTTGGCATAAGCACTATATAAATAGAACATAGTTAGATCCAAGGGGTCATCAATGGGGGGACACCAAGTTAAGATGATCATCACTTCCCACATCCAATGAATTTCAAGGGTTTTGTTGCATTAAATCTGATCACCTTAACTGTCCCTTAACTAAAGTTTTTTCAGTGAATATATTATAGTGCGGCTCTCAGAACCCTAGAATGAATGAATTTCTAATTATCTTTAACTAGTGCGATGGATTTGGACAAATTTGTGAGGCCAATGAAGGACACCCGTGACCTCTCAGACTGTAAAGGTTGGTAAAGATTTGTTCAAAACTAAAAAGGTTTGTAATAGAATTAAACAAACAAAAAAACAAAGTTGCAGCCTACTTCCCATATCTTTTCCCATAGACAAAAAAGTTTGATTTGTGCCAGACTGCACAGCCCAAACGACTGAACGGATTTGGACCAGGTCCGAAACAATTTGGGCACGAAGTGTTGACTTGAGGCCTTTTTGTGGTTTGGGGTTATGCTGTGCAATAGTTTTCTTTGTATTTGACTGAGAAGGGGGTGCCCCTACCCCAAAATATATCTTGGTTAAATTGCCAAAACCGTTTTTTTTTTTAGAAATCAAACAGCCACCATCTTTGTTTTTGCTTGGTGCGAGAGTTATCTGTGGCTACAGCCAAGGGTATCATCATTTTTTAAAAACCTTGCTACTGTCAGTCCTTCAAAGTATTGCACTCAGAGACCACTTTTTTGCCTTTTACTGAATTGCATTCTGGTATTCGTAGTCTCCCAGTCTAGATAGGGGCGAATAATGCCACAACTGTACACCTTTTGTCTAATATAGTTCTATACGGATTTATATATTTGAGTGACACTTTGGTATGTGTCATTTTTAAGTTATCTTTATAAAGCAGAGTATTGTTGAAAGTGAGACATGGGGTGAGGAGGGGAAAGTATGTCATGAGTATTTGGCCAGGATGTGGCAAGAGAGTTTGCAATCCTGGCTACTCGTGCAGTTATTTGCCCTTGATTGTGGCTGCTTTTCAGGGCACAAGTAGAGGATAGATGTGGGTGTAACTTTTTTTAGAGGGCGTTCGTAGCCCCTTGGTTTTTTTTAGATTGGCAAGCTTGCTCAAGTATTTGTCTCCGAGGGTTTTACTCAGTTTATCATGTTCCCAGTGCAGACGCTTACCCACATAACCACACGCACTTGTTTCGTATTGTGTTTTCCAGGGAATATTTCATGACAGAATGCTGGGTTTAAAAGGTGAGCACCTTTTATACTTCGCCAGAATATTTAATGGAACATTTCCTTTCTCAGTTTATTATTCTGGTGTTCGTTACTTTTTTTAAAATTCCAATGTTATTTTGTCTTATGCACTTTCTTCTAAGGGTAAAGTCAATTTAACTACATTTGTATATTTCACTTTAAGATATATGTTCACTTACTGTGCGAATATATTCATGAGTGCCAGCTTTTGATTTTTGCAATGGGAGCAAAAATACCAGGGCATATTATTATTCTAGCATCCGGTCATTTTTTTCCATTTTACGTGCTGCTTAAATGCAGCTAGTTGAGGTCGTGCAATGTATCACAGCAGTCACCAAGAGAGCATCCATAAAACAAGGGGCTTGTAGCACTCTGCTTACGCAAAGTGTGTGATACTTGTCAAATCATTTAATTTCACTGCATGGCCTAAAAACTATGTGAGTTCTGAAAGCCTGCAATCTTTTATACATAATAATGTAAAAACATGTATTATTACAGCTACAGTGACGTCTGGAGTAAAAGAAATCAATGGGATTAGCCAGCAACACAATAGGCATCCGAGTGATCCATCCATGAAGTAACTGGGACCGACCCTGCTTAGTCAATGTGATGTCATCTGTGATGTCATCATTGTGGAAATAGGCTGTGCAACAGGGGATGCAAAGTTAAGGTGGCTTTAGCTGAATGTCAGGGGTTTTGTTTAATTAAGTTCTCACCTTAAGGTCCCTTAAACTAAACTTGAAATTCAAAGGTTTTGTTACAATGCATTGCTCACTTAATTTCCTTGCAACTTACATTTTGTCCTTGATTATATATATATATATGCATATATATATGTGTGTGTGTGTGTATTTGTACATATGGTTTACATTTGAAATATATGGTATTTGTGCAATGTACATTCTAAAATACATATTTAACTTATCTAAGGCATGCATGTAATACATAACTTATACATGTCTGTGAGGGATCAGAAGTAAGTCTTGGACACAGTGGTAGCATGTTTCTTGATAAAGACTTTTATTATATAATATATGGGTGTGGAAAAAAGGACTCTCTGTCCCTGATGCTAAGAGGGGTTTCCCTACCTCAACAAAGCTAACTAACGCAGGTGTCAGAAAATCCAAAAGTTCCCCGTCCTGTGTCCAAAAACCTAATGTGACCCTCATACTCTAAGCTCAATATAAGTAAAAAGGGGATTGTCTCTCAGCTGCTCACTTGCAACCTTTTCCAAGATTCCAACTTAAAGTTCAATAAGGAGCCAAAAGTGACAAAGTTCAACAGTCACAAAATGTTCATAACCAAAAGTAAAGTGAAGTTCCAACTCAAACTGTATCAACAAGAAGAATTGTTAGTCTGCTGGGATTACTTCTATCCACCAACCCCATACTAGGACGCAAGGTATTCTTGATTGGTGTGCGAGTACAGTTTAAGCCATTTGTTGTTATGGCTCTTCTCTGGTAGGCTGGGTTTACTCTACTGCCCAGCACTACCCACCACTTCTCTTGTTGTCCCAAACTGAGAATCTGTATCTCTGGTTCTTGCCCTGGGGTCTGGTCTCTCCCCAACTTAATTGGTCACTCCACCCCGTGTGACCTTGAGCCCTTGTGGGTAATAAAACTCTTCTGAATGGCTCTAGTGTGCAGCTTCCCTGGTTGTCATGGAGTTCAGTGTCCGCTGGAGTATGGAGGCTCTGGCCTATGGTCTTAGTTCGGCGACGTGTCCACTCTGCTGGTTTTGCCTTGGGAATACCCGCTGCGGTCCATGGCTGGGCTTCCGTCTAATGCAGGGCTTCCGAGGCATCCTTGGGCTTAGCTAGTTTCACATGCTGTTTGTTAGCCTGCCATTATGTACCGGTATTACGTGACATACGAGGCTCTTCAGTCTTGCCCTGCGTCGATTACACCATTCAACAAAACCTCTCAGTTGTGCGTCTTCTGCGCTTATGTATTGATCTTCCTTGTTTTTCTAAGGTTGTGGGTTGGGCTGATTGCGAACGCTTACTGCGTTCAAGTACCAACCTACTGCGTTCGGTAGATCTTGCGGGTCGATCGTACTGCTTCTTATTACTTGGTTTCTTTCACACTGTTTTTGACCCTCCCTTTGCCATCTACTGACACTGCTTCTCCAGCTACAACAACTTCTCAGCATCAGTCCAGGTTCACTGCTAGTTCCTCTTTCCCTTTGTCCTTCTTTGCTTCTTATTCCCCATCTGTTTTTCCTCACTGGACAACTACTAGAACGTTGATAACAATTCTTGTGGTTGTTCTGTGCATCCATCCGTGGTCACCTCATCTCAGCTACTTGCTTATTATTCACTGATAGACTATCATTGTTTTTCCTCATTACAGTACTATGTGGCCTTGGAACTACTTCCATTCTACACATATACATTGGTTGGAATGGTATATGAGTATTTAGACCAGGAGAAGTGGTAAGAACCTTTTGGCCACAGCAAGGTTTACCTACTGTCCCGGGAGGATAGCTCCGCGGCAACGTGCGCGCCTTGGAAACAAGACAACGTGAAGCAATACAGGTTCGATCCCCGGGTACACGCTTAGAAACCTCTGGGTATTAAGTGCGTTATAAATACACAACTAAACTAACTACTGGAACAGTGTTTGTTTGCTTGTTAACAGGGATGTTATCCTTGAATTCGTCACATACCCTTGCCCTTAACTCAGTGACTTCCCCTTCTAAGGAAGATGACAATTTCTCTGATACTCTCATTTAGAACGGTTTCTCAGTGGGGTGCTCCTATAGCCCTGGAGTTTTTTCTCCCACTTCTATCTGTGCCATGCATGAGACTCATTCTGAAAAGTGGGGGACTTCACTTCCAATGAGTAATGGGACCGGCAGTCTGGGAATTACTGTAGTTTGTAGTTGTACCCAAAAATGTTTTCCTAAAATGATTATAGAGATCAGCAACCGGATATTTGCCAGTGTTCCCTTGTACGCAGCCAACTTCTCTTTCCCTGGTTCTCTTCCACTCTGCAGGTAGTAATTCCAGGTGTACTGCAGACTTTTTACACCCAGTATCTAATTGGGCCCAGATAGATCTTCCTTCCAACGTGGCAGGGACTCTTTAGGTAGTTTTATTTCCTGCTCAAAGGTATTGATTTGTCTGGGTAGACAGCATGATAATGTCTGTGGGCAAATAGTTTGAGAACAGGACTTTATCTTCTTTCTGCTGGTTTATTTTCGGGGAGTTCTTCAGGGTCTTCTCCTTTTTCTTGGAATGTGTTCCAGGGAAACCCAGGATACCCAATAAAAGGATTGGTTTGGACAAATTGGTCACACTCAAGGAGAACAGCGTCAAACTGATGTATAGATGGTACCTCACCCTGGAGCGCCTGCACAAACTTAACCACACTCTTTCCTCCATGTGTTGGAGATGCACAACCCTCATAAAAGTTTTCTGGAAAGATGTTTTGGCTGAGATAAAGAGGATAGGTGGAATAGATCTATTTTTGGCCCCACAAGTGGTCCTGTTGGACAATGATGACCTACAGGGGCATTATAAACCAGGAAGTAAAACATCCAAATTGATAAGCCACTTTTTAGTGGATGCACGATTGGTTGTGGCAACGAACTGGAAGTCTACAGTGGCTCAGAATGTCAAAGAATGGTGGGCTACAGTGTGGTTTGTGGCCGCTATGTGCAAGATTGATGCAGCACTTGCCGAACTGATGGCAGAGTTCCTGGTTGATTGGGGGCCATTGATTTTTTTTGTGAGTAATAACAATAACCCCAGTATCCATCATAGACCCCGTGAGATGGCACCCTTTTCGCTGCCGAGAGATTTAATGTCGACAATTATACCCTATTGACCTTCACACTGTATTTTATATTATTTATTTTGGATTATATACTTTATATTTTATATTGTGCATTTTCTGTTCAACTCTGCTTGTTTTATTGGTTGAATTGCATATAATGCTCTGCATGTGTTTTATTTTGGAGACTTCATATATGTATGTTATACATATGATGCTCTTTGTATCACCCACATATTACTGTACTGGATTCCTGTTACAGAGAATGCATGTGACAGTAAATGATGATGATTTTATTTTGCTTCCTGTTCACTCTTAATAAAGTTTAAATTGTAAAAAAGAATAATCCTGCCTCATATATGGTTCCCAGACCCTAGGTTTGAGGTTTCTCATATCCCCTTTTCCGATTCTGACAGCCTGTGTACCTTCTAGGTCTCTGCCGTTCCTCCTTTGGCGGTCTCGGGCACTTCCAACATCCTTGTTAGCTTCTCTCACTCCCCCATGCTGCTTCTGCGACATCAAAGGTGGATTTTGTGCTTCAATCCATGACCATGCCATACGACTGCTTCCTGCGTCTGGACTCCCATTTCCCCAGCTCTCCAGTCGGCCTGTGCACGGCGGACCGGGTAGGAATGCCTTGGTTCCCCTTCTTGCGTCCCAGACAGCAACCTCTCCTTCTTTCCATGCTAGACATCCTCTGAGCTCGTTGCTCCTCCTGGTAGGGCCTGATGACAAGGTAAGTCCTTTCTCTGTCTTTATTTGGAATTGGCGATGGAGTCTACAACGCTCATTCAGGTTCCAACGGGGATTAGTTATGGCTCTGCATCTCCTCTACATCTCAGTACCCCTTACTGAAGTCCTAGTCAACTCATCCCTACTCTTCCTCATCTCAGTGACTGCTGCCTCATCAGCCTTGCAGACATACGTGAGAGAGCGTAACATAGAGTTGTGTGGCATGGGACAACGGGGTGTGAAGGAGTTGGGTGGAGGGTGAGGGGTGTTGTACCGCGTTCCCCCGAGATGTCCTCCCTGATCCTTGAGGGCGAGTCTCACCCCATGAGATCCTGCCACTGAATACCACCCCCAGGGGGGCTATCGGGTAGCGGCCTCACCACCCTGGCCTCATGGGAAGGGGATCCCTGCTGGAGAGAAGTGATGACATGTCAGGATTCGTCACAGCCTGTAGAGATAGCTGCCGCTGAGTGATAATCACTGACATAACACTCCCTGATATACAGTCCCACCCCGCAAATACCACAATTCTGGGACAAAAAACAGGCTCTTTATGATTAAAACCCAAACGTATTCAAATAAAAAGAAATCAAAGGTAGTCCCCTTACTTTATGCAGGGGAAATTATCAAAATAAGATACATAAACGTTGATCATATGTTTACACAATTAGAATTGTCCTGCCTGTGACAATCTCACTATGATGTGGCACACAAATGTAGTCACACAATAAATCAATAGAATATATTTCCGGCTTTTATAATCCTAAATAATAAAATGCATCCATTGATCAGAGGGTCCCCCAGAGGGGGTCACATAACCCACAGACCCAACTGTGGAAACCACAGGGGAAATAGCTGCTCCTCCTGAGGTAGGGGATGCTTCTGGGGTTCTGCAGACATATGACTTTAGAGGTAGAGCTGGGGAGTCCCCTAAATTCGGGTAGAGGTTTAGGAGTGAACATACTGGTTTGGAATATTGCTGGCGTATTTTGCATGCTAAAGGATGAAGCCTGAAGGGAATTAAAAAAAAGACGATCAAGTCATCATGTTCCTGGAAACTTGGACATGTGAGCCCATTCATTTGCAAGGATTTCAGCTTTACTTCATAACAGCAGTGATGTCCAGTATAAAAGTACTGAGCTTCTAGGGGATTAGCTCCTTTTATCGCAATCATCCTGGATTGGGATGTTAAACAAGATGGGTGTTTGTATGGAAATATCCTTTCCCTGACAGTCAAAATCCCAGGTGCAAATTCACTGTCTTGCTCAATTTCTATAATGATAAACGCGGCAACAATAATGCTATTAAAATCTTTACAAAATGTTATGATAAAAGATCATCCCCATAAGGGCCACAACTATCCTGTGATAGTAGAAGTCGAATTCAACATTCAGTTAGGATCTAGGGTCCAGTTCCTTTATGACAATGTGGAGGAAACAGCCTTATAAATCCCAAATCCATGTTTGATGGCCTCTCTCACATCCAGTAGTGCTTTAGTGCTTTGGGAAATACTGATGGAGACCAGTTTTAGGGAACATAATGGCAGAGTTCAATCTAATAATGGTGGTAGCAACACATTCGACAATGGTAGATTCCGTAGCAGTGTAGAGTTTATTTTGATCCCTATTAAATGGTGGGGAAATATTGGAGATTTTGAGATCCCAGCAAGATGGGAAAGTGATCATCTCCTTCTTTCACTCGATTGGACGTTGGGAGGGAGGTGATTGCAAGGGACAATATACATTCCCAACCACTAGTGAATGGGTCTCAAGGTAGGGTGATATACTGGAAAACAGAGAGTTGTAGCTATCCACCAAGCCTGCAGCATTAAATAGGGAAGTTCTTATGATTTTCCTAGACCCTACGTCTTCACTGATGGAGATTATTACATCTTTTGCTCTATTTGTGGAGAACTGCAGGTTAATTTTTTTAAACATACTCCCTCCCACCCTTCCGGAAAATGCTCAAAACCACACTTTTTCCCTAACACAACTTCATTCACCTACACAGCCCCGCACCTCCACTCCCTCTTGCATTCCATTTGTAATTAAGAATGTTCTTATGTAACTAAGCATTCTGTCTTGTAACAGCGCCACGACGCCCTCAGGCTGCCGCGCGCTCTATAAATGTTAATAATAAATAAATAAATAAATACTTGTTGACATTTGGTGAGTTAGAGGTAATTCTTGTTTTTTTTTACACTTGTTAAGAGAGAAAGAGGCTATTTCTCACTGCTATCAAAATGCCCTTTCCAAATGTTGTAAACATCAGGACAAGGAGGCATGATTATAAACGTGAACTGCTGAATAGATGGGCAGAGATTTCAAGAGGACAGGGGGATGTTTCTTGTTTGGCGGCTGCTTCACATGATGCAACATCATTCTGGAGAATTATATCTTGGAATATGAATGGGCTGGACTTGGGTAATGCCGAAGTTCCAGACGTGTGCTCACTGGAACAGGACTAGGCAAGACACTTCAGTGCTCTATATATCTGTAGCAGCATCTTGAAGAAGCCAATGACGGAGTCTCCTTTTGAGCTCCCGCAGACTATGTCCCCTCTATCTGCCATGGGATTATTAAACTGTCCTCAGGAAACAAAAAGCACTTAACGTCCCACGTCTTGATGGTTTGCCGAATGACTTTGATTTATGGGCTCGATTTTTTACCCAAGTATTTAATGCATTTGGGGTTACTAAGCAAATCCTGACAAGTGGACAACTGATATCATCATCCCAATCTATAAAAAGGGTGCTAAAACCAACTCCCCTTCTACCGACCAGTCAAATGGCTGGATGGCACATCTACATTTTTCTCAGGGATTTTGCTAAAGAGATTGGAGGAGTGGGCCGAACACCATATTCTGCTAACCAACACTCAACTTGCCTATACGGCACATCGGGGGACCGTGAACCAATTTTTCAATTTAGATTTGGTCCTGTCCAAATATGTTTCTCTGTGGGGGTCTCCTGTCTACATGGACTTAATGGACCTGAATTCGGTCTTTGACCACGTGGACCAGAGACTGCTCTGGGAGATTCTTGTGGAGTTGGGTATACCTAAATCCCCGATCCAGATGATGGACTACCTCCATCCAAACTCACAGCTTCTGGTCGCCTACGGGGGGAGGAGTGTGAATTAAGCAGGCCAATTTGGGTGGGCAAGGGAGCCAGGCAGAGGTGCGTACTTGCACCCCTACTGTTTAACTTATACATTAACCTCGTAGCGTTGACATCCTTTAATACAAACACCGATGTTTCCCAATGCAGAGGCAGGAGGTTGCGGGTCTTAAGCTATGCAGATAATGTAGTTTTACTTGCCAGAGCCCCCAAATCACTGCAGGCACTAGCGGATACTTAGGCAGGTCAGAAGAAGGATGCAAACTCTGATCATTCATTTCACTGAATAGTGTATTCAAAGCAAACGATAACAGTCTTTCTCACCCTATGCTACGTGGAGGCATCATGAAGCAAGACCCAGACAACAGATTCGCTTTCTTAACAATAAGGACTTTATTTTCTATGGTAGCATGGATTAAGGCCTAACATGCCCTATGCTTAGGTGGGATGTACCTACCTAAAGAAGCTAAGGCTAGTCTGTGTCAGTAAATTCAACTTAAACGTATGTCTGTGTCCAAAACCTATATTTGACCTCACAATTAGAAATATACAATGTGTATGGTGGTCAGCACCAAAAGAAAAAGTGTTTAAAATAAAGTTCTGCGCTTCTTCCAGCTGGGGCTTGTTTCGGCTTCCCCTTCCACAAATTCGAATGGTTCCACAAAAAGGACTCGGGATTCCCTTCCCCAAGTGTAATACAGATCCAGGATATCTTGGTGTTTCCTTTCCCAAGTTCAACACAGTTCAAGACTACCTCAGGCTTCTCTTCCCCAAGTGTTAACACCATTCCACAGAGTTCAAGTGTCTTGACGTTCACCAATACTTTCAGCCGCACTTTATACTCCTTTTGACTCGAATATATGCTTTCTTTCACTTCAGCACTTGTATCACACAGCCTTTGTCTTTGGGCTCCTCTTGGCTCTTTCCCAAATTGGACTACTCGGTCTAGGCACAGTTGTTGTACCACATGGTCCACCCATTACAGTTCACACAACCAATAACCCTTGATGTTTTGTGATGCCCTTAGTTTGTCTTGATTAACACCAGTTTTCCACTGAACACACGTCTCAGTACTTAACATGTGCAACATGTGCTGTGGTTTCTCTTTGGCAGTCTTTGGAGCTGGGTCACAACTTGCATTCACTTTATTCTGTAGTGTATATTTTCTTCCACCACCTTGCTTTAACCTTGCCCCGTCAAGTTCAACAGCTTATCTTTCACACTTGCTTTTCACTTAGTTCATAAGTATTCATGACAGGCTTTCACTTTGTTCCTCAATGCTTCAAGTTTCACTCCTTTCACAATAGCACATCATTCACTTTCCACTCATGCTATAATTTCATATGATTTCCATATCTTCTCTTTAGTTTAATATTCAATATATGTCGTTGTGTTTCCCAAAATACTTGATAACTTGGTTGTGATTCATTATTCCTTGTTCGGGTTCTAAGCCCCATTCTTGCAGCTTTCACTCGTTAAAAAACATCACATGTCCAAATGCCACCTCTGGAGCGCCCCGATACGAGTGGTCCCTGTCTCAAACTCAGCTGGGCTGTGCTGCTCTGCCAGGTGTGTTTTTGTTGTTCTCTGCCCTTCTCTTCACTCCCAGGCACGCGTCGGAGAGCTCCAGCAAGCAGCGCCTGCTGTCAGGAAACCTTCTCAAAGCATCCTGCTGCTGTTGGGAGGTTTCTGTGTTCCCCAGCTCCAGCAGGGAACATGCGGCTCAGGTAATTGCTGGGGCTTTGGTCCTCTTGTAGCTCACTCAGGTTGCGGCAACTCTCTATCCCCCTGGCAACACATGGCATCCTCTCTGCCACTCCTGCTCCAGCCTGCTCCTCGCAGTAGCCACCTTCTCTCCAGGCAGGTAACCCCTAATTTGCTCCTTGGGCCTCCTGATAAGCACCTGTGGCCTTCCAATAGGTTGCAGGTGCGAGTAGTTGGCCTGACCATCATTACATCAATATTCTGGACATATGGGTGGGCATATGCCCTCAGGTACCTCACAGCCATGAGCCGTCCCTACCTAACAAACATACTAAGGTGTTTGGCAGTCGTCAGTGAAAGTCTAAAGTAATCAGTCCACTGTCCAAACTAGACTTATGTGACACTACCACTAACCTAAGGCCAGGTGAATGATCACCTTCTCCTGGTATGTTCACTTCTTATAAACTTCAGTTCAATAGGATATTTTCAAATAGTATTCAGTGAGTGCTTTTATCAATTCACACAGTTAATTCAGAACTTTCACAGACTTTCCTTCTTTTCTCTTGTATTTAAGCTATCGACTTCTTGCTTGTTTTCCTTGTAGCTTCCTTTATTAACAGGGAGCGGTTCCTCCTTTCCCCCTTGGTAATGTTGTTAGGGATTTACAAATGTTTCCTTTGAAGCTTTCCCTGTTTTCCGATATCTCTTCTTGTCTTAGTCTCTCTTGATTAAGCTAAGCATGAAGATTCCGTCTTCTAAGTATTAGTGTGATGCTTTCTTTTCTCTCACTGGGACGAATATCAGCATTATAGTAATGATTCTCATTCACCTTTCTAACCAGCCATTTGGTATACTCTTCTTCTTTACTGGGATGAGTAGGCCTATTCTAATAAAGATTCTTATTGGCTGCACTGGTTCTTAAAATTATCGTCTCTTTATTAATGCTGGGATGGGAATGAACATTCCCATAAGGTTTCTCATTTGTTTCACTGTGTTTTAATATTTGAGTTCCTTTTTCTGTACTTGGATGAGTATGAACATTCCCATTAAGCTTCTCGGTCCTCCTCATGGGTCTCACATATCCCCTGCTACCTGTGACTGGTAGGGAAAACGTCACAGGGGTTCCCGTTCTCCTCTGCACTTCTCTTTGCTTTGTCAGGTTCGCCTCTGAGATTTCTTTCATGGCTCCTCTTCTGTGCCTCTGGACTTGCATGTTCTCCGGTCTCTTCTTTTCCTAATTTGTTCCATTCTGCTTCAGCAGTATCAGCGTCATTTAAATGGCCGCTGGTCCACCATAAGTTTCCTGTGGTCACCACCATGTTCCTTCTCATTTGTTTTCTTACTTCTGGGACTCCACACGTCCAGCTTCAGTTCCCCACTTCGCGTTGGTATGAGATACTTTGCTGTGATCTGGTTCCTGTTTCCTTGCTCCCTCAGGATATTGCAAGCAATGTTGTAACTCATGGGTTTCTCTTCCAGTGCTCCAGGCCCCTCCCATTTCATACACTACAGTGCTGTGAGACTTCCCGGCATAGTGTTGTATTCCTTTCTCCCGGTCTCGTATGGCTTCTCTTCTCCTCCATAGGGCCTCTTCTTCATCTCAGTCAATGGTAATTCCTTAAAGGAATATTCACAGTTTCCAGTTGACAATAACACATATTGAAATTTTCTACACATAAGTCTTTGTAAGATACATCTATCTGATGAGGTATTGTTGTTAGGTTATTTGTGGTAACACAGAAATATTGCATAAATAACTGCCATTTATATATGCATGTATAAGTGGGGTTGTAGGTTTCTAACATATGTGCATGTAATTTGAATGTAGACTATAGTGAGTTTCATCTAATTCTGCAGGTTTGGGTAAATAAAGCTGAAAATGCTATATTTTCTATATGAAGTCAAATCTCTTGAAGATCTCTATGTGAAGATTTGACTTCATGCAGATACATTACTTTTAATAGAATGAGAATAGAATATTCACTGTACCTAAACCTGAGAGAGATGGCATTTCAATGAAAACCAATGCCATGTTTCTAATATAGTGAGAAAGCACTGTTAAATGAAACACTAAAATATCAAACAAGTCAATTTGGAATGAGCACACCCTAGTGCAAATAATCTCTCCAGTTCCCTTCCACACCAGACAAGGGACATATATAGTATATGGTACATTTGGTGGAATTTAACAAAAATCCCACAAAAGTATAGTAGAAAAGTATTTTTAATGTGCCGGCCTCCTCTAAAATGGCCACTGGCACGGCTTCCCGAAAGCATCCAACCTTCAGGATGAATGATGTTTCCTGCCTCTCCCAACCGACCACTGGCCAGTAGACAAATAAAATCCATTGGCCACAGGGAACCGGCAGGTGATGACGGCCCCCTCTGAAGGCTAAATCTCAAGGTCAGTTGATTTAATTCCTGTCTTGCCATATCCTCCCCGGGCTGCTGCAGCAGCAGCCACAGCCCTTACAACACTGGATATCGCACCATGAGCCTTACCTGTGCCGACCTGATGACCATCAGCTTGCAGCAGATGCCTTGCGTGCTGAGCAATCCCTGGCAAAACAAAGGTAAGCCATCTTCGGTTGTTCCTAAATGTCTCCTAGTACCTGTGTGCCTGCCCCCTTGTGCTCGCATCATACGACTCACTTGTGCCCTCATTAGACCCATGCCTAAACCCATCCCATTCCTCCCGCCAGACTCCCCATCTAATAGCCATGTCCTGCGCCATCCAAAGCCGTTAAGCCCCGTGCATATTATGTGTACCCCAACGTGTGATTCCCCAATCCCCGGAGCCTGCATTGCAAAGAACGCTGTTATCATCAAAGGTGCACTGCCTGCAGGCCCTGTAACGCTTCAGCACCCCAGGCCTCGGATGTGTGCTGTACTGATCTTGCCCCACATGCCTAACTCCCAAAGCCCCACTCTGCCTAATCTAACCCCAGCGTACGTCAAACTCAGCCACTTGTACCTTCTCCACCATACCACTGCATTGCCCACTGAGGCATACTACTCAATATGGCAATGCCAATAACCACCTGAGCGAAACGTGCTAAAGGAGGAAAACACCTTTCCCTCACCTATTACCCCTTCACTTATCATACCCTTCCCAGCCACCAGAGGTACACATCAGAAACATGCACCTCAGGTGGTGGTTATGTCACACATTTGGCTCTTCACTGGAGACCGGACCCTGGTAGTCTGTCACTTGCCTCTAGACCCCAGAGCAACATGAACAACCGGAGCTCCCTCACTTGTCTGCAGCCTACCACTGCCAGGAACAAACGCCTGAGTGGGCGCACTGTCACTCACCTCAGGTCCAGAACCAAAAGAACTACCTCTCACAAAGCCTCTGCCATATCTAAGCATGCCACCAGCCCCACAGCTAACCCCCACAAGCCACCAGGAGTCCCCCTCACCACACAAAGTACTGTACAAGCACTGAACTTCAAAACTACAGATTCACCTAATCTCATTAACCACTCCCACCGCACTTCTCCACTCCAATGCACCTGATCAATGCAAGGTCCATCTCTTCCCATGCCCTGGACATAAATGACCTGATCACTTCTCTAAGCCTAGACATCCTTGCTGTCACTGAAACTTGACTGCACCCTGCCTCTGGCCCTGTCCTCTCAATAGCTGTACCCCATGAATTTATTATCCTTCATTGTGACAGACCTGACACTAGGTCCCACTAATAGCTAGAGACTGCCTACCTTTCGGAACAATCAGCACATTCTTAAACAATAATTGTGAGATGCTCCTGCTCTATACATTCTGCCGTGTCACTACACGGCTTGCCATTTGTGCTTCCCATTCCTCCAGGATCGCTAGTAGCATTACCATTACCATGGTTGTTGTACTCTGAGGTCCCTCCCACCAGCCTCGGCCAATCCTGCTTGCCGGATATTGTTACATCATATCCTGTGTGGCAAAGTCCAGGCGAAGTCAGGCAAAGCCTGTCTGCTGTCTGCGGCTGACAGAAGAACTGGTGACCACATGCGAAAGAGCATTCATCTTGTCTCCCTGTCCTGGTTGTGAGAGTTGCATATGTACTTACATTCTGCTGTGTCGCAATACGGCTGTCATTTGTGCTTCCCGCTCCTCCAGGATCACTAGTAGTATTAGCGTTACCAAGGTTGCTTTCGCTCTGAGGCCCAGCCCATCTACCTCGGCCAATCCTGCTTGCCAGATATCATTGCATCATATCCTGCCTGGGTGAGGTCCAGGCAAATCAGGCAAAGTCTGCCTGCTGTCTGCGGGTGGAAGCAGTCTAATACAGATCTTGTTGGCTTCACAGCATCGGACTGGACTATCATTGTTACACGGGCTATGGCAGCGTTGTCTGTCTTGTATCCACTGGCACAACCAACACTAAAAACTGTTGGTTCATTGATCTATTCCATTCTGGTTCTGGTAAAACAGCACATTACTTTGACATTTCATCTGAAGCAGTTTGCACTGCTTTGTTAAGGGTAAATGATTAATTAATGGGAAAGTGTTAGTTAATAGGAAAGTGTTAGTTGGGTTAATATTTGCATAAAGTGCAAACTGGACAGATGGCCTATTCACCATAAAATGGATAATTTTAAAACATGCTTAATGTGCATTTCCATTTGCTGTCTGTATTTTGCATTCCGTTTATTGCCTCCTCTGAATATAATGTCATGTCCCACTTACTGCCTCTATATACAGTGTCACTACATCTCCATTATCTCCTCCTACATCTCTCTCTTTTTTCTTCTGCTGGGATCGCCTGAGATATCACTGTAGGAGAAACAAAACAGCCTTTCAGAACGTGTGGACCACAGGGAACCTTTCCTTCCCCATTGCTGTCAGAATCAGAATCAGCATCCTCATCTTAATGGTGAGAACAACTAGCCATCCCACCATCAACACAATTGGAACTACCAGAATCACCAAACCTCTCTCTACCCAGGTCCCCAAATTGAATGTATTTCCTTCCATCAAACCCAGGTTACTCACATTGATATTATCTTTCTTTAAATTCATCCTAACAGCATGCACCTTTTTGTGATTCAATAAAAATGCTATATCTGGATCAATAGGGAATTATTTTTTCCAGAAGTACTCAATATTCTCTACCTTCCCCTCCCATAAACCATCATCAGCATGAAACTGAGTCAATCCCCCTATTGACACCACTGTATCCTTTGGGACAGACATGTAAAACACACTATGTTTCAATTGTTTCACAATAAAGGACCCATGTTTCAGATGAGTGACTGTATAGTTTTTCAGAGAAATGCTCACCAACCATCTATTTTTAATCAACCTGGCTTGGGATAGTTCCTCAATTTCAGGATTACTAATTACCACTTCACATCCCCCAGGTACCCCTGGATCTGGTTTCAACACACAAATAGCATCTGCCGCATCAGGAACAAATGGCTTGCCCGGGCACCTGTAGTTCTGCTCTTTGAATTTCACACAGGTATCCAAATTTTGAATCATATAAACCTCAGGTTTCCAAGATTGAAATGCTATCATCTCTGGGGTCTTAATTTTGACGTATTTATCATTCTGCCAAAATCCTACATTGTGCACCAATTTGGTCTGGCATAGTAACTCAGGAGTAATGTATGGATTGTATAACAAAATCCCTACTTCCATCCTCTCTATATTTATATATAGAGGGATGGCATTCCCCATTTCGAATGTGATTTTTCGCCTGTACCATTTCCACTTCTCTTTGTGTGAAACACGCTATCATTTGATGGATAATATCAGATGATACAAAGTATAAAGGTATATGTCCTTGAATTAACTGAGATATCGTGCTTTGGGTACTTCCTGAGCATTCTTTCAATTGAGTTGATCACATTTACAATATCATTCAGGAATTTATCATGTTTAACAACAACATTTGTGCTTTGTTTCAACACTTTGGCCTGTTGATTCAGGATTATAAAGCTCTCATTTACATATTTGAGTTGCTCATTTAATCTGCCTCTAACTCTATCTAATGTTCACTGTATTGTGTTCAAATTGTGTGGCAACTCTTGTCCCTTAGCACTGAAAGTACCCATAGACATTGTTGTTCCCACAACATCTCCAATAATAGTAATTACAATGGAGGCCACAAGTAAACCTGCTACCCATTTCCCCCTTTTTCTCTTCATGACAGATTAACTTATAAAAGTTTTTTTCCAACTGCACAGCAATATCTCTGTCTGATTTCAGAGCATCCTCCTTCCGCAGTTCTATCCAGTCTCTCACCTGATCCGATGCAATTACGGTTTCATTTACAAACTTTTCGATGATGGGATCAGGGTTTAGGCTGACATATATGTCATGATACATATGACATAATGTTCTATTTCCCAGGATGAATCCCGGTGCTTCCTCTACCACAATTCTGGATGCTGGTCCAGGTTCTATTACAACGTGTGCTTTTGTGGTCTTAACACCGGACACGCTCAATATCAATAACATTATGAGCGTTCAGTCCTCACATCTGGTCATCATCAGACCTCTTTAAGAAGATTTTGTCTTCACCCCCATTCTTTGGTCTGGGGGGCTTTCCCGGGGACTCTGATTCTGTGGCAACCTCCCAGGGTTCGGTGTGCCAAGTATTCGGCCCTTCTGGGGCAAGGAATTAATCATCTAAAGTAAAAATAAACAAAACAAATTGAGTAGCTAGCACAACACATTTTTTATTCCTCTTCTGCTGCAATGTCTGATAATAAAATGGGATTATTGTTAATATTATAGTGACTGCCTGGATACTGGTCTGTCACACCGGAACACCTGAAAATGAATCCATCATTATATAACACAAAACAAACATCCCACATCATGCAACCAAAATAATTTCTAAAATATATGCCTCCCCCATTTCTTCATCTTAAAACCTCTTATCATTTCCCATTATATTCACTAAAAAGCAGGTGTGTTTACCTTGATTCCCCTGTTAGCTCAATTTTTACTGCATTTATTATTTTCATTCAACTAGTCTCAACTTGTTCCAACCTTCTCACCTCATGATTCGGGTGGAAAGGCTTGATTTGATTTACATGGACAAACTGTTCCACTGTCACTTCACCCTCCTTCTTAACAATTCTGTATACCACAGGGAACACCTTGTCTGTGATTCTAAATGGGCCTAGGCATGCTGCAAGAAACTTAGAGTTTGTATGCTTATTTTTCCCAAAATGGAACTTATATACTTGATCTCCCACCTTGTATTCCCTTGCAGATGTCTTCCTATCATAATATGTGTTTGCACTATCAGCAGCCCTCTCTAGATTCGGCGGCACAAATGCAAATGCATGTTGCAAGTGCTCCCTCAACTCTTGCACATATTCAAGAATTGTGGAGACATTTACAAGTGTTTGCTCATGGGTCCTGTACAATAAATGTTGTGGCATCGTATTTCATGAGGACTGAGGTTTATTGATTTAGCGGGTTGGTCTAATGGCCATCAATACTAAGGGCAGCCGAAGATCCCAAGTAGAACCTGCCTCAGCCACACATTTAGCTACACATTTCTTTAACATGTCACTAGAGACCTATTGTTCCTTTCCACCCCACCTGAAGAAGAAGGCTGATATGAGATGTGCATTTTCCTTTTCACACCCAATATTTTCCAAACTTTAGTCATCAAGGCACTAGTGAAATGACTCCCCCGGTCTGACTCTTTCCTTTGGGGTAACCCAAATCTTGAAAAGATATTATTTACCAGAAATGTGGCTGCTCTTTGTGCACTGCACTGCAATTCCACCCACTTGGACATTAGACAAACCACTTTAAATAAATATTTATTCCCTTGGGCTGATCTTTTTACAGGACCCGAAATAGTCGATTTTCAAATCAGACCATGGGAGGGTCACACATTTTTCATTAATGGAGCTCTAATGGAGCTCTGGGCACATACTAGACACCCTCTGGTGTATAGTACAATATCTTGGGACATATGTGACCAATAAGCATAATATTTTAAAATGTCCAAAGTTTTTTGTGAACCCCTGTGTCCTGCAGTTATTGCATTGTGTGCATGATGTAACATCAGTCCCCAAAATGACAGAGGTGCCACCTATTGGATTTGCCCTGTTACCGATTCTCTAATCATCAATCCATCTTGTAACCTAATTCTCTTTTTGTTTTTTTAACAATTCTTCTTTCGCTTTACAATCATTTTCAGACAGAGGATTTTGTTCTGCATCCATTAAGTGATTATAAAATATGCCTAAAATTGGGTCTTCTTTTTGCGCCTTGATCAGGTTCCCATCCGGGGTATCATAACTCCATTGCACTACAGTCTGTTCGATTTCTTTTGGAGATTTGGAACGTGTGATCGCATCTACTTGTATTTTACCAAGTAGGTGTTCAATGGGAAACAGCTCTCCCATCACAGCTCCAATTTTGGCTAACTGATCATCTTTGTCATTCCCCTCCTTGTCCTCACCTGATGTCTTCACATGGCCTCAGCTTTTTCTCCAGTGTATTATTAGATCATTTTCTGACACAAGTTTATCTATGGCTTGCATCATTTCCCCATGTTTAAGAGGCTTTTTGTTATATGTGAGCATACCTTTTGTCATCCAGCCAAGTAAATATTCCACAAAACTATTTCATGCATAATCAGAATCAGTCACTAACACTATCTCCTTGAGTTTATTTTGAAATGTGGTTGCAATTGCCTTGTAAATGGCAGCTAACTCAGCTACTTGACTACTCCTAGATCTAAATCTCATGCTCACTCTTGGAATGTTGTCACATTTAAACCAGATATTTCCTATTCCTGCTATCAGTGCTTTGTCCGTATTATTTTCCGCATGATGTGCACACCCATCCACATACACCTACATTCATCCTCATTGAATGCTTTATGGGGATATTGTTTAAATGCATTCAAATTAGATTCTATTCCTGCTTCATTGAGTGTACATTCATCTGCACAATATTACAGGTCTGCCAGCCCCTGGGCAATTTGGCTCTTCTTATTTTGTCCATATTTAATTCCACAGGGAGCCCTTGTAATGCCAGCATCCAGGAAGTAATTCTGGACTGTGCCAAATTACCTGATCTAATTCTTTTACTTTGCAGAAACTGTAAGGGTTGGTGATTTTGTTTCAATAATTACTTTTTTCACTTGAATGATGGGACGGAAATGATTTAATGCCCAGACGGTGGTTAGGAGTGCTTTTTCACATTCACTAAACTTAGTTTCAACCTGAGATAACGCCTTGCTAGCATAAGCAATAGTTTTGTGATTTAAATCATGCGTCTGAGATAATACAGCTGACATGCACTGATCAGTAAATCCTATTTCTACAAAGAAATCCTGATTTTTATGGGATATGCCAAACATGGAGCCTTCATGAGGCATTCTTTCAGCGTAGCTACCCCTTCACACTGCTCTTTTTCACACTACCAGGGTACACCCTTCTTCAATAATTTGGTTAAATGTTGAGTAATCGCTGCATAATTCTCAATAAATGTTCTGTTTTATCCTGTCATCCCTAATAAACTCTTTAATCCTTTCGGATTAGTAGAATCTTTCAACTTCTGTATTGCCTCCACCTTTTTCTTTTGTGTATTCAACCCATTCTCAGTCACCTCATGGCCTAAGTAATTCACTTTCTTTTACACCATTGTGTTTTCTGCAAAGATACCTTGGCTCCCACCTTCTGTAACTGGCAAAGCACATGTTTAATCTCATTAAAATGACCTTTCAGATTTTCATTTTTAATCAGCACATCATCTACATAAACTATTGTCTCCCTTTCTGCAGTATCTGGGAGCGCCTTCCTCAAAAATATTCTGAATTCACTCCAACTATTGACATACAAGAAAGGTGTTCGGGACCATGCAGATTGGGATTTATCAAACGAAAATGCAAACAAATTTAGTATGTCTTCAGCCAGTGGCACACACCAGTATCCAGCTGTAAGATCCAATGTGGTAAACACCTTTTACCAGTCTACTTGTGCAAGACCCTGATCAATACATGAAAGTGGCCACCTGGAAACGGGCACTCTTTTGCATAATTCTTGTAAGTCTGCACACAAACGCCATTGGCCATTAGGTTTCAACATGCCCAAAATGGGAGTATTTGATGTGCTATGACTAGACCTAATGATTCCTCTGGATTCTAAATTCTTAATTATCTCAGCTAATGATTCCAAACATGCCAGTGCCAACCGATATTGATGCACAGATACTTGTTCCCCAAAATGTCCCTCTGGCAATGTGGCTATGTGCAGATCGGTTAATCCGCAATCATATGCGTCTTTGGAAAAAACCTCGTTAAACTCCATAAATATTCTATCAACTCATTCCTTTCCTCTTCATTCGTGCTTGCATCTGCAGCCTGAACCTCTTCTTCTACCATTTTTAAAAATTCCAGGAAATCCTCCAATGGAGGAACTTCTGTACTCTCCTCTAACCGTGTGACTGTATCTCTTTGGAGAGTAGAGGCATTTAAATATTTTGGAATCTTGACTTCCATTTCAACATGCTGCTTTTCTGTCTTATTTTCGTTTAAATCAAATAATATGCAATTATCTTGGTGACAGCACACTGTCTCACTTGATTCATAAGGATACACAGACTGAATTTTAAATATTCCTTTAGGTTGAGAGTCTAAGACTCTGGCCATTCACCCTGCATATTCACATACCTCTCAGGTATATTCCCAATCACTGCATTATTGAAATCTGCAGTTTCATGAGATTTTTTATTGCCATTCCCAACAATGAATTCTCTTCTAAATGAATATCCTGACACCCCTTGTTGTCCAACAGGATCTTAATGGGTCCATCCCCAATGTCTACCAGTGGCGTATATTCACATTCGAGCCCTTGCTGCCTCATGGATTAATTTTGGCACACAAATGCATCAGAATTCCTCATCTGCTCTCCCTTTCTGTGTTTTAGCGTTATGGTGACTTGCTTGGTGAATGCAGGAATGGTAACATCCTTTCTCACCTGTAGCTCAATCGCATATAGTACCATCTATGAACA